>NC_091305.1:42288536-42313536 GCF_038502225.1 Cherax quadricarinatus
CTTCAATATAAATCTCCTGCAAGACCAGGACCCACACGTTACTGAATTCACAAACACTATGAGTAACTGCATGTTGCTACCAACAGTAACAAAACCTACAAGAGTTACAGAGACTAGAGTTTCCCTACTAGACCACATCTGGACCAGCACCATATCCCCTTTAAAATCAGGCATAATCACAGATAATACCACAGATCACTACCCTACCTTCCTCATCACAAACCATGGCAAATTACCCCAAGACACTACTAAAGTCACTTTCAGACTTCACAATGAGGCAGCCATTAATAACTTCACAGCAGCAGTGACAAACATTGACTGGCACACTGAGCTAGAAATCTATACAGATATTGACGAATGTATTAATAATTTTCTAAAAAAGACCAAATACTTTTATAACAAGCACTGCCCCCAAAAAACTAAACAGATGACAGCTAAGAGACTGAACAGTCCCTGGCTAACACCCAGCATCCTCAAATCCATAAATACAAAGCACCTATACGAAAAACAGCACAGAATGGGTCACATAACCAGAGACTAAACAAAACTTTACTCATCAATCCTAACCAGCCTGATAAGATGGGCTAAAAAAACTGTATTATGAGAAAAGATTATCCAACTTACGAGGTGATATAAAAAAGACTTGGAAAACCCTATCAGAAATTCTAGGAACAAAAAAGATATTACGAAATAGCGAAATTGAATTAACAAAACCAGTTGAACCCCAACTCCCACCAACTGAAACAGCAAGTAGACTCAATAATTTCTTCTCCACTATAGGAAAAAACCTTGCCAATAAAATCCCAAGCTCAGATACCCCACCCAATGACTACCTCACTGGCAACTACCCGAACACACTGTTCCTAGCTCCGACTAACCCTACTGAAGTCTCCCTTATTATCAACACACTAAAAAACAAGACAGGAGATTTAAAAAAGCGTCACAAGTACTATCATCAATCATTGCAACGCTCTTTAAAAAATCCATAGAACCCTCTACCTTCCCTACAGTTCTCAAAACAGCAAGGGTCACCCCGATCCATAAAGGAGGAGACCAAACAGACTTAAATAACTATAGGCCAATATCCAACTTACACCCTCTCTATAAAATCTTCGAAAAATTAATTCATAAGCGAATCTATTCCTACCTCATCTCCCACAACATACTCAACCCCTGTCAGTTTGGGTTCAGGCCTAATAAAAATACTAATGATGCTATTATACACATGCTAGAACACATATACACTGCAATAGAGAAAAAAGAAGTCCCACTGGGGATCTTCATAGACTTACGTTAAGTTTTTGATACAGTTGACCATGACTTGCTCCATATAAAATTGTCGCACTATGGTATAAGAGGGCACTCCCTCAACTACCTCAGCAACAGAAGCCAATATGTGTACACAAACGGGGCAAACTCTTCAGCACAGCCAATCACAGTTGGTGTCCCACAGGGAAGTGTCCTAGGCCCTCTTCTCTTTCTCATATACATAAATGACCTACCAAATGCATCGCAACTACTCAAACCCACACTATTTGCAGATGACACTACATACGTCTTCTCTCACCCGAGCCCAGTCACGCTAGCCAATACTGTAAATACCGAATTACAGAAAATATCTACCTGGATGAGTACTAACAAACTTACTATAAACATTGACAAAACCTACTTCATTCAGTTTGGTAACAGAGCTACAGACGTCCCTCTTAACATGATGATAAACGGATCACCTATCACAAAACTCACAGAGGGAAAATTCTTAGGAATCCACCTTGATAATAGACTCAAATTTCAAACACATATACAACAAATTTCCAAAAAAAATTCCAAGACAGTAGGCGTACTATCAAAGATACGGTACTATGTTCCACAGTCAGCCCTCCTGGCCCTATATCACTCACTTATTTACCCTATCTCACCTATGGAATTTGTGCATGGGTGCTCAACAACAATAAACCATCTCAGACCATTAATTACCCAACAAAAGGCTGCAGTCAGAATAACAAATTCCCACTCCAGGCAACACACTCCACCAATATTCAAAACTCTAAACCTACTCACCATACAAAACATCCATACTTATTACTGCACTTACTACATTCATAGAACACTTAACTCTGACATAAACCCTCCCCTCAAATGTCTCCTTACCAACCTCAACAGAACACATGACCATAACACAAGGCACAGATCACTCTTTGATGTTCCTCGAGTCCATCGCATGCTATGCAAAAACTCAATGCACATAAAAGGCCCTAAAATCTGGAATTCATTGCCTGAGAATATAAAAGAAACACTGTCTGTTTATAAATTCAAGTCTCTTCTCAAAAATCACTTACTCACCCACAACCAAATAAATACTGAATAATTGTATCTCATAAATTGTATCTCGTAAATGTTTCTCATTGTTGTATCTCATGAATGTCTAACCTGTGACCCAATCAAACTTTATTTTTTAATTACATTACCTAACAGAATACTCCATTCTACTGAATGCTCAGCAACACAGTAAATGACCATATGACCTGTCTTTGTAATACTCATTTGTGCTAAATTGTTATCTGTTTACAAAAATGTTTTTACCACTGAATATATCATTGCTTAGTTAATCTTAAGTTAATTTTAAGCCTGCCCATAATGCTCTGCATACAAGGGGCTTTGGCATGCTGCACTGTAATAACTGTATTATTTTGTACTTCACTGTATCATGTTCAAATAAATAAATAAATAAATAAATAAATAAATATTGAGGCAGATTATGTCGGGTTATGGTATGGTCTCTGGTGTGCTAAAATATGGGTCGTGGTGGCTCTGGTGTGCTAAAATTTAGGTCGTGGTGGCTCTGGTGTGCTAAAATTTGGGTCGTGTGGTTCTGGTGTACTAAAATTTGGGTCGTGGTGGCTCTGGTGTGCTAAAATTTGGGTCGTAGTCGCTCTGGTGTGTTAAATTTGGGTCATGGTGGCTCTGGTGTGATCAAAGCTAGGTGGGAGAGATCAGAGTTTAGTCTACAGGTTACAGAGGTCGCATAAAACCCTCGGTAATGCTGTAAAGGCATTACTGATGTGTAGTGATCTAAGGAAGGGTGTGAAAGCTCCTAGATAGCATCCATGTTTAGGTATCGATCTCTAAGGAGAGTTTGCTAACCACGTTTTAAATGACTATTCTCCACACAGACGAAATTAGCTCATGGTGAGTGAACATGTGTCCTATACGGCAAATATCTGCAAGATTAGTTGTGTTGATGTGTGTTCGATCACATTTGCTATTACGTGCTCGAATGCATTTGGTAGTAGGTGTTTGATTACATATTCTACTGTGTTTGATTACGTGGTCGATTAAGTTTTTCTTGGACTTGTTCTATTACATTTGGTACACGTTCGATTATATTTACCTGTGCATACTCAACCTTCTGGAGGGAGCTAAGATTACAGTTTTGGGATCTGATTAATTTTGCCAGCAAGTGAAATTTGAGAAACAAACAGGTAAATATGATATTGTAATACTCGCACACGGACACGGACACACACACACACACACACACACACACACACACACACACACACACACACACACACACACACACACACACACACACACACAGATGAAGGACATGCTTCCACGTACATAAACAAAGACTGGGAAGCGTAGGACAATCATATTACCATGAAGTTGAAGGTTTTCTTATCTTAGCTGCGGTTGCCATGGTCACCTAGGCATGACACCACTCCCGGCACACGTGTGCCTCTATTACAACCCAGGCACAATACGGCCTGTTATCCTGGGTGTAGAGGGGAACAAGGAGCAGAACAAACACAAATGAATGAATTTGAAATATATTTTTCTTCACCAAGAGCGATAGCAAGTATTTACACTTATGTACACTATTTACAGTTGGAAATGTATGTGTACAACACGGTTTAGGCAAGGCCAAGACACAGCCTGGAGACAGAATGGACAACCGTGCTCAACCAGCTCTAGAATGGAAATGACAAGGGTAGACAGATGGGTGGTGATCACAACATCTCCACGATTGTCAGACCCACCTTCTCATTGGCTGAACCTTGGTACTGATCGAATGATGGGGCCCCATCATTCGACCCTTAGTACTGGTTCGCTGGTTGGGGAGACAGCCTTTCATTGAGGGTGTGTACATGCGCAGAATAAAGGTTACGTACTCTTTGCATGCCAGAACCTCACACACCTGTGTCAGTTCCTGACAGGTGTAGTTCCATCTTCCAGTTATTTTGAATACTTATCTTGTTGATAGACCTGGCAAATGTAATCCTAAACCTCTTAGCAAATGTAATCTGACAAAAAAGTATCAATGTAATCTTGAAGGTTTTATCAAAAATGATCTTACGTACGAGAATAAATGTAATCTTTCACGAGATAGCAAATATAATCGGATGGACGAGAGCAAATGTAATCATACACATGAGACCAAATGTAATCTTTCACGCGGTAGCAGATGTCATCGTTCATGCTTGGGGAAATGTAATATGTATTTTGCTGTTCAACACTGCACATCCCAGCAAATACAACTGACGCACATTTAGAGCTGTCTGTTGAACACTCCTTCCACGCTGTCTATTGTTGAACACTCCTTCCACGCTGTCTGTTGTTGAACAGTCCTTCCACGCTGCCTGTTGAACACTCCTTCCACGCTGTCTGTTGAACACTCCTTCCACGCTGTCTGTTGAACACTCCTTCCACGCTGTCTGTTGAACACTCCTTCCACGCTGTCTGTTGAACACTCCTTCCACGCTGTCTGTTGAACACTCCTTCCACGCTGCCTGTTGAACACTCCTTCCACGCTGTCTGTTGAACACTCCTTCCACGCTGTCTGTTGATCACTCCTTCCACGCTGTCTGTTGTTGAACACTCCTTCCACGCTATCTGTTGTTGAGCAATCCTTCCACGCTGTCTGTTGTTGAACACACCTTCCACGCTGTCTGTTGTTGAACACACCTTCCACGCTGTCTGTTGTTGAACACACCTTCCACGCTGTCTGTTGTTGAACACACCTTCCACGCTGTCTGTTGTTGAACACACCTTCCACGCTGTCTGTTGTTGAACACACACCTTCCACGCTGTCTGTTGTTGAACACACCCTCCACGCTGTCTGTTGTTGAACACACCTTCCACGCTGTCTGTTGTTGAACACACCCTCCACGCTGTCTGTTGTTGAACACACCTTCCACGCTGTCTGTTGTTGAACACACCTTCCACGCTGTCTGTTGTTGAACACACCCTCAACGCTGTCTGTTGTTTAACACACCTTCCACGCTGTCTGTTGTTGAACACACCTTCCACGCTGTCTGTTGTTTAACACACCTTCCACGCTGTCTGTTGTTGAACACACCCTCCATGCTGTCAGTTGTTGAACACACCTTCCAGGCTGTCTGTTGCTGAACACACATTCCACGCTGTCTGTTGTTGAACACACCCTCCACGCTGTCTGTTGTTGAACACACCTTCCACGCTGTCTGTTGAACACACCTTCCACGCTGTCTGTTGTTGAACACACCCTCAACGCTGTCTGTTGTTGAGCACACCCTCCACGCTGTCTGTTGTTGAACACACCTTCCACGCTGTCTGTTGTTGAACACACCTTCCACGCTGTCTGTTGTTGAACACACCTTCCACGCTGTCTGTTGTTGAACACACGCTCAACGCTGTCTGTTGTTGAACACACCTTCCACGCTGTCTGTTGTTGAACACACGCTCAACGCTGTCTGTTGTTGAACACACCTTCCACGCTGTCTGTTTATCGTAGGGGTTCTTAAATGGAGATATCGAGGGTTGAAGGTAGACACACTTGTTGGATGGTTACGATATATTGTCAGACTGAGATTATGGGAGATGGAGCCCAGCTGCCTTGCCTGTCTGCTGAATGGTCTGCCGCCGAGTGAGAGGGAGGCAGAGGTACGAGCCTACACATGCGCATCCCGTGACGTCACACAAAGTCACAGGCCTACAAGGGATCTCCTATCTAAAGCACATGGATGATACTAATATGCTATGCTATATAACACAGGGATCAGCAACTATGCTGACAGCTCGGTCATGTTACGTATGTCGTCTCGACATACACTACTATCTATAGGCTGAACAGGCAGGCGGTTCTGGGCTGATTCTATACAATAACAAATTCATATATAACTTAGAACTAATGGATTGCATCATAATGGATGTTAACAAAATGAGTTTTACGTAATGGGTGTTAACGTAATCACTTTTAACGTAATGAGTTTTAACGTAATGCATTACAAACTATAAGAACAAATCATTATACAATATGGATGGAATTGATCGATCGATCTGTATTCATGCACTCTACGGATTCTGAGGAAGAATAAATATATATATATATACAAGGTGAAATTAACAGCAAAGGCATCTGGTGCGCACTCAGACTATTACTGTCAAATTCTCAGAATACGGAGGGAACGAGAACACGAAAAAAAAATATTTCTGAAAAACTGATCAGCTAATGACAAAACACACAGTTGATAATTTCATTCATCTCGGACATCTAATTATACAGACTATGTACATTTAAACCCAATTCTGCGAGGGTGAGGTTTACATATGCAGAATGGTTATCATCTCTGGGAGGATCGAATTCCTCTGCAATGGCTAACACATGCCTTGACTGAGGGAGATCTGAAGGAGTATCTACAAAAGATACTTGTGGGTTTCTCATTACTTGTCGAGTACGCAAGGAGTAACGACATTCAGGTTGGTTATCTGACTGAGTATCTGAGGTAGAGGGTACAGAGTCAAGAGGATTTTCAGCATCTGTCATATTAGTCTGGGTAGCAATATCATCAACATCGCATACTAATTTCATATGATCTAAATGCGATTCTTTGTATTTGCCAGTACTAATTTCTCTAACCTTATACTTATTACCAGAGATATGTTCTACTACTCGATAAGGTCCGACAAACTTTTGATCGAGCTTAGGCATTTCGGATGTTTTGTTGAAATTTGTCAGCATTACTCTTGAACCTACTTTGACTTTTGACGGCTTAGCACGGCTATTAGTTACTCTAGTAAATTCTGCTGTTGATTTGTGAAGTGTTTCACGGATTCTTCTAAAAACACTCTGAGCCATGCTGGTACGAGTTGCTACGAAATCATCAGGGTTGTAATTAGGTTTCGGAGTGGAATATAACAACTCATAGGGTAAACGCTTGTCTACGCCATACAATGCATAATGTGGAGTATCACCTATGGAAGCATTGTAAGCAGAATTTATGGCACACTGGACATCTGGTATGACTTCATCCCAAGTTTCACTATTGGGGTTGATAGTGGCTCTCAGGACATCAAGTACTTTTTTATTGGTTCTTTCGGCTAACCCATTGCTGGCAGGATGATGAGGAACAATGGTGGATTTAGAGATCTTGTATAAAGTACACAAATTTTCAAGAATCTCATTACAGAATTCACCTCCATTATCTGTTACTAAGGACTTAGGGGTGGTATGCCTGCAGATAATGCGTTCTTTAAACGCTTTAGCTACTGTCTCTGCAGTCTTATCTGCAATAGGAACTAACTCACAATATCTGGTGAAATGGTCTACCATAACACACAGATGTTTGTTGCCTTGGAGGGAACATTTAAAATTGGTTAACAAATCAAGGGCAACTCTTTCCCACGGTTCGCTAGTGGTTGGGTACACTTGGATTGGATTAGGACCATTGACATTTCCTTTATGTTGCATACAGACACTACATTTCTTAACATACTCGGAAATGTCAGTTGCCATACGTGGCCAAAAGTATTTCATTCTGGCTTGTTTCACAGAACGATCCATACCAGGGTGTGCAACACCTGGTGCATCATGAACTAGCTGTAGAGCTACGTTCACTAGTGACTGTGGAATTACTAACTGGTAAACTCTTCTACTTGGAGTACCCAACTCGGCTGTTCGATACAGTAATTCTTGGCTCATTACAAAGTCACTAATGGGTGCTGGTGGCTTCACAGTAAGAATAAGATCTTCCTGGAGCAGGAATCGAATCACACCAGACCACATGGGATCTGTTCTTTGGGCAGTTTTGACATCCTCGACAGTAAATGGAGGATCTGCAGTAACTACACTAACATGTCGCGATAAAGCATCTGCGACTACATTCGACTTGCCAGGTAAATGTTCAAAAGTGGGATTGAACTCTTGGATAGTCAAGGTCCATCTGGCTAACCTTCCAGTAGGCTGTTTGTTCTGGAATAAAGGTATCAGTTCTTTCTTACTGGAGGAATGAACAAACTCGGTGGAGTGGATGACTCCCCCCGGTTGAAAAAATTAACGCTATAACACGCAATATGAGCAAGGGAGAACGAATCTACTATCTCAAACTGCAAGCACAGGAGAAAAGAAATGAACACGGTGAACAATGCTGATATTCAATCTGAGTCGCACACAGTGACACGAGGTATCAGCTATAAAGAAACTACACTTACAAACGTTAACATGTGAAAGTTACTCGAGAAATAACTTCTTACAATGCACTGATTACTGTCAACTAGGATGGGATCACCATCTGGAACATTAGGAACAACAACAGACACTCTAGTGAGAACACTAGCTGTAACAGAGACGTCTTTCTGCAGACAGCATGTCACATCAACAAGAGATGGCATTACTAGTTTCAAGTAATCGTTTTCTGACAAGGCATCCCCTGTGGAGAAACTACTACTCGAACTAGCAGTCATTGCAGGGATAGGCTGTGCACTCAAGGCAGTCTGAGTGTCCCCGGACACTTGAGGCAACGGAACACTATCCTGCAAGTCTGAAGGTGTAGGTGGAACACAGATGGGAGTGACAGAATTACTAGTGCCTGACCGCTCGGCTACGTTAATAAGTAATTCACGGATCTATAGGAACTTAATCTGAACTTCACATTTCGCAGCACTTTGACAAATCTCAGATACAAGCTGTGAGAACAAACACATTGCTCAGGGGCTAGGTATTGTCTTTCAGTCAGTAAGGGAATATTGGTACTGTGGACTGATTCATATTGACTTTGACTGGCATGATACACTAAGTGAACGTTCAAAAGTGACTGGGACATCTTCTCAGTGAACTTACTGAAGGCATAAGTCAAAAAAAAAAATGTAGAGAATGACACAATAAGCTTAAACGGGAAGAAAATGATTAACTATTCTGCATAAGTAATTAAAAATTGACAGGTTACACAGTAAGCAAAGAACTCACACAAGAAAAATATGCAACTGAAATGAACAACACTGAAAATGAAGAGAACTTGTACTTTACTCAAAACTGATTTGCTCAACTTTTACTTTAAATTGAATAAATGGCACAGTGAGTTGTCTTTACTTTCAATGCAACAGGGAAATACACAATAAAATGATAAAATGGACTCAATAAACTTGTGCAAAAAAAAAATAAAACAGAGGCACAATTCACTGAAATAAAATAAAATGACACAGACAGAATAAAATATTATGCACAGAACAGAGCATATGAAACTGCACTGAAATAAACTGTTGCAATATTGCAAATAATTGCTAATCAAAAAAAGTATTGCACAACACTGCATAAAATTTCTGCAAATTTTTTTTTTTAATGGCAACACAATATTTGCACAAGAATTATTGCAAAATGAGTCAATGTGCAATAATAAAAATTATTACACACACAAGAAAAGAAATATATCAAGGAATGAACACTTTAACTCTTAACTGCACTTAAACAACACTTAACAAGCAAAAGAACAATTTACTTTAAAAGAAGAACTTAAAAATTGCACTAAGAGTGAATTTGTTCAATAAAACATAAAAAATAATAGGTGCTAAAACACATAACAAAAAGTTTGAACACTTACAGTGATGCAGAACACAACACATCAACATAAACACAATACTAGAATTTCTTGCAAAGAAACTTGATGTGTGAAAAATTTTGTAAAAATGATTTCTTGCTTGCACAAAATAATGGCACTATTGTCTGTGGAAATAAGACAAATTAGACACTGGCTAAATGAAAGAATATGAACACAAGAATGTTCAACACACAGGGAACAAAATAAAAATACACAAAAGCTGGGAAGAAAAAAAAAAATAACAGACACCACTGAGTTGTGATGCAGAATATGAGGTGAAAAATTTACTGAAATACTTCACTGGAATACTGAGAACTCTAGGTGATTCTGAAGTGTAAACACAAGTTCTATATTGCTCATATGTTGCACACACAACAAAGGAAAAACACTAAGTACTTACTTCAAGTGTATAAAAAGATACACAACACAACAGACATAAGATAATGCACGAAAATTAACACTGAATTAAGTAGATTAAAAGAATTATTAATGTAATCAAACACTGAGTCTGATCAAGAGTCACTGAATGTCACTAAGAGAAAAATCACTGGAAACACAAAAGAAATGTCTCAACACTCGCAAATGTCTCTATGAAAAAAAAATATTATCGCTGTAACGACTTGGTGAAGAATGAGGTTGATGATAGTGGAGAGTAGAGGATTGTTTATGTCGTCTTGCTGCTGTCCTCTGCACAGGTGATCGTAGAATTGCGCTTACATCGACGAAGACACACACAGGAGGCTTTTAAAGGTGGCGCGAACACACTCTAGCTCTTGACCCCCTATGTGGTCCTTAAAATATGGTGCTACAACCCTTAGCAGTGCACCAAAACACTGAAGAAGTAGGTGAGTGGGTAATGAGCTGAGTGTAGTTGGGTTTGTGGGTTAACAGGGCTGAGACCGGCAATGGTGCGACACACGTGGTCGTGGGTGGCTGGGCTTATGGGTTGAACGGCGTAAGCCTCACTGAGAACAGCCACACTGCCGTGAAGATATTTCTAAGCCGACTGGCTTAAAACAACCCACAAAATACCACAACACCACAAGGATGAAAAAAGAGCACTCAGGATGACTTGGAGCTTGAATCACAAGCGATGAAGACTACTCACGTGGCTTGCTTGAGTACTGGGGTAAGACACCTGGGTTAGTTGCTAGCTGGCTTATCTTAACCCTTCACACAGAATAGCTTGATAACTTCACACGATGAGCACAGCAGGGGTGGAAGCTGGCTTGGCAGGCAAAGGAATTGGATGGAGTAGACTAGGCTCGACTGGGCTCGGTTGTTCTGACTCCCCCACCACAGACTGGAAGCTGGCTTATTTTGCAAACTCGGGTCAACCCCTCGGGAGTGATGCAAATAAGCAGAAAACACTAATACAAAGAGACTGACCAGTGAATAATGTAGAAGCTGGTAGGAGCTTGGGCGAGTAGCTGACTTGAGGTAGCTGGCTGGGGTGAACCTCGGTAGGCCTACTGGTGACACGAAATGGCCGTCTTGCTGGTCGAAATTTATCTCCAGAAATCGCTGTAATCGTCAGAATTACAGGCCCTCCGCTGCCACCATTTTATCGTAGGGGTTCTTAAATGGAGATATCGAGGGTTGAAGGTAGACACACTTGTTGGATGGTAACATATATTGTCAGACTGAGATGGTGAGGGATGGAGCCCAGCTGCCTTGCCTGTCTGCTGAATGGTCTGCCGCCTAGTGAGAGGGAGGCAGAGGTACGAGCCTACACATGCGCATCCCGTGACGTCACACAAAGTCACAGGCCTACAAGGGATCTCCTATCTAAAGCACATGGATGATACTAATATGCTATGCTATAACACAGGGATCAGCAACTATGCTGACATCTGTTGTTGAACACACCCTCCATGCTGTCTGTTGTTGAACACACCTTCCACGCTGTCTGTTGTTGAACACACACTCCACGCTGTCTGTTGTTGAACACACCCTCCACGCTGTCTGTTGAACACTCCTTCCACGCTGTCTGTTGAACACTCCTTTCACACTGTCTCTTGAACACTCCTTTCACGCTGTCTGTAGTTGAACACACCTTCCACGCTGTCTGTTGTTGAACACACCTTCCACGCTGTCTGTTGTTGAACACACCTTACACACTGTCTGTTGTTGAACACACCTTGCACGCTGTCTGTTGTTGAACACACCCTCCACGCTGTCTGTTGTTGAACACTCCTTCCATGCTGTCTGTTGTTGAACACACCTTCCACGCTGTCTGTTGAACACTCCTTCCACGCTGTCTGTTGAACACTCCTTTCACACTGTCTCTTGAACACTCCTTTCACGCTGTCTGTAGTTGAACACACCTTCCACGCTGTCTGTTGTTGAACACACCTTCCACGCTGTCTGTTGTTGAACACACCTTACACACTGTCTGTTGTTGAACACACCTTCCGCGCTGTCTGTTGTTGAACACACCCTCCACGCTGTCTGTTGTTGAACACTCCTTCCATGCTGTCTGTTGTTGAACACACCCTCCACACTGTCTGTTGTTGAACACACCTTCCACGCTGTCTGTTGTTGAACACACCTTACACACTGTCTGTTGTTGAACACACCTTGCACGCTGTCTGTTGTTGAACACACCCTCCACGCTCTCTGTTGTTGAACACACCTTCCGCGCTGTCTGTTGTTGAACACACCCTCCACGCTGTCTGTTGTTGAACACTCCTTCCATGCTGTCTGTTGTTGAACACACCCTCCACACTGTCTGTTGTTGAACACACCTTCCACGCTGTCTGTTGTTGAACACACCTTCCACACTGTTGTTGAGCACACCCTCCACGCTGTTGTTGAACACACCTTCCACGCTGTCTGTTGTTGAACACAACTTCCACGCTGTCTGCTGTTGAACACACCCTCTACGCTGTCTGTTGTTGTACACACCTTCCACGCTGTCTGTTGTTGAACACACCCTTCACGCTGTCTATTGTTGAACACACCTTCCATGCTGTCTGTTGTTGAACACACCCTCCACGCTGTCTGTTGAACACCCCTTCCACGCTGTCTGTTGTTGAACACACCCTCCATGCTGTCTGTTGTTGAACACACCTTCTACGCTGTCTGTTGTTGAACACACCCTCCACGCTGTCTGTTGTTGAACACTCCTTCTACGCTGTCTATTGTTGAACACACCTTCCACGCTGTCTGTTGTTGAACACACCTTCCACGCTGTCTGTTGTTGAACACACCTTCCACGCTGTTGTTGAACACACCTTCCACGCTGTCTGTTGCTGAACACACCCTCCATGCTGTCTGTTGTTGAACACACCTTCCACGCTGTCTGTTGTTGAACACACCTTCCACACTGTTGTTGAACACACACTCCACGCTGTCTGTTGTTGAACACACCCTCCACGCTCTCTGTTGAACACTCCTTCCACGCTGTCTGTTGAACACTCCTTTCACACTGTCTCTTGAACACTCCTTTCACGCTGTCTGTAGTTGAACACACCTTCCACGCTGTCTGTTGTTGAACACACCTTCCACGCTGTCTGTTGTTGAACACACCTTACACACTGTTGTTGAACACACCTTGCACGCTGTCTGTTGTTGAACACACCCTCCATGCTGTCTGTTGTTGAACACTCCTTCCATGCTGTATGTTGTTGAACACACCTTCCACGCTGTCTGTTGAACACTCCTTCCACGCTGTCTGTTGAACACTCCTTTCACACTGTCTCTTGAACACTCCTTTCACGCTGTCTGTAGTTGAACACACCTTCCACGCTGTCTGTTGTTGAACACACCTTCCACGCTGTCTGTTGTTGAACACACCTTACACACTGTCTGTTGTTGAACACACCTTCCGCGCTGTCTGTTGTTGAACACACCCTCCACGCTGTCTGTTGTTGAACTCTCCTTCCATGCTGTCTGTTGTTGAACACACCCTCCACACTGTCTGTTGTTGAACACACCTTCCACGCTGTCTGTTGTTGAACACACCTTCCACACTGTTGTTGAGCACACCCTCCACGCTGTTGTTGAACACACCTTCCACGCTGTCTGTTGTTGAACACAACTTCCACGCTGTCTGCTGTTGAACACACCCTCTACGCTGTCTGTTGTTGAACACACCTTCCACGCTGTCTGTTGTTGAACACACCCTTCACGCTGTCTATTGTTGAACACACCTTCCATGCTGTCTGTTGTTGAACACACCCTCCACGCTGTCTGTTGAACACCCCTTCCACGCTGTCTGTTGTTGAACACACCCTCCATGCTGTCTGTTGTTGAACACACCTTCTACGCTGTCTGTTGTTGAACACACCCTCCACGCTGTCTGTTGTTGAACATACCTTCCACGCTGTCTGTTGTTGAACACACCCTCCACGCTGTCTGTTGTTGAACACACCTTTTACGCTGTCTGTTGTTGAACACACCCTCCACGCTGTTTGTTGTTGAACACACCCTCCATGCTGTTTGTTGTTGAACACACCGTCCACGCTGTCTGTTGTTGAACAGACTTTGCACGCTGTCTGTTGTTGAACACACCCTCCACGCTCTCTGTTGTTGAACACACCTTCCACGCTGTCTGTTGTTGAACAAACCCTCCATGCTGTCTGTTGTTGAACACACCTTCTGCGCTGTCTGTTGTTAAACACACCCTCCACGCTGTCTGTTGTTGAACACGCCTTCCACGCTGTCTGTTGTTGAACACACCTTCCACGCTGTCTGTTGTTCAACACACTTTCCACGCTGTCTGTTGTTGAACACACCTTCCACGCTGTCTGTTGTTGAACACACGTACGCTGTCTGTTGTTCAACACACCTTCCACGCTGTCTGTTGAACACACTTTCCACGCTGTCTGTTGTTGAACACTCCTTCCACGCTGTCTGTTGTTGAACGCACCTTCCACGCTTTCTGTTGTTGAACGCACCTTCCACGCTGTCTGTTGTTGAACACACCTTCCACGCTGTCTGTTGTTGAACACACCCTTCACGCTGTCTATTGTTGAACACACCTTCCATGCTGTCTATTGTTGAACACCCCTTCCACGCCGTCTGTTGTTGAACACACCCTCCATGCTGTCTGTTGTTGAACACACCTTCTACGCTGTCTGTTGTTGAACACACCCTCCACGCTGTCTGTTGTTGAACAAACCTTCCACGCTGTCTGTTGTTGAACCAACCCTCCAGGCTGTCTGTTGTTGAACACACCCTCCACGCCGTCTGTTGTTGAACACACCCTCCACGCTGTCTGCGGTTGAACACACATTCCACGCTGTCTGTTGTTGAACACACCCTCCACGCTGTCTGTTGTTGAACACACCCTCCATGCTGTTTGTTGTTGAACACACCCTCCACGCTGTCTGTTGTTGAACAGACTTTGCACGCTGTCTGTTGTTGAACACACCCTCCACGCTCTCTGTTGTTGAACACACCTTCCACGCTGTCTGTTGTTGAACAAACCCTCCATGCTGTCTGTTGTTGAACACACCTTCTGTGCTGTCTGTTGTTGAACACACCCTCCACGCTGTCTGTTGTTGAACACGCCTTCCACGCTGTCTGTTGTTGAACACACCTTCCACGCTGTCTGTTGTTCAACACACTTTCCACGCTGTCTGTTGTTGAACACACCTTCCAAGCTGTCTGTTGTTGAACACACGTACGCTGTCTGTTGTTCAACACACCTTCCACGCTGTCTGTTGAACACACCTTTCACGCTGTCTGGTGTTGAACACTCCTTCCACGCTGTCTGTGGTTGAACTCACCTTCCACGCTTTCTGTTGTTGAACGCACCTTCCACGCTGTCTGTTGTTGAACACACCTTCCACGCTGTCTGTTGAACACACCTTATACGCTGTCTGTTGTTCAACATACCTTCCACGCTGTCTGTTGAACACACCCTCCACGCTGTCTGTTGTTGAACACACCTACGCTGTCTGTTGTTGAACACACCTTCCACGCTGTCTGCTGTTGAACACACCTTCCACGATGTCTGTTGTTGAACACACTTTCAAGGCTGTCTGTTGTTGAACAGACTTTGCACGCTGTCTGTTGTTGAACACACCTTCCACGCTGTCTGTTGTTGAACACACCTTCTACGCTGTCTGTTGTTCAACACTCCTTCCACGCTGTCTGTTGTTGAACACACTTTCAAGGCTGTCTGTTGTTGAACGCACCTTCCACGCTGTCTGTTGTTGAACACACCTTCCACGCTGTCTGTTGTTGAACACACCTACGCTGTCTGTTGTTCAACACACCTTCCACGCTGTCTGTTGTTGAACACACAATCCACGCTGTCTGTTGTTGAACACACCTTCCACGCTGTCTGTTGTTGAACACACCCTCCACGCTGTCTGTTGTTGAACACACCCTCCATGCTGTCTGTTGTTGAACACACCCTCCACGCTGTCTGTTGTTGAACACACCCTCCATGCTGTCTGTTGTTGAACACACCCTCCACGCTGTCTGTTGTTGAACACACCCTCCATGCTGTCTGTTGTTGAACACACCCTCCACGCTGTCTGTTGTTGAATAGACTTTCCACGCTGTCTGTTGTTGAACACACCCTCCACGCTGTCTGTTGTTGAACACACCCTCCATGCTGTCTGTTGTTGAACACACCCTCCACGCTGTCTGTTGTTGAATAGACTTTCCACGCTGTCTGTTGTTGAACACACCCTCCACGCTGTCTGTTGTTGAACACACCCTCCATGCTGTCTGTTGTTGGACACACCCTCCTCGCTGTCTGTTGTTGGAAACACCCTCCACGCTGTCTGTTGTTGAACACACCCTCCACGCTGTCTGTTGTTGAACACACCCTCCACGCTGTCTGTTGTTGAACACACCCTCCACGCTGTCTGTTGTTGAACACACCCTCCACGCTGTCTGTTGTTGAACACACCCTCCACGCTGTCTGTTGTTGAACACACCCTCCATGCTGTCTGTTGTTGGACACACCCTCCTCGCTGTCTGTTGTTGGAAACACCCTCTACGCTGTCTGTTGTTGAAATCACACTCCACGCTGTCTGTTGTTGAACACACCCTCCACGCTGTCTGTTGTTGAACACACCCTCCATGCTGTCTGTTGTTGAACACACCCTCCACGCTGTCTGTTGTTGAACACACCCTCCATGCTGTCTGTTGTTGAACACACCCTCCACGCTGTCTGTTGTTGAACACACCCTCCACGCTGTCTGTTGTTGAACACACCCTCCACGCTGTCTGTTGTTGAACACACCTCCACGCTGTCTGTTGTTGAACACACCTTCCACGCTGTCTGTTGTTAAACACACCCTCCACGCTGTCTGTTGTTGAACTCACCCTACACGCTGTCTGTTCTTGGACACACCCTCCACGCTGTCTGTTGTTGAACACACCCTCCACGCTGTCTGTTGTTGAACACACCCTCCACGCTGTCTGTTGTTGAACACACCCTCCACGCTGTGTCCCGGTGAAGCAACGGGCAGCTGCCCTAATTTTTATCTCACTCACGTAAATATTACACAGAATCGTTGTCTGATATATTTTACTTAATGGTAAAATGATAATATTATTGTACACTGATAGTGACAAAATAACTAGAGAGAGAGAGAGAGAGAGAGAGAGAGAGAGAGAGAGAGAGAGAGAGAGAGAGAGAGAGAGAGAGAGAAAGCTTGTTCTTCAGCCTATCTGTCATCAAGTTTGTATTCAGGTGAGCAAAGTTCTCACACCTGACTCCAGCGAGCACTCTATCCTTCACTCTCTCACACACACCACATAAAAACACCTGACACAGTGTGTGAGGAGTTCCCTGGTGCAGCTGCGGAAAGTCTCAGTTTGACAGGTGGTGAAGGGTACCTGGGAGTGTTAGCAAGCTATCTGGGAGTGTTAGTAAGGCGATACAGCCCTTTCCTTGCTCCGCCGGAGATAAACGTTCACATTGCAACGTTGCCTGTTTTTTTATTTTCCTCCAGGCCACCTCGTTGCCAGACGTATAGCAGCAAGCTTTTGTAATCTTTTTCCTAGGCGCTGTATGACCCCTACTGGTTTAGCGTGCTCCATGAATGTAATAATAATTGTGTTTAAATGTAAAACTCTTAAAATTTCTGTAGGTTAACCATTTTCAACTTAACCTAAATTACCTTAATCAACCAAATTTATTATGAAGAAAATAGCATTTGACATCAATACTGATAGGTATAGAATTAAGACACTTGTACAACAGTATATAAGCCCCGATCTTCCTGCCTCGGCTTCAGATTCAACAAGACAACGGTTCAGAAAGCCTGTTGCTAGGCTAAAGGGACTGATTACCTCACTTTTTACCTCTTCAGTCTTCTGTTATTGTCCCTGTATTACACTGATAAAGACACTGGTTGACGAAACATGCACGTAATAAAGATACTCAGTTATTTAGACACGTTTAATTCTTCAAAGTGCTGCAGTAAACCGAGACTGTGTTGGTATACCAAGACTCAGGAACTGAGAGGTATCCCGGCACTCCCAGACGTATACTAACCTAACCTAACCTTTAAAAATAAGTACTTATTTTTTGGGGAGTTGTTAGGGTCAACCAAACCTCAACAAAGTGCAAAGTGTGTGAAAACTCCTTCGTTTGTGGAGGACAAATTGCCTGTAAATGTTATCATATAGAAGACTGAACATAGTACAGCGACAGAGAGGATAAGTGATGGTAATAACAGATACATCAGTGATAAAACACTCGCCTCAAACGGAATGACCAAAGTTCGGTTTTCGTGAAAGGCGATACGTCTGGACAAAGCCCATTCCTAACTCACGAAATAGTAATGAGACGATTGATAACAAATCACAGAACTGTATGGAGTTTGAACCTATGGCAAGTCCTAAAACTCACAGGCCAGTGCGTTAACCACTGGGCCAGCTGGCTCTAACAAGATTCATCCAACTAGGTATATTGCTATATATCATAGGCAGGTTAGCATGGGCCGCCACCAGTTCTGTGGTTTCTTTTCAATCGGATTATTACGATTTAGTCAGTCATAATGGCGGCTTTGATGGGACTTGAGCTAGAGTACGCCACAGCCACACTGGTTTGGAAAATTCTGCAAACACCGGCATTTAGAGTCAAAGTGGTGGCCCTTGCTAACCTCCCGATGGTGAATAGACCTGTACCTAGTTGGATAAATTTTATTTGTCCTAGCTGGCTGAGTGGTTAGCGCACTGACCTGTAAGTTTTAAGACTCACCTGCCATGGGTTCGATTCCCACCCATCTCGTGATTAAATAAGTCTCATTCCACCTGCTGCGCCTATTCACGTAGCAATAGATACCTGGGCGTTAGTCGACTGTTATGAGTCGCATCCTAATGGATAACCTGATAATGCTGAGAAGATCCGTCCCATGTATTATACTTACTGTATGTTACGGTGTGTTAGAAGCTCGTAGTGAACGCTTCATATCAGCCCTTATTGTTGTGATGTTCTTTTCTATTGGTGACTCCGCCTCCTCCTGCTTCAACTCACTTGATATATAAGCAACTTCTCCGCACAAATGTTGTACATTTATCAAGACTGGTGGGCTGATCACATCGACTCCAGACTGAGGGACTGATTACCTCAAACTTCTCCTCATCTTTCACCGTTCTTCTCTGTACTAATCTGAAGAAGCTAATGGCTGGCGTAACTTTTCCAAAATAAAAATTTCCAAATGTTCATAAGTGTCATTCTTCAACTTCTTAATCATTAACACCAATCTCTCTGACACAGCAACGTCAGTCTGACAGAGCAACATCAGTCTAACACAGCAACATCTATCTGACACAGCAATATCTTGGCATCTGGATACAGGAAATTCTTCACTGCTTGCCTAACTTATAGACATGATCTACTTACATTTGTGTTTTATTCCAACTTATGCAGCACTCTGCACTATTTCTTTCGCGTGCATTGAGGTGCTGGGTACTGAGGTTATAGAATACAAGGATACCTGTGTCATAGCACCAGGCGACCGAGATACATCTTGTTCCTTGTGAGTTTGATAATGCAGATGCCAATGTTCGAACTTTAGCTGGAGGTATACAGTGTTACAGCTTTACATGCTACTGATACATCTTCTGTTTCTCCACTTAATACTTCTCTCAAAGTTAATAGTAAAAAAAAAAATAAAAAAAAAAAAAAACACACACAGCAAAAAAAAGTTACAGATAACAGTGTCTGGGTATAAACAGTGTATGGGTATAAACAGTGTCTGGGTTTAAACAGTGTCTGGGTTTAAACAGTGTCTGGGTTTAAACAGTGTCTGGGTTTAAACAGTGTCTGGGTTTAAACAGTGTCTGGGTTTAAACAGTGTCTGGGTTTAAACAGTGTTGGTTTAAAAATATCACACAGAGAAATTTCTGTCACAGAAGAGAACTTCGAGGTTATGAAAGGTCAGCACCAGACAAGTTAATACATTTAATTTCTTGCAACTGCAAGATTTTTTTACAAGACTTGTGAGTGAGATTATATATATATATATATATATATATATATATATATATATATATATATATATATATATATATATATATATATATATATATATATATATATCTATATATATATATATATATATATATATATATATATATATATATATATATATATAATTAATATATATATATATATATATATATATATATATATATATATATATATATATATATATATATATATATATATATATATATATTATTGTAATCACGAATGAGTGGTATTTAATCAACAACACTGCGACTAGCCGAGGACTTGAACCTATGTTGTTTTGGCTCACCTCATGATGAGCAAAAATCACATGACGCTCTAACCCACAGGAACAAGAATCCTACAAGACTCATGCACTATGAGTCAAGATCACACTGATCTTTCAATTTAAGCTTAACTCCTGGTTTTTCGTCCTCTCTCTTTTACAAATGTCCCTCAGCTAATGAGCTTGAAATTAGTTTTTCCTACGGTATCTTAGAGTCCTTACCAGAGTGTACCCACCAGCTACTGCCTAACAAGTCATTAATTACGAAGATATGTTCTACACAAGTCCTGGATTATAGAAGATACTTCTTTTTTTTTCTCACGGTGCCTTTACCAGTCCTGGCTGCCCCTCCAGAATCATAACCCATATCACCCAAGCGTCTTATTTATATACACAGTTGAAAAATTGAGACACTTACGCAACATATGGGAATCTTTCTTAAAGAAACGTTTTGCCACACAGTTACTTCATCAGTCAAATACAAAGTAGAAATGGGTAAGGAGAGGAGGACTTTGAGGTAATCAGTCCCTCAGCCTGGAGTCGATGTGTTCAGTCCATCACTCTTGTACTGATTACCTCAATCTCCTCCTCTCCTTACCCATTTCTACTTTGTATTAGACTGATGAAGCCACTGTGTGGCGAAACGTTTCTTCAATGAAGATTCATATATGTTGCATAAGTGTCTCAATTCTTCAACTTGTCGGTTTTCAGAATCATTCATCACATACACAGTTTTGCAAAAATCACTAATAAATTATACAAGGTGCAAAACAACCACGGGGGGAGTTGATAGCTCTAGGCCTTTCGTGTTGCGATCTACACATCAGGAGCTTTCAGTGTTGCAGAAAAAAGAAGAAAGTCGAAGCAAATAAGTTCAGAGGAAGCATCTTTGCTGGAATGATTCAAACAAAGATACTTCACCTGAACGTATTTGCGTGGACCTCCTCATTTCTTCTGGAACACTGCAACCTCCTGATATGTTGATTGCAACTTGAAAAGCCTAGAGCTATCATTCAACTCCCGCCCCGTGGTTGTTTATATGCACAAATAACCCGCACATAAGAGAGAGAAGCTTATGACAGCGTCGTCTTAAGCTCCTCTCTCATATGAGTGGGTTATTTGTGTATTGTTCCAGTCACGGTATTGTGCCTTTCGGTCTATTATCGGTCTATTATACATCCTGATATTACTTAGTCTCGACACCCCGAGAACCAGCAAGCAGTCAGGGACCTCCCTCACTTTCCAGGGGAGTCGCAAGATTCCAGGGAGGCTCTGATGATGCATAAATTTCCTCTCACTCGCACAAGTCATCATCTCACCAGGAGAGGATGATCAGCATCCGTAGAGACCCTTACATGAAGAAGGTTTCTCATCTTACTGCACCGTAAAAAAAAATCACTTTCGGTTTTAAAATATTAACGAAACTTCACCTGCATACACCAATAGTTGGATGAATCTTTCCTTACAATACAGTACACCAGCCGTGAAAATTTGAAGCCAGTCGTATAAGGCGTTCTGAAGTAATCCCTTCAAGGTAGATTCCTTGACGCTGGTGAGGGCTCTTGATCTAGGGAATTGGATCTGTGCTCCGGTTCCCTGAACTGAGCCTAAATACCCTTCCCCCATCCTCCCCCACACACAGGAGCTATATAATCCCTACGGTTTTAACGCTCCCCCGTGATAATTACAATAGTAATAGTTTGTGAAGTAACGAGCGAAACTCATGGAGGAAAAGCAGGATTAATAACCACTTAAAGAATCCCCACTTGAGGGATACCTACTTATTGCTTCCAGTGAAGTTTGAGAAAGTTGGTAACTTAGCCAGACTTGATGTAGGCGTCTGTTCTACTTTCTTGTTTTATACACATATAACTCCGCACGTTGGGGGATGAAATGAGACTTATAACCACGCTTCGTTTTGGACTATTAACTCGTTAATGGTCCGAAACGTCGTCAGTTTCGGTCTTCTATGTACGAGTTATTTGTGTATCGTTCTATTGTATTTTGTTTTAACTTTTACTATTGATAAGAATTTTGTATCATATTTTGCTCTATGACTCTTACGCGCTTCGTTATAATAATAATAATAATAATAATAATAATAATAATAATAATAATAATAATAATTTGTATATAGATATTTTCAGCATTAGACCAAGTCGATATCTGTTTCCTGGCCCTCTTAAGGGTGTTGATATACAAGCGCCTGATCCGTTTGAAGATGTTAAGCTGGAACTGAGACTCCTGGACCTCATCAGTGTGCTGACCTCTTGAGCGCATTGAGGCACAGAAGGCTTGGGTTATGGGATACTTGAGATATCTTTCTTGGGTTAGGGGACACTGGGGGGATACCTTGGGTTATGGGATACATAGGATACCTTTCTTGGGTTGCACATTTATTAAAACAAGTCCAGTTTAAGAGACTAGAAATAAAAATCTTTAGAATTCACGAAACTGAATTAACACGAACGTAAACAAATCAAACCATACCACGGGCGGGATTTGAACCCGCAATAGGTGGGGGATTTGGTCCCATGGCGAGTGAGCGCTAAAACTCAGGGGCTAGTGCATTAGTTAGAACAGTTTTAAGAACTCGCTGGCCATGGGTTCAAGCCCCACCCGTACCCTTTGATTTGTTTACACTTACGTTAATACGGTTTCGTGAGTCTTAAAGACTTTCACGTCTAGTTTCTTAAATTGGTCTTGTTTTAAAAATCGCGCAACCCAAGAAAGGTATCCCCAGTATCCCATAAACCAAGAAAGATGTCTTCAGTATTCCATAACTCAAGAAGGATATCTCCCAGTATCGCATAACACAAGAAAGGTATCCCCAGTATCCCATAACCTAAGAAAGGTATCTCCAGTAGTATTCCATAACCCAAGAAAGATATCTCCAGTATCCCACAACCCAAGAAAGGTATCCCCAGTACCCCACATCCCAAGAAAGATATCTACAGTATCCCACAACCCGAGAAAGATATCTCCAGTATCCCACAACCTAAGAAAGATATCTCAAGTATCCCAAAACCAATGAAAGATATCTCCAGTATCCCACAACCCAAGAAAGATATCTCCAGTATCCCATAACCCAAGAAAGGTATCCCCAGTGTCCCACAACCCAAGAAAGGTATCCCCAGTATCCCACAACCAAAGAAAGGTATCCCCAGTGTCCCACAATCCAAGAAAAATATCTCCAGTATCCCACAACCAAAGAAAGGTATCCCCAGTGTCCCACAACCCAAGAAAGGTATCCCCAGTATCCCATAACCCAAGAAAAGTATCCCCGGTGTCCCACAACCCAAGAAAGGTATCTCCAGTATCCCACAACACAAGAAAGTTATTCCCAGTATCCCATAACCCAAGAAAGGTATCCCCAGTATCCCATAACCCAAGAAAGGTATCCCCAGTGTCCCACAACCCAAGAAAGGTATCCCCAGTATCCCACAACCCAAGAAAGTTATTCCCAGTATCCCATAACCCAAGAAAGGTATCCCCAGTGTCCCACAACCCAAGAAAGGTATCCCCAGTATCCCACAACCCAAGAAAGTTATTCCCAGTATCCCATAACCCAAGAAAGGTGTCTCCATTATCCCACAACCCAAGAAAGGTATCCCCAGTATCCCATAACCCAAGAAAATTATCCCCAGTATCCCATAACCCAAGAAAGGTATCCCCAGTGTCCCATAACCCAAAAAAGTATACCCAGTATCCCATAACCTAAGAAAGATGTCTCTAGTATCCCCAGTATCCCATAACCCAAGAAAGGTGTCTCCAGTATCCCATAACCCAAGAAAGGTATCCCCAGTGTCCCATAACCCAAAAAAGTATACCCAGTATCCCATAACCTAAGGAAGGTGTCTCTAGTATCCCCAGTATCCCATAACCCAAGAAAGGTGTCTCCCTCCAGTATCCCCATTATCCCATAACCTAAGAGAGGTGTCTCAAGTATCCCCAGTATCCCATAACCCAAGAAAGGTGTCTCAAGGATCCCATAACCCAAGAAAGGTGTCTCAAGGATCCCATAACCCAAGAAAGGTATCCCCAGTATCCCATAACCCAAGAAAGGTATCCCCAGTATCAAATAACCCATAAAAGTATCCCCAGTATCCCAGAACCCAAGAAAGGTGTCTCCAGTGTCCCATAACCCAAGAAAGGTATCCCCAGCATCCCATAACCCAAGAAAGGTATCCCCCAGTGTCCCATAACCCATTAAAGGTATCTCCAGTGTCAAATAACCCATTAAAGTATCCCCCAGTATCCCAAAACCCAAGAAAGGTGTCTCCAGTATCCCATAAGCCATGAAAGGTATCCCCAGTATCCCATAACCCCGGAAAGGTATCTCGCAGTATCCCATAACCCAAGAAAGGTATCTCCCAGCATCCCATAACCCAAGAAAGTATCCCCAGTATCCCATAACCCAAGAAAGGTATC
>NC_091305.1:42318536-42331036 GCF_038502225.1 Cherax quadricarinatus
ATCTGTTTTCAACGTGTGCTGAGTAGCAATGGTAATGTAGCCGAGTAAACATAGCTAAGAGGTTGCCATGGTACTTACCCACGAGTTAATGGTAGCTGGGATAGTAGCTCAGGTGATCAGGTACTTACCTATGAAATAATTGGTGCCGACTTGCAGGTACCTGGGTGAAAGGGTGACCACTCCTTCAGGTCCACTCTCACCCACCTGAGATCCCTCTCGCGTGCTGCATGAAGCCCACTCCGCCACACTCGCCTGCAAAACAGGTAAACACACTCATCAACACCAACTACAACACTGTGTTCCAGTAAGTTTATCATCAAACCAACATAGAATTAAGTCTCTCATGGTCTTCCAGTAGCGCCATCAGAATTTCGTTATGTGGGTTTTTGAGTCAAGATGTCAGCCTGAGGAGAGACGAAAGATAATAAGCAGAAAAAATCAAAGAAATCATCTTGACAGAGTCGAGTTTCAGGATGTATGTGACATGCCTTAAAGTATGAGGCAGTGAATATATAACCTGATAAGTATTTCCTCACGTTCATGTAGGCCAATGGTAGTCTTACTTCAGGTTAATATGGTTCAAGGGTGATTAGCATAAGAACATAAGAATGGAGGAACACTGCAGAAGGTCAACTGGCCCCATACAAGGCAGGTGGGCCATACAAGGCAGGTGGGAAGTCACTCGGCAAGTCGATATGGGTCAACGAAGGGCCTCCAGTGTGAATATATTACATAACAACACAAGAAAGAAGGAACACTGCAGCAGGCCTACTGCCCTGCTTAAGTGGAATAAATTCTTCAAGTTAGGTAAAGTGGGGAAGGAAGATGAGAAAAATTCCATTTTTTTTTCTCTAATAATATAGATGAAGATTCCGGGTTTCCCATAAAAGTGTTGACATAAACAATCTGTAATTTGGCACTGAAGTAAACAGACTTGTGAAGATGTTACGGGAGGGAGAGTCATGTGAATTATGTCAACACACTTCTAAGAGAGTTGTTGAAAGAATGATAGAGAATGTGTTTCTTTTTTTGAGTGCCACCCTATCTCGGTAAGAGACAGCCTATGTGTTAACACACACACACACACACACACACACACACACACGCACACAGACACACATACACAAATACACACATAGACACACACACACGCACACACACACACACACACACACACACACACACACACACACACACACACACACACACACACACACACACACATATTTACAGGATTTCACACCTTCATGTGAATTTACGTAATTTTATGCACACAAGACAGTACAGTGGAAACCAAGAGATAGGGTACATATGCAAAACATATGTAGTACATACGAGGGAAATAAGGACTGCTTACATAAATGCACGCATACACACACACATAGATGCACACTAGGTGAGAACAGGATCTGCTGTTAGGCACTTGAATAGCTGTAGCACACACACACACACACACACACACACACACACACACACACACACACACACACACACACACACACACACACATACACACATACACACACACACACACACTGGCTACATCGAACACAGACAACAGGTCCGAAGGAAGCATGGAAACTAAACTGTATGCAGAGGTCCTGTCAAACCCACATGGGGCCAAAACAAAGACAGGGAGCACACTAGGACAGAATGAGAGGTTGGAAGACATTGAAGGAACTAGGACATGTGCAAGGACCTTACCAGATACCTGTGGGGGCCAGGAGCAGGTGAGCAGGAAGGATAAACCCAAAGGCATGGGGGCCCCAAACTGGGGAAGGGGACTGAAGGAAGGAACACCCCAGGAAGGAACTAAAACACATCAGAGGATAAATCACAGTGGAGGAGGAAAAGGGAGAGATCCGGTTTGTCATGGGCAGACAAGCAAAAGGGGAAAACTTATGATGAAAGGGGAGGAAAAAAAAAGCGATTGAACGAAGGGTGATGGCGGGGACGACCCAGGTGGCAAATTTGGGGGGTGGGGGGTTTCCCAAAAAAGGGAATCGGCCTCTCAAAGAAATTTTCGGGAACCCGAACCGATCCTGCAGGAAAACCCGGCTGAGAGGAAAGCGGGAGTTCGGGTGCCTCGCCCGACGAACACAGGACGAAAGGAAGACAATAAAAGAGGGGGTTTCAAAAACAAAAGGAAAATGGGGAAAATGAAAAGAGAAAAAACCCCGGATCAAATGGAAGGCAATGCCCCCCAAAACACCCAGGGACTCCAGCCCAAAGGCAACTGCAATCCAAAAACCGTCACCCCCGACCCCTCTGTTTCCACCCCCCCACCACAGTTAATATTAGAACAAGTTAAAGGGTTTTGGTACACAAATGCAGATGGATTAACGAAAAAACATGGGGAATGGCAGAAAAATAATAAAGCCCCAGACATCATAGATTACAAAACAAAACTCATGGAGAAATAAAGATGCAATTTTCCCCACCAGGATCCAGATCTGAGGAAGATAGAAGGGGCGGGGGAGGTGGGGTTGCTCTGCTCGTAAAACAGAGGGAAAATTTGAGAAAATGGAAGGAATAGATGAGACGGAGAAAGAGACTACATACAGGTACATTTCAGTCTGGGAAACCCAAAAGTGGTCATTGTAGTGATGTATAATCCACCACAGAACTGCAGGAGGCCAAGGAGGAATTTAAAAGGGCAACAGGCAATGGTGGACACACTTGCGGGTAAAGAAGAGCTCCCCCCAGCAGGCAAGTTCTGGGTTATGGGGTTTCCCCAAAAGGAGATTGATGGGAAAACCTGAGCCACATGGGGCCCCAAACAGGGAACCAGGATTTGGGGGTGCGGGAAAAAGCCCCAAACATGTTAAGGACACACCAGGTAGGGGGGAGGATGAACCACAAGTTTGGGACCTTTTTTCCCCCTGGGAGTCAGACATTGAGGACATCAATTGAGGTCAGAGCTGCAACGTGGTTCTGTGTTTGAAAAATAGTAGAGCTGCAAGTAGAGAATAACAGGAGAATGGGAAAACCTTTAAAAGAGGGACTCATAGGGTTAAAGAATTCCTGGGAGGTCAGGGGGGACAGAGAACTGGCAGGAAAGCCAGTAAATGAAATGATGGAATATGTAGCAACAAAATGAAAGGAGGCAGTAAAAGTTATTGGGGAAACAGTAACCGGGAAGACCAAACGGGCCCCGGTTTCCGACGGTGTGGGGGGCAAAAAAAAAATCAATAAAATGGAAAAGTCAGAAGGCAGAAAAACCCCGAAATGGGAGATAGCCCAAGCCAGGAATGAGTACGCCGGAAAGGAGGGGGGCCCCCAGCGACAGTATGAAAAGACATAGCATCAGAATAAAGACCCCCAAACTGTTGTATAACATCAGGAGGAGACAACCAAAAGGGGTCAATTAAGGACAGAAAGGGGGAAATTCAAAGAAATGATCAGGAGGATGTGAGGAGCTGAAAAATTTTAAGAAATTTACAGTGAGAAGGAAGGGGTGTGGGAAGACAGCCAAAAGGGAACATCAAGAAGGAATATACCAACAAGTGTTGGATGACCGAACAACTGAGGAGGGGGTGAAAAGCTCTTAAGTGACCTTGACACCTCAAAACGTGGGACCGGGCCATCTCCCCCTGGGTCCTTGGAGAAAAGGGGGAGATCTTGAGTGCCTCTAACCCCAATCTTCAACACATCCCCCTTTAAACTGGGCAACACCTGGGAAAAGGAAGACCTAATGTAATCCCCATATTTAAGAAAGGAAAAAGAAACGGGCATAAAAACAGACCTTTTCCTGCATAAGTAAAGTCTGGAAGATTATCAGGAGGGGGGGTGAACACCTGGAAAAAACAAAATTTTAAATGAAAACCAGCATGGGTTCATGGAACAAAACTTTATCCAAAACCCCCTGGGTTTTATGACAAGGGAACAAAATAAGACAGAGAAAGGGGTGGGGAGTTTCTTTTTCCCAACTCAGGAAGGCCCAAAATTCCAAAGAGATTGTGAAAAATGGGGGATCGGACACGTAAAAGGAAGGGCACTGCAATGGATAAAGGGGTACCTGACGGGAGGCGCAACGAGTCATGGTCTGAAGAGGTATCACAGGGGGGCCCCGCAGGGGGGTCCCACGGAGCGTTTTGGACCATGCTTTTTTATATATTTAACGACATGATGGAAAGGGATAGACTTGAAGTGTCCCCCGTTCGCAGATGACGGGGAAATTGATGAGAAGAATTAAATCGGACGAGGATGAGGAAGACTGCAAAGAGCCCGGGGAGGCTGGACATGTGGTCCCCGTAACTGGCTTCTCGAATTCAATCCCGAAATGCAAAGTCATGAAGATTGGGGGGGGCAAAAAGACCCAGACAGGGGAAGGGAGGGGGACAAAGATTACAGACCTCACTCGGGAAAAGACCGGGGTGACCATAACACCCGAGCATCACCGGGGGCACATCAACCCAAATAACCGCTGCAGCATCGGGGGTGGGCAACCTGAGAATAGCGTTTCCCTACCTTAATAAGGAATCGTTCAAGCACTGTACACTGTATGTTTGGCCCATCTGGAGTATCAGCACCAGTCTGGGCCACACCTGGTCAAGCAAGTCAAGAAGTTAAAAAAGTACAAAAGGTTGCAAAAAGGTAGTCCCAGGCTCAAGGGGGAAAGTCTCGAGGGGAAAGGGTTAAAAATCATGACGACACTGGGGGACAGAAGGGTCAGGAGACATATAACGACATACAAGATACGGGGAATAGCAAGTGGACAGAGATAGGATGTTCAGAGAGGGGAACAGGGGCAGGGTCCCTGGAAACTGAAGACTCAGATGAGTCACAGGACGTTGGAAATATTTCTTCAGTCATGAGTTGCCCGCAAGTGGAAAGCCAGCAAGGGAATAGTGGAGGCAGGAAACCCTCATAGTTTTTAAAAAGAGGTAGACAAAGCTCAGGAAACAGGGAGAGAGAGGTCCCGTAGCGGGCAGTGAAGAGGGGGGCCAGGGCTGAGTCTCGACCCCGCCCACAATTGGTGAGAAAATTACAAAAAAAACACACACACACACACACACACACACACACACACACATACACACACACAAACACACACATACCACACACCAAAACCCCATAAAAACAAAAACACATAAAACACACACACATAAAACATACATAAAAAACACACACACACACACACACACACACACACACACACACACACACATACACACACACACACACACACACACACACACACACACATACACACACACACACACACACACACGCAGGCATGCGCGCGCATATACAGCAGGCCTAGCGTCTAATCGACATGTGCCTAGGACAGAATGGTAACTAACACACACAAACACACACACATAAACACACACACACATACACACACACACACACACACAAAAACACACACACACACACACACACACACACACACACACACACACACATAAACACACACACAAACACACACACACACACACACACACACACACACACACACACACACACACACACACACACACACACACACACTCGTGGAGGAGTCACGTGGTTTGAGCTCGTGTTTTGGTGGTAATTTCTGACTGTACCATAAGGAATAGAGTGTGGGATATAGGCGTGTGCACGCATGAGAGTGAATATAATCACTAAAGCCCCGAGAAAAGGAAATATAAGTGATCACAGAAAAGCAATTTAGTAAATAGTGACAGTTACTATGTGGGGGCCATTGGAAGGAAGGTGAACGGTTGTGTCAGCCCTAAATAGTGTTGCCATAATAACGCAGTGGGGTATTTGAAGAATAAGTACGACTCAAGATCAGGGAGATAAGAGATATGTATAGATGTGTCAGTAAATACAGTGAGTGAGTGAAAAAAAAATAGATGAGCTAGAGACCACAGTGCCTACAGGAAGTTAGAGGAAAAATTACCGAGAAGCATCAAGCATTTTCATACTGGGACCCAGGAGGACGACAACATTACTCCACTGGCAGCCGCAAGTTATATTCACCTAGTTTGAGTTCCATGGGGTCAGCACCAGTCTCTAGCTGGAAATTGGGACACACACACACACACACACACACACACACACACACACACACACACACACACACACACACACACACACACACACACACACACACACACACACACACACACACACACACACACACACACACACACACACACACACACACACACATAGACAGGATTTCACACCTTTATGCGAATTTACGTAATTTTAGGCACACAAGACAGTGCAGTGGGAACCAAGAGATAGGGTACATATGCAAAACATATGTAGTACATACGAGGCAAATAAGGACTGCTTACATAAATGCACGCATACACACATACACTAGGTGAGAACAGGATCTGCTGTTAGGCACTTGAATAGCTGTAGCATGCATACACACACACACATACACACATACACATACACACACATATACAGGATTTCACACCTTTATGTGAATTGACCCTCTAACCTTCCTTCTCTCTCCGTCTCTTTGTCTCTTATCCTCTCTCTCTCTCTCTTTCTCTTTCTCTCTCTTTCTCTTACTCTTTCTGTCTCTTCCTCTCTCTCTCTCTCTTCCTCTCTCTTTTCCTCTCTCTTTCTCCCTTTCTCTCTCTTCCTCTCTCTTTTCCTCTCTCTTTTCCTCTCTTCTTCTCTCTCTCTTCCTCTCTCTTTTCCTCTCTTCCTCTCTCTCTTATTCTTCTCTCTCTCTCTCTTACTCTTTCTGTCTCTTCCTCTCTCTCTCTTAATCTTTCTCTCCCTTCCTCTATCTCTTTATTCCCCTCTCTCTCTCTTCCTCTCTCTCCCTTCCTCTTTTTTTTTTTTTTTTTTTACACAGGGTTTGACAAGGTTAAGGATCCCTAGCTTTATCGACAAGCTAATTACAAGTTAAGGATTCCTAACTTTATTGGCAAGCTTAGAGATGTTACCTACATCAGCTCATTTGAAAGCATTTTTATTGTTATGAGACATACAAGTAGGGAACAGGATGAAGTTGGAGCCATCTGTGGGCCAGCATTTTCATTTGATCAACTGACTTTATCTCGTTGACATCATTATGCTGTACGAATGTGTTCCATACTCGAGTCATCCTGGGTATGTATGATCTCAGATGGAGTGATGTTCTGGAGAAGGGTACAGCCAGAGTGAAGTTGCTGCTTTCTGCCCGTCTTGTGGCATAAAAGCTTGTTTCACGCTGTCCTCGAAGTGGATCCAAGTGTGGTATTTTGACAATATTGGCCTTGTACATAACAGTAAGGCCACCCACATCCCTCCTATGTTGAAGGCTCTGCTGAAATGACAGATCTATCCAGGATGGGTCCAGGCGAGAGATGAGACGTCTTGCTCTGTTCTCTACTCTGTCAAGCAGTCGCAGATGAGAGGGGGGGGGGGCAGGCAAACCAAGAAAGTGGAGCATACTCAAGGTGCGAGCGTACTTTTGTCTTGTACAGAATCTTGCAACCCCTACTGTCAAGTAGATGCGAGATACGGCGAAGTGCTGTAAGCTTCCTGGCTGCGTATTCTTCATGGTTAGTTTGGAGTCAAATTTCACCCCAAGGATATCAACTTCTTCTCCAGGTGCCAACACCCTCCCATTCATCCTTACTACTGCACCAGCATTACCATCATGGTGCCTAGAGACGATCATCATTTGCATTTTCTCAGGTGCAAATGTTACTTGCCATCTATTTCCCCAAGCTGATATAGCTCTCAGCTGGTGATTGATGTAGCTTAGAGCAGCTGGCATTTCTTCTCTTGGATAAGTGAATGTCAGTGTGCAGTCGTCTGCATATGCATGTGATTCTGGGATGAAATGAAGGTCGTTGAAGTAGACATTCCATAACAATGGTTCCAGTACGCTTCCTTGTGGAACACTTGCCCCAATAGGATGTCTTACTGATTCCGTTCCATTGAGAACTACACTTAGAGATCTACCATGAAGGTAATCACTGAGGAGACATAGCGTAGAGCCTGCAATTCCCAGTGCTTGAAGTTTTGCTAAGAGGCCCTGGTGCCACAGGTAATGTCCAGTGCTGCCACACAGCTGACTTTGGATTCATCCAGTGACTGGTGCCACTTAGTGGAGAGGTTTTTAACAACAGATCAGCAGCAGAGTAACCTTTCCTTTTTCTCTCTCTTCCTCTTTCTCTCTTCCTCTCTCTTTTCCTCTCTCTCTTCCTCTTTTTCTCTCTTCCTCTCTCTCTCTCTCTTCTCTCTCTTCCTCTCTCTCTCTCTCTTCCTCTTTTTCTCTCTTCCTCTCTCTCTCTCTCTTCTCTCTCTTCCTCTCTCTCTCTCTCTCTCTCTCTCTCTCTCTCTCTCTCTCTCTCTCTCTCTCTCTCTCTCTCTCTCTCTCTCTCTCTCTCTTTTCCCTTCTCTCTCCCCTCTCTCCTCCTATCTTTCCCTTCTCTCCTCTTTTTCTCTCACTCTCTCACCCTTTTCCTTTTCACTCTCCCCCTCTCTCTCCTTCTACCTTTCCCCTCTCTCTCTCTCTCTCTCTCTCTCTCTCTCTCTCTCTCTCTCTCTCTCTCTCTCTCTCTCTCTCTCTCTCTCTCTCTCTCTCTTTCTCTCTTTCTCTCTCTTTCCTTTACTATAAAAAAAAAATGGTTGGGACTCATAGGAATCAGGGATCAGATGACAATGGTATTGGTAGGGAGGAATGAATGGAGGAGCAGTGGAAAAGGATGGAGCAAGAATGGGAGAGAAAATTAGGAGAGCTTTCTGAAAAAATGGAGAAAGAGCTCTCTGCGAAATGGGAAAAGAGGTTTTAGAAGGAGACGAAGAAATGGGAGGCACAAGTCGAAGCTGCAGTAGACAGGGTAAGGGTCCTAGAATTTGAGGTAAACAGGCTGAAGCAAGTCTCAGGGGCAGTGACCAGAGAAGACACAGCATATGAAGCTGAGAGGATGAACAGGAAGGAAGGAGATATGAATTATGCTAAGGTCATATCAGCCTGCAAAGAAGGGTCAGGGAGTAAAAGGGAAGAGCAGCTGGGTGCAGATAGAGAGGGAGATAAGTCGAATGCTGAGGCACAACCATGCTACCAAGAGCCACTGGAAAAATCAAGGGAGAAAATGACCATATACAGACAGGAACCAGAGTCACAGAGGGAGAGGCAATGGGAGGAGGAAAGGGCAAAATCAGTGTTTATCCATGGGCTTCAAGAGAGTGAGGAAAAGACACACACTGAAAGACGGCAGGAAGAAAGAAAGGAGATTGGGAAAATCATCACGGAAATAGGGGGAGAAGACATGGACGAGATTGTAAATTTTCAGAGAATAAGGGGGTACGTGAAGGGGAGAAACCGACCAACCAAGCAGATTCACAGGACAGAAACAGTGAGGAACAGGATCCTCCAAGAGAAACCAAGGTTGAAAAACTCGGAAGAGTACAAGAAGGTGTTCCTAGACAGAGACAGAACACAAACAGAGAGACAGCAGCTGAGGGAGAGGACAAAAAAGCGAAAGGAGATAGGAAAGGAACCAAGGATGGAACCAGCAGAGGTCAGTCAGAGCAGAACAGAGAAGCAAGGGCAAGCACACACACAACTATCCTCAGAACCCCACAACCTATCACACCATCCCAACACACACTACAATCCATACCCACAGCTTCCACCCAACCCCCAATCATAGAATCCCACAGTATGCTACCAGGTCTCCCACCCCCACAGGCCCCCCAAACCACAGTATTGGAAAGGAAACTGAAGGTATGGTACACAAACGCTGATGGAATAAGTGGGAGGAGTGGCACGAAAGAGTCAAAGAGACATCACCGGACATCATAGTGCTCACAGAAACCAAACTTACAGATATGATAACAGATGCCATCTTTCCAACGGGATACCAGATCCTGAGGAAAGATAGAAGGAATAGGGGGGGGTGGAGGAGTGGCACTGCTGATCAAACACCGATGGAATTTTGATGAGCTGGAGAGAGGAGACAGCGGAGAAGAAAGTGATTACATAGCGGGAACGCTTCACTCTGGAGGTCCCAAGGTGGTAATTGCAGTGATGTATAACCCACCACAAAACAGCAGGAGACCAGGGCATGAGTATGGCGAGAGCAATAGAGCGATGGTTGACACACTGGCTGCAGTGGCCAGAAGAGCTCATGCATGCAGGGCAAAGCTGCTGATCATGGGCGACTTTAACCACAAGGAGATCGACTGGGAGAACTTGGAGCCACATGGGGGCCAAGATACATGGAGGGTTAAGATGATGGAGATGATACTGGAAAACTTCATGTACCAACATGTAAGGGACACTGCAAGAGAGAGAGGAGAGGATGAGCCAGCAAGACTGGACTTAGTATTCACCTTGAGCAGTGCAGATATTGAAGACATCACATATGAAAGACCCCTTGGGGCCAGCGATCATGTGGTTTTGAGCTTCGAATACACAGTAGAGCTACAAGTGGAGGGGGAAGCAGGAAGGCCAGGACAAATGAAACCAAGCTACAGGAAAGGGGACTACACGGGAATGAGGAACTTCCTGAACGAGGTTCAGTGGGACAGAGAACTGGCAGGGAAGCCAGTTAATGAGATGATGGAATATGTAGCAACAATGTGCAAGGAGGCTGAGGAGAGGTTTGTACCCAAGGGAAACAGGAATAATGAAAAAGCCAGGATGAGCCCATGGTTCACCCAAAGGTGCAAGGAGGCAAAAACCAAGTGTGCTAGGGAATGGAAGAAATATAGAAGGCAAAGGACCCAGGAGAATAAGGAGAGCAGTCGTAGAGCCAGAAACGAATATGCACAGATAAGAAGGGAGGCCCAACGACAATATGAAAACGACATAGCAGCGAAAGCCAAATCTGACCCGAAGCTGTTATACAGCCACATCAGGAGGAAAATAACAGTCAAGGACCAGGTAATCAGGCTAAGGAAGGAAGGAGGAGAGACAACAAGAAATGACCGGGAAGTATGTGAGGAACTCAACAAGAGATTCAAAGAAGTGTTCACAGAGGAGACAGAAGGGGCTCCAGAGGGACGGAGAGGTGTGGCACATCACCAGGTGCTGGACACGGTACACACAACCGAGGAAGAAGTGAAGAGGCTTCTGAGTGAGCTAGATACCTCAAAGGCAATGGGGCCAGATAACATCTCTCCATGGGTCCTGAGAGAGGGAGCAGAGGCGCTATGTGTACCCCTAACAACAATATTCAATACATCTATCGAAACAGGGAGATTGCCTGAGGCATGGAAGACAGCAAATGTAGTCCCAATCTTTAAAAAAGGAGACAGACATGAAGCACTAAACTACAGACAAGTGTCACTGACATGTATAGTATGCAAAGTCATGGAGAAGATTGTCAGGAGAAGAGTGGTGGAACACCTAGAAAGGAATGATCTCATCAACAGCAGCCAACATGGTTTCAGGGACGGGAAATCCTGTGTCACAAACCTACTGGAGTTCTATGACAAGGTGACAGCAGTAAGACAAGAGAAAGAGGGGTGGGTGGATTGCATTTTCTTGGACTGCAAGAAGGCGTTTGACACAGTACCACACATGAGATTAGTGCAAAAACTGGAGGACCAAGCAGGGATAACAGGAAATGCACTACAATGGATCAGGGAATATTTGTCAAGAAGACAGCAGCGAGTAATGGTACGTGGCGAGGTGTCAGAGTGGGCACCTGTGACCAGCGGGGTCCCACAGGGGTCAGTCCAAGGACCAGTACTGTTTCTGGTATTTGTGAACGACATGACAGAAGGAATAAACTCTGAGGTGTCACTGTTAGCAGATAACGTGAAGTTGATGAGAAGAATTCATTCGATCGAAGACCAGGCAGAGCTACGAAGGGATCTGGACAGGCTGCAGACCTAGTCCAGCATTTGGCTCCTGGAGTTCAATCCCACCAAGTGCAAAGTCATGAAGATTGGGGAAGGGCAAAGAAGACCGCAGACGGAGTACAGTCTAGGGGGCCAGAGACTACAAACCTCACACAAGGAAAAAGATCTTGGGGTGAGTATAACACCAGGCACATCTCCTGAAGCGCACATCAACCAAATAACTGCTGCAGCATATGGGCGCCTGGCAAACCTCAGAACAGCATTCCGACATCTTAATAAGGAGTCGTTCAGGACCCTGTACACCGTGAACGTTAGGCCCATATTGGAGTATGCGACACCAGTTTGGAACCCACACCTAGCCAAGCATGTAAAGAAACTAGAGAAAGTGTAAAGGTTTGCCACAAGACTAGTCCCTGGGCTAAGAGGTATGTCCTACGAGGAGAGGTTAAGGGAAATCAGCCTGACGACACTGGAGGACAGGAGAGATAGGGGGACATGATAACGACATACAAAATACTGAGAGGAATTGACAAGGTGGACAAAGACAGGATGTTCCAGAGACTGGACACAGCAACAAGGGGACACAGTTGGAAGCTGATGACACAGATGAATCACAGGGATGTTAGGAAGTATTTCTTGAGCCACAGAGTAGTCAGGAAGTGGAATAGTTTGGGAAGAGATGTAGTGGAGGCAGGATCCATACATACTTTAAGCAGAGGTACGATAAAGCTCAT
>NC_091305.1:42336036-42343536 GCF_038502225.1 Cherax quadricarinatus
TGCAGTAGCCAAGATAAGGGTCCTAGAAGTTGAGATAAATAGGCTGAAGCGAGTTACAGGGGCAGTGACCAGAGAAGACACAGCATATGAAGCTGCGAGGCCGAACAGGAAGGAAGGAATTATGAATTATGCTAAGGTCACATCAATCTGCCAAGGAGGACCAAGGAGTGAAAGGGAAGATCAGCTGGTGATAGGAGGGTGATAGGTCGAATGCTGAGGCACAACAAGGCTATCAAGAGCCACTGGAAAAATCAAGGGAGAAACTGACCACATACAGGCAGGATCCAGAGTCACAGAGGGTGAGGCAATGGGAGGAAGAAAGGGCAAAATCAGTGTTTATCCATGGGCTTCAGGAGAGAGAGGAAAGGACACACACTGAAAGGAAGCAGGAAGAAAGAAAGGAGATTGAGAAAATCATCACGGAAATAGGTGAAGAGATGGACGAGATTGTAAATTTTCAGAGAATAGGGGGGTACTCGAAGGGGAGAAACCGACCAATCAAGCTGATTCTCAGGACGGAAACAGTGCGGAACAGGATCCTCCAAGAGAAACCACGATTGAAATACTCGGAAGAGTACAAGAGGGTGTTCCTAGACAGAGACAGAACAAAATCAGAACGACAGCAGCTGAGGGAGAGGACAAAAAAGCGAAAGGAGCTAGGAAAAGAGACAAGGAGGGAACCAGCAGAGGTCAGTCAGAGCAGGACAGAACAGCAAGGGCAAGCACACACACAACTACTCTCAGAACCATACAACCTATCACACCATCCCAACACACACTACAATCCATACCCACAGCCTCCACCCAACACCGAGCTATAGAATCCCACAGTATGCCACCAGGTCTCCCACCCTCACAGGCCCCCCAAACCACAGTGTTGGAAAGGAAACTGAAGATATGGTACACAAACGCTGATGGAATAACAAATAAGTGGGAGGAGTGGCACGAAAGAGTCAAAGAAGCATCACCGGACATCATAGCTCTCACAGAAACCAAGCTTACAGGTATGATAACAGATGCCATCTTTCCAACGGGATACCAAATCCTGAGGAAAGACAGAGGGAACAGGGGGGGTGGAGGAGTGGCGTTGCTGATCAAAAATCGCTGGAATTTTGATGAGCTGGAGAGAGGAGATAGTGGAGAAGAAAGTGATTACATAGTGGGAACACTTCACTCTGGAGGTCCCAAGGTGGTAATAGCAGTGATGTATAACCCACCACAGAACAGCAGGAGGCCAAGGCAAGAGTACGACGAGAGCAATAGAGCGATGGTTGACACACTGGATAGAGTGGCCAGAAGAGCTCATGCATGCAGGGCAAAGCTCCTGATCATGGGTGACTTTAACCACAAGGAGATCGATTGGGAGAACTTGGACCCACATGGGGGCCAAGATACATGGAGGGCTAAGATGATGGAGGTGGTACTGGAGAACTTCATGTACCAACACGTAAGGGACACTACAAGAGAGAGAGGAGAGGATGAACCAGCAAGGCTGGACTTAGTATTCACCTTCAGTAGTGCAGATATCGAGGACATCACATATGAAAGACCCCTTGGGGCCAGTGACCATGTGGTTTTAAGCTTCGAATACACAGTAGAGCTACAAGTGGAGGGAGAAGCAGGAAGGCCAGGACGAATGAAGCCAAACTACAAGAAAGGGGACTACACAGGAATGAGGAACTACCTGAACGGGGTTCAGTGGGACAGAGAACTGGCAGGGAAGCCAGTTAATGAGATGATGGAATATGTAGCAACAAAATGCAAGGAGGCTGAGGAGAGGTTTGTACCCAAGGGTAACAGGAGTAATGAAAAAGCCAGGATGAGCCCATGGTTTACCCAAAGGTGCAGGGAGGCAAAAACCAAGTGTGCTAGGGAATGGAAGAAATATAGAAGGCAAAGGACCCAGGAGAATAAGGAGAACAGTCGTAGAGCCAGAAACGAATATGCACAGATAAGAAGGGAGGCCCAAAGACAATATGAAAATGACATAGCAGCGAAAGCCAAATCTGACCCGAAACTGTTGTACAGCCACATCAGGAGGAAAACAACAGTCAAGGACCAGGTAATCAGGCTAAGGAAGGAAGGAGGAGAGACAACAGGAAATGACCGTGAAGTATGTGAAGAACTCAAAAAGAGATTCAAAGAAGTGTTCACAGAGGAGACAGAAGGGACTCCAGAAAGACGGAGAGGTGGGGCACACCACCAAGTGCTGGACACAGTGCACACAACCGAGGAAGAAGTGAAGAGGCTTCTGAGTGAGCTAGATACCTCAAAGGCAATGGGGCCAGATAACATCTCCCCATGGGTATTGAGAGAGGGAGCAGAGGCGCTATGTGTACCCCTAACAACAATATTCAATACATCTATCGAAACAGGGAGATTGCCTGAGGCATGGAAGACAGCAAATGTAGTCCCAATCTTTAAAAAAGGAGACAGACATGAAGCATTAAACTACAGACCAGTGTCACTGACATGTATAGTATGCAAAATCATGGAGAAGATTATCAGGAGAAGAGTGGTGGAACACCTAGAAAGGAATGATCTCATCAACAGCAGCCAGCATGGTTTCAGGGACGGGAAATCCTATGTCACAAACCTACTGGAGTTCTATGACATGGTGACAGCAGTAAGACAAGAGAGAGAGGGGTGGGTGGATTGCATTTTCTTGGACTGCAAGAAGGCGTTTGACACAGTTCCACACAAGAGATTGGTGCAAAAACTGGAGGACCAAGCAGGGATAACAGGGAAGGCACTACAATGGATCAGGGAATACTTGTCAGGAAGACAGCAGCGAGTCATGGTACGTGGCGAGGTGTCAGAGTGGGCACCTGTGACCAGCGGGGTCCCGCATGGGTCAGTCCTAGGACCAGTGCTGTTTCTGGTATTTGTGAACGACATGACGGAAGGAATAGACTCTGAGGTGTCCCTGTTTGCAGATGACGTGAAGTTGATGAGAAGAATACACTCGATCGAAGACCAGGCAGAACTACAAAGGGATCTGGACAGGCTGCAGACCTGGTCCAGCAATTAGCTCCTGGAGTTCAATCCCACCAAGTGCAAAGTCATGAAGATTGGGGAAGGGCAAAGAAGGCCGCAGACGGAGTACAGTCTAGGGGGTCAGAGACTACAAACCTCACTCAAGGAAAAAGATCTTGGGGTGAGTATAACACCAGGCACATCTCCTGAAGCGCACATCAACCAAATAACTGCTGCAGCATATGGGCGCCTAGCAAACCTCAGAACAGCATTCCGACATCTTAATAAGGAATCGTTCAGGACCCTGTACACCGTATACGTTAGGCCCATATTGGAGTATGCGGCACCAGTTTGGAACCCACACCTAGCCAAGCACGTAAAGAAACTAGAGAAAGTGCAAAGGTTTGCAACAAGACTAGTCCCAGAGCTAAGAGGTATGTCCTACGAGGAGAGGTTAAGGGAAATCAACCTGACGACACTGGAGGACAGGAGAGATAGGGGGGACATGATAACGACATACAAAATACTGAGAGGAATTGACAAGGTGGACAAAGACAGGATGTTCCAGAGATTGGACACAGTAACAAGGGGACACAGTTGGAAGCTGAAGACACAGATGAATCACAGGGATGTTAGGAAATATTTCTTCAGCCACAGAGTAGTCAGGAAGTGGAATAGTTTGGGAAGCGATGTAGTGGAGGCAGGATCCATACATAGCTTTAAGCAGAGGTATGATAAAGCTCACGGCTCAGGGAGAGTGACCTAGTAGCGATCAGTGAAGAGGCGGGGCCAGGAGCTCGGACTCGACCCCCGCAACCTCAACTAGGTGAGTACAACTAGGTGAGTACACACACACACACACACTCACACACGTCGTTCCTCTTTGCAGCTGATGTGAAGTTGTAAAGTAAAAGGACACAAGTGCAACTAATGTGACATTTATTGTGGCAACGTTTCGCTCTCCAGGAGCTTTATCAAGCCATTACAAACAATACATGGACACAGAGGGTATATAAAGGCTCAGAGTGAGGTGAATACTAGTGAGGTACCATTTCGATGTTCACTAGTGGTAGTAGTAGTAGTAGTAGTAGTAGTAGTGGTAGTGACAAAAGTAATACAATATGGTAGAGCAATTAATTTGTACATGAGTAAAAGGATATAAAAGCTATTACTTGGGTAACATAAAAATAGGTTGGACAAATATAAACTGGAATGAGGCAGCTTGTTTCAGTGTTCACTCTCTGTGCTTTGTGTAGTATAACAGGAGAGACTATGTGATGGCAGGGTTTACTGTTTTCAGGAGGATTCTTGCTAAGACTTCGGAGATGGTGAAGCTGCCGTTGTTTTGTTTAATTGTATTCGAAACAGCGATCAGTGCTGATTCAAGGCACTTGCGTGTGCGGAAATTAGTTTCTTTGATCACTAATTGGGCGTCTCTGAATTTCATAAGATGATTGGTGGAATTTCGGTGTTGTACACAGGCGTTGTTTAAGTTGTCGTTCCTACATGCGTATATGTGTTCATTGAGGCGGGTGTCGAGGTTTCTTGCTGTTTCACCTACGTAGATCTTGTCACAGCCTCCACAGGGTATAGTGTAAACTCCTGCATTGACTGGTTCGTGGTGCTTGGGTTTTGTCCTGGTTAGATCCTTTATTGAAGTGGTAGAAGCGATGGCGACTCTGGTGTTAGCTTGTGAAAGTACTTTTGAGACGTTTAGTGCAACCTGGCTGTTGGGAAGAATTATAACTTTGTTGGGAGCGGTGTTGATGCGTGGAGAATTGATGATCTGAAGAGCTCTTTTCTTGCAGTCTTTGATGAAAAAAGAAGGAAATTGTAACTCAGTGAATGTTTGGTGAATGTAAGTACATTCTTCGTCAAGAAACTCAGGACTACAAATTCGGTATGCTCTTAGGAAAAACCCGATGATGATGCCTCTTCAGATTGACCAACACACTGCTGAGCATATTCTCAGCACAGTCACTACAGCTAACCTCCAACAGAAGATCAAACTCAATCGCAAACTTCAGTACCTCTGCACTAACAGTCGATGGAAGGAAATGGGACGCGAATCCCTGATAAACAACTTATCGTCACGCACCTTAACCGACTACGAGAAACAAGCACTGAGTCTGGGACTCAAATTTACCACCAATATACGCAAACCTAACTATCAACTCAATCTTGTTACCAGGAACCATAGACACAGTGACAGCAACTTCCAGAAGGGTTATATACAGGGCCTTCTCACTGCAGCTTTATGTGAACCTTCTTCTTCTAATCTTCCTAGAAGATACATCACTGCCCTTAAGGACCTCGCCAACGACCCCAACATTATCGTCACCACCGCCGACAAAGGAGGTGGAGTCGTCATACTCAACACCAGTGACTACTACACTAAAATGATGGACCTTTTGAATGATCAATCTACATACGAACCCATCAGCACTCAACAGTGGGAGACGCTCACCAAAGACTTTCTATACAAAACCAGACAAATACTCAAACGCACTAGAGAAGGGAAGAAACTTCTGTACTTGTTACCAAGCAACCCTAAACCAGCACACATGTATGGTTTACCCAAGACCCATAAACACAATATTCCTCTCAGACCAATCACGTCAGGAATAGGCAGTGCTCCACACAAACTAGCCGGAGTTCTTGCCAAACATCTTTCCTGCCTTCTGGGGACCATCAGCCACGCTCATCTTAAACACTCAGGCGACCTTCTCAACCGCATCCGTAACCTCTCCATCCGTAACAAGAAACTAAGCAGTTTGGATGTGACTTCCCTCTTCACAAAAGTACCTACCAAAAAAGCCATCGAGGTTCTACGACGTAAAGTCAACCAGGACCTTAATCTTCCTTTACCTCCCGGAGATTTTGTTGACTTGATTGAACTCTGTGTTAACTTCAACTGTTTTTCCTTCAATAACAAGCTCTACAAACAAACCTACGGCATGGGAATGGGGTCCCCAATAAGTGCCGTCCTAGCCAACTTATACATGGAACACCTAGAGTCCGAACACTTCGCCAACATCATCCCTTCAAGCGTCACTTGGTTACGTTACGTGGACGATGTCCTCGTAATAACTCCAAAACGTTTTGATGTACGGGATCTTCAAGCAAGGCTCAACGCAGTTGAACCAGCGATTCAGTTTACACTAGAAGAAGAGTCCAATGACAAGCTACCTTTCCTCGACGTCCTCATTCACAAAGTAGACAACAACCTAAGATTTCAAGTTTATCGGAAACCCACCAATAAAAATGATCTCACACACTTCTATTCCAGTCAAGATACCAAGACCAAAAGAGGCATCATCATCGGGTTTTTCCTAAGAGCATACCGAATTTGTAGTCCTGAGTTTCTTGACGAAGAATGTACTTACATTCACCAAACATTCACTGAGTTACAATTTCCTTCTTTTTTCATCAAAGACTGCAAGAAAAGAGCTCTTCAGATCATCAATTCTCCACGCATCAACACCGCTCCCAACAAAGTTATAATTCTTCCCAACAGCCAGGTTGCACTAAACGTCTCAAAAGTACTTTCACAAGCTAACACCAGAGTCGCCATCGCTTCTACCACTTCAATAAAGGATCTAACCAGGACAAAACCCAAGCACCACGAACCAGTCAATGCAGGAGTTTACACTATACCCTGTGGAGGCTGTGACAAGATCTACGTAGGTGAAACAGCAAGAAACCTCGACACCCGCCTCAATGAACACATATACGCATGTAGGAACGACAACTTAAACAACGCCTGTGTACAACACCGAAATTCCACCAATCATCTTATGAAATTCAGAGACGCCCAATTAGTGATCAAAGAAACTAATTTCCGCACACGCAAGTGCCTTGAATCAGCACTGATCGCTGTTTCGAATACAATTAAACAAAACAACGGCAGCTTCACCATCTCCGAAGTCTTAGCAAGAATCCTCCTGAAAACAGTAAACCCTGCCATCACATAGTCTCTCCTGTTATACTACACAAAGCACAGAGAGTGAACACTGAAACAAGCTGCCTCATTCCAGTTTATATTTGTCCAACCTATTTTTATGTTACCCAAGTAATAGCTTTTATATCCTTTTACTCATGTACAAATTAATTGCTCTACCATATTGTATTACTTTTGTCACTACCACTACTACTACTACTACTACTACTACTACCACTAGTGAACATCGAAATGGTACCTCACTAGTATTCACCTCACTCTGAGCCTTTATATACCCTCTGTGTCCATGTATTGTTTGTAATGGCTTGATAAAGCTCCTGGAGAGCGAAACGTTGCCACAATAAATGTCACATTAGTTGCACTTGTGTCCTTTTACTTTACATATTGTCGGTAATTCTACCAACTTTATTATGATGTGAAGTTAATGAGGAAAATTAAACAGGATGAGAATCAGGCAGGATTACAAAGTGACTTGGACAGGATGGACGCTTAGTCCAGCAACTGACTCCTCGAATTTAACCCCGCCAAAAGTAAAGTCATGAAGATCGGGGAAGGGCAAAGAA
>NC_091305.1:42348536-42386036 GCF_038502225.1 Cherax quadricarinatus
CTAGCCACAATAAGATTCGTCCAACTAGGTATATTTCTACACCATAGGAAGGTTAGCATAGGCGCCACTGTGACCACAGTGGTGCCTATGCTAACCTTCCTTGTCTTCCAGATCCTTGTCTGGAAGACAAGGATCTGGAAACTAGGACTACATCAGTCAAGTGTCAGTCAAGCAAGAAGTGTAAACTTACCTTCCAAATGGTGAGTGGAGACGAGGCTGTCTGATTACTCTCAAGCTTCAGTGAAGCTGAAGAGGTGAACTCCTCTTCTTGCCCCACATTTTCCTCTTCCTCTGTTGAATCCTCCTGGGGCGGTAGCTGAAGCCTTACTGGTCTCCTGCTGGTGGCCAGGGGTAGCGGGAAAGGAGAATTCCATCCGAAACCCTCTCTCTTCCTCCTGACGAGCACTGGCGGGTGTGCAGGGAGGTTCTCGCCTCCGAAGAGTTGGGTGTTGTTGAGGGACTGCTGCATAGTGGGTGGGTGTTGCTCCTGTGGGGAGGCCAGAGATGGCTCCTCTGTAGGCTGCTGCGTCGTCGACGGCAGCAGAGGAGATTCTGTGTCGCTGCCCTGCTGAAGGAGGAAACAGAGAGTCTCAGACATTGATTGGACAAGACAAAGGATCTATTGTTCATTGAAATCCTGCAGTGAATACAAATTAATTCATTTAGATACATTGTCTCGTGGAAATGCATGCAGGTGCGTGTCTGCAGGTGCGAGTGAGTGCTCACACACGCATCAGAATGTGTGTGTGTGTGTATGTGGTGTGTGTTCGTACGTACATTCAAATTTTTAGTGTACGTACATGCTATTTTCGTGTCAGTATAACAATGTTTATCAGTGATTCATCTTCGAAACCTTACTGTCTTATACAATTAAACTGTATAATAATAATAATAATAATAATAATAATAATAATAATAATAATAATAATAATAATAATAATAATAATGCATATAGTATTATCCTTATTTTTGCATATATTATCTTTATTATTATTGCATATATTATTATCATTATTATTAATTACACTCACTGGGAAGTGTTAATTAAACCCGTAAGGATTGGTAAGTATCTGGAGAATAGGAGATAATCATGTTCCGCTTCACTATCAACTTCGAAGTGTAAGTTTGTTTGAGATGAGCCGAGCAAGAGAGTTTCGGGTGTTTGCAATATTGGAGCCGTGGCGAGCAAACGTTTTACAGCCCCACGTTTTAAGGCGCATCTCTCACATCACAGGTGCTACTGAAGTGGGGATTGCTACTGTGCACCTTTAAATGGAGGATATTTCACGTTTGCTTTTAATTCCACTGAAGAGTAGTCAGAAAAAATTACACCACCACTGGAAAGGAAGTGGTTGCATCGTATTAATTCCCGACCATTTTGAGGTGTGTCGGGGGGAATCACCTCATACGCAATTATAATGAACTCAGCCCACTCATATTTATTCATAGGACGAAAATGTAAATACGTTGCGTTCTGCATTATTAATTCTTTTTTTCAACACGTCATTACATCAAGAGGAGAGCAATCTATTGCAAGACAAGGTATCAGATTACTTGTAAATGTAGAATGCTGTGTGAGAGTATGTTGCATATGTAGCGCTTTGTAACAAGGGTAAATTATATGCAAAACGCGCAAAGCAATTCAATAGGTTAATAGATTTTTTCTTACGAGTAGCACTCAACGTATGTGGGTTATTTTAGTGCAAGCACAGCTGCAGGCTCGATCCTCCGATTGCTCATTTCCACTGTCAACATATCCACTAATGACATTTTCCACCTTCATTGACAACACATCTAACACTGACAACAGTTCCATCACTGTCATTTTCCCCAATGACATTTCCACAGACAACATGCCCTCCTCCGACAGCATATCCACCATTGACAACATTTGCACTGACAACAGCTCTACACTGCTCTGCTGTCACCCTGCCCTACTCCCATACTGCTCTGCTCTCACACTGCTCTACTACAACTCTGCTCTGTTTTCACACTGCTCTACTCCCACTCTGCTCTGCTCCCACACTACTCCCACTCTGCTCCGTTCCCACACTGCTCTACTCCCACTCTGCTGTTCTCACATTGCTCTGCTGCCACACTGCTCTACTCTCACTCTGCTCTGTTTCTACACTGCTCTACTCCCACTCTGCTCTGTTTCTACACTGCTCTACTCCCACTCTGCTCTGTTCCCACACTGCTCTACTCCCACACTGCTCTGTTTCCACACTGCTCTGCTCCCACACTGTTCTACTCCCACACTGCTCTACTCCCACACTGCTATACTCCCACTCTGCTCTGTTTCTACACTGCTCTACTCCCACTCTGCTCTGTTTCTACACTGCTCTACTCACACTCTGCTCTGTTTCTACACTGCTCTACTCCCACTCTGCTCTGTTTCCACACTGCTTTACTCCCACACTGCTCTACTCCCCACTGCTCTACTCCCACACTTTTCTGCTCCCAAACTGGTCTGCTCCCAGACTGCTCTACTCCCACACTGCTCTACTCCCATACTTCTCTGCTCCCACACTGCTCTACTCCCACACTGCTCTACTCCCACACTGCTCTGTTCCCACACTGATCTGCTCCCACACTGCTCTAATCCCACACTGCTATACTCCCACACTGCTCTACTCCAACACTGTTCTACTCCCACACTGCCATACTCCCACACTGCTCTACTCCCACACTGCTCTACTCCCACACTGCTCTACTCCCACATTGCTCTGTTCACACACTGCTATACTCCCACACTGCTATACTCCCACACTGCTTTACTGACACACTGCTCTACTCCCACACTGCTCTAATCCCACACTGCTATACTCCCACACTGCTCTACTCCCACACTGCTCTATTCTTACACTGCTCTACTCCCACACTGCTGTACTTCCACACTGTTCTACTCTGCTCCCACACTGCTCTACTCCCATACTGCTCTACTCCCACACTGCTCTGTTCCCACACTGATCTGCTCCCACACTGCTCTAATCCCACACTGCTATACTTCCACACTGATCTACGCCCACAGTGCTCTAATCCCACACTGCCATACTCCCACACTGCTCTACTCCCACACTGCTCTACTCCCACACTGCCATACTCCCACACTGCTCTACTCCCACACTGCTCTAATCCCACACTGCTATACTTCCACACTGCTCTACTCCCACACTGATCTGCTCCCACATTGCTCTCCTCCCATATTGCTCTACTCCTAACTGCTCTACCTTCACACTGCTCTGCTCCCACACTGTTCTGCTCCCACACTGCTGTACTCCCACACTGCTGTACTCCCACACTGCAATGTTCCCACACTGCTCTACTCGTACACTGCTCTACTCCCACACTGCTCTACTCCCACACTGCTCTGCTTTCACATTGCTCTGCTCCCTCACTGCTCTGCTCCCACACTGCTCTTCTCCCACACTGCTCTACTTCCACATTGCTCTACTCCCACACTGTTCTACTCCCACACTGCTCTGCTCCCACACTACTCTCCTCTCACACTGCTCTGCTCCCACACTGCTCTACTCCCACACTGCTCTTCTCCCACACTGCTCTACTCCCACACTGCTCTACTCTCACACTGCTCTACTCCCGCACTTGTCTACTCTCACACTGCTCTACTCCCACACTGCTCTACTCCCACACTTCTATACTCGCACTCTGCTCTGTTTCTACACTGCTCTACTCCCACTCTGCTCTGTTTCCACACTGCTCTACTCCCACACTGCTCTGCTCTCACACTGTTCTACTTCCACATTGCTCTGCTCTCACACTGCTCTACTCCCACTCTTCTCTGTTTCCACACTGCTCTATTCCCACACTGCTCTACTCCCCCACTGCTCTACTCCCACGCTTTTCTGCTCCCAAACTTGTCTGCTCCCAGACTGCTCTACTCCCACACTGCTCTTCTCCTACACTTCTCTGCTCCCAGACTGCTCTACTCCCACACTGCTCTACTCCCACACTGCTCTACTCCCATTTTGCTCTGTTCCCACACAGCTCTAATCCCACACTGCTATACTCCCACACTGCTATACTGACACACTGCTCTACTCTCACACTGCTCCCACACTGCTCTACTCCCATACTGCTCTACTCCCACACTGCTCTGCTCCCACACTGCTCTAATCCCACACTGCTATACTTCCACGCCGATCTACTCCCACAGTGCTTTAATCCCACACTGCTATACTCCCACACTGCTCTACTCCCACACTGCTCTACTCCCACACTGCTCTACTCCCACACTGCTCTACTACCATACTGCACTACTCCCACACTGCTCTACTCCCACACTGTTCTACTCCCACAATGCCATACTCCCACACTGCTCTACTCCCATACTGCTCTAATCCCACACTGCTCTAATCCCACACTGCACTACTCCCACACTGCTCTACTTCCATGGTGCTCTACTCCCACACTGCTCTAATCCCACACTACTCTACTCCCACACTGCTCTACTCCCACACTGATCTGCTCCCACATTGCTTTCCTCCCACATTACTCTACTCCTAACTGCTCTACCTCCACACTGCTCTGCTCTCACACTGCTCTGTTCCCACACTGCTCTACTCCCACACTGCTCTACTCCCACATTGCACTGTTCCCACACTGCTCTACTCCTACACTGCTCTACTCCCACACTGCTCTTCTCCCACACTGCTCTGCTCCCACATTGCTCTGCTCCCACACTGCTCTTCTCCCACACTGCTCTTCTCCCACACTGCTCTACTCCCACATTGCTCTACTCCCTCACTGTTCTACTCCCACACTGCTCTGGTCCCACACTACTCTCCTCTCACACTGCTCTGCTCCCACACTGCTCTACTCCCACACTGCTCTACTCTCACACTGCTCTACTCCCACACTGCTCTACTCCCACACTGTTCTACTCTCACACTGCTCTACTCCCACACTGTTCTACTCTCACACTGCTCTACTCCCACACTGATCTACTCCCACACTGATCTACTCCCACATTGCTCTACTCTCACACTGCTCTACTCTCACACTGATCTACTCTCACACTGCTCTACTCTCACACTGTTTTACTGCCACACTGCTCTGCTCCCACACTGCTCTACTCCCACACTGCTCTACTCCCACACTGCTCTACTCCTACACTGCTCTACTCCGTCACTGCTCTACTCTCACACTGCTCTACTCTCACACTTGTCTACTCTCACACTTCTCTACTCTCACACTGCTCTACTCCCACACTGCTCTACTCCCGCACTGCTCTACTCCCACACTGCTCTACTCCCACACTGCTCTACTCCCACACTGCTCTACTCTCACACTGCTCTACTCCCACACTGCTCTACTCCCACACTGCTCTACTCCCACACTGCTCTACTCCCACACTACTGTCTACTTCCACACTGCTCTACTCTCACTCTGCTCTACTACCACACTGCTCTACTCCCACACTGCTCTCTATTCCCACACTGCTCTACTCCTACACTGTTCTACTCTCACACTGCTCTACTCCCTCACTGCTCTACTCCCACACTGCTCTCTACTCCCACACTGCTCTACTCCTACACTGCTCTACTCTCACACTGCTCTACTTGTGTCACTAAATTGGATGGACTGCATCACTGTGGCAAAATCTCCCTCATGTGGTGAATTCTTCCTTCCTTAGTGAGGAGAGTAAGTCTTTCCCTCATCATTTACCCTCCATCACTATCTTCTCCCCTTTCCTCTCTCTTTCTCTCTCTCTCTCTCTCTCTCTCTCTCTCTCTCTCTCTCTCTCTCTCTCTCTCTCTCTCTCTCTCTCTCCCATCTGTCACGTATCTAGGCTTCTCTAACCCCTCACTCTCCCCTCGAAACATTCCTCCTCTCACTCTCCCCTCAAACTGCCTTCACGGTCCTGCTTTTCCATTCCTCACGAGACCAGTCTTGAGTGTCCCTCTCACAGACCCTCCCATCCATTCTCTCTCTCTGTTTCTCTCTCTCTCTCTCGCTCTCTCTCTCTCTCTCTCTCTCTCTCTCTCTCTCTCTCTCTCTCAGAAAAACATCTCTTTAAAATAATCACAATAATCACGGTCTAAGAGAGTTGTACATTATTATTATTATTCAGAGTCCTCGATTAAAAAAAATCTCGGTAAGTACATAATAGTGATGGTTGTTGTGGTAGTAGTGGTAGTTGATGGTGGCACTGGTAGTAGTGGTAGTTGATGGTTGTAGTGAAAGTAGTGGTAATTGATGATGGTAGTGGCAGCAGTGGTAGTTGATGGTTGTAGTGGTAGTTGATGGTGGTAGTGGTAGGTGATGGTGGTAGTGGTAGTTGATGGTGGTAGTCGTAGTAGTGGTAGTTGATGGTGGCACTGGTAGTAGTGGTAGTTGATGGTTGCAATGATAGTAGTGGTAGTTGATGGTGGCAGTGGTAGTTGATGGTGGTAGTGGTAGTAGTGGTAGTAGATGGTGGTAGTGATAGTAGTGGTAGTTGATGGTGGTAGTGGTAGTAGTGGTAGTTGATGGTGGTAGTGGCAGTAGTTGTAGTTGATGGTAGTAGTGGCAATAGTGGTAATTGATGGTGGTAGTGGTAGTAGTGGTAGTTGATGGTGGTAGTGGCAGTAGTTGTAGTTGATGGTAGTAGTGGCAGTAGTGGTAATTGATGGTGGTAGTGGTAGTAGTGGTAGTTGATGGTGGTAGTGGTAGTAGTGGTAGTTGATGGTGGTAGTGGTAGTAGTGGTAGTTGATGGTGGTAGTGGTACTAGAGGTAGTTGATGGTAGTGGTAGTAGTGGTAGTTGATGGTGGTAGTGGCAGTAGTGGTAGTTGATGGTAGTAGTGGCAGTAGTGGTAGTTGATGGTGGTAGTGGCAGTAGTGGTAGTTGATGGTGGTAGTTGTAGTAGTGGTAGTTGATGGTGGAAGTGGTTGTAGTGGGTGGTGGGGGTTTCAGTGGGTGTGGGCGTGTACTGGGTGGTGGTGGATGTGGGGAGCATAGGATGGATGTGTGTCTGTATGTGGGGGGAAGTGTTGGTTAGGGTGGAGGTGGTGGTGATGTTGATGGTAGTTGTGGTGAGCTGGTGATTTAGACCGTTGTTTTGGAGGTGGTTGGTGGCAATGATATTGGTGATTGTGGTAACGGTTATAGTGGTTGGTGGTGATGGTGGTGGTTGGTGGGGGTGATGGTGGTGATTGGTGGTGATTGAGGTGATGGTGGTTGGTGGAGGTAGTAGTGGTGGTTAACATATACGAAAGAAGCAGTAGAGAATTTTTAAGACCTCATCAAGCATACATGCGGATTAGAATTATCAGATTTATATATATTAAGGACAGTCTTATACTATCCAGATATTTGAGTCAAGCATTGTAAAGCAGAGGGCTCTCTCCCCACCCTCCTCTCCCTCCGGCAGCTGCTAGCGTACCATATTGAAAAAAATGATACCATGAAATTCTTGGGAAAAATAAAATTTAATGGAAGTAATGGGCTATAATTATCACTGCCTATTAGTAGTTTCTTCAAGTATCTTAACTAGTAAGTTTATTTAGGTACAGGTATACATTAATACAGTCATACAAACTATCATACCTAGTAACATATCCAAAACAACCACTATGAGAAAATAGCAATCATTGGTCGCTGTTTGGACCATTTACAAAGTCACACTGTCAGAAAAGAGTAAGGTAGTCAGTATAAGGGAACAGGACAAGAACGGAAACAAGAAAGGGACAAAGGGGAATTAGTGGTGGTAGTAAGGAAGGTAGTGGAAGTATTAGTAGAAGAAATAGTGGCAGTAGAAAGTAAGGAGAGTGGTTTAGTTGCACAAGAAAGGGTGAAGGGAGGCAATAGCAAAGGTAGAAGCGATGGTAGAGGAAGAAGAAATAGAGACAGTCTAGGGACAAGAAAAAGGAGCACTATAGGAGAGCTAAGGACCCACAAGGGGTAGGACCAACAACGCTGGGAGGTGGGGGATTGAACTGACTTACGGAACACACTTGCGCAGAAGAAAAGAAAGAAGAGTGGAAAAATTAGGAAAGGAGAAGAGGTAGGGCACTGAGGAAAAAAAAAGAATAAGGTCACGAGTGTTCTGAGCTTTGAAGCATTTCACATTGTAATGAGAAAGGACACGAGTGCAATTAATGTGACATTTTATTGTGGCAACGTTTCGCTCTCCAGGAGCTTTGTCAAGCCGTTACAAACAATACATTGACACATAGAACTGTATATAGGTACAGAGTGAGGTACAAAACATAATGTCAAGTTGCTCCCGGCACTGGTCTTCACCTGTAGACTCGTCTTAGATCAAGTTGCTCCTGGCACAGGGGTCTTCACCTGGGGACCCGTCTATGGTCAGGTTGCTCCCGGCACGGGGTCTTCTTGTTGCAACCCCTGAATGGGTTTCAATGATTATGTATATATATATAATTATTATCTTTTCATATAATTTTATATTGCTTATGATTGCGATAATAGCTAAATCGTAAATATATATTTCTTTATATTATTATTTGACTTAGCTTCCTTTGGTTAGGTAGGATGTAACATTATGTGCCAAGTTCAAGTCTTGATTGTCTAACTACTGTAATTATCGCTCCTTGCTCGTTACTCTGCCGGCTTCTGTTTGTGCTTCAGCTGTCCACGGAGCTATCACGTGATCGAGGGGGGGGGTGTCCTCACCTCGCCTGAAGTATTCAGTCTGGTCTAGACTCGCTGGGTGGTTGGACGTATCCCTGACAAGAGCCTAAATCCCCCTTATTGGCCCTTGTTGGAGGATCGTCTCTGTAGCTTTGTTAGTTCTGTAGAACTCTGTTCACAGAACATTGTATAGACTTAGTGATTTTCGACGTGGTACTGAGGTTGTGTGTCGCATAGACACTCTAAACAACTCAGGTCCTGAGCTGTAGCTTCTGACCTAACTTGTACTGGTATCTGTGTATTATCACAGTCGGGGATTTTCTTATGCTGAACTTAGATTCAGTAGTATGGGAGTTTTGTGACTTTTGTGGAGGATCTGCTGATGGTCCCTACTAGCTGTCTTTATATTATCTCCTTGTTCCAGATTGTGTCGCAGTTGCTTGTTATATTGTTGTTCGGCTTATCAGTCGTTTTATTGTTCAAGCAGACTGTTCTGGTTGCCAGTTGGTCAAGAAGTTAGCTTATGTGAGGACTTTGTCAGTCACTTGTTTAAGTCTAGTTGAGTCGTGAGACATAGCGAACTACTCAGAGCACTTACACACATACACACAAACTTGTATATATTTGTAATATCTTATTAAATGTTAATGTACCAGACGGTACTTAAGAATTATAAATGTGATATGTGCTTTCAGCACAATACTATTGTATACGAGAGAAGTGATTATTATTATTTTGTTGATATTAATTTAATTTAATGATATACCTCTAGACGATACTTAATAAATTTATTAAATTTTAATTTCTCTAGTTAGTAGCCTACCAGTTGTAATCCTGAAGCACTATTGAATCATACTGAATTCTAATGGGTAAGTGGACAAGGATACTGACTAATTGTTACGAAAACCCAGTAACAGGCTGGATGCTAGAAGAGCAGTCCTTTCTAGTATTCACTGGAGATCTCTAAGCTTTTAGAATCGCGTTTTTTGTAACACTTCTCCACCTGGAGACCAGTCTAAGGTCAAGTTACTCCCGGCACAGGGTCTTCTCCACCTGGAGACCAGTCTAAGGTCAAGTTACTCCCGGCATGGGATCTTCTCCACCTGGAGACCAGTCTAAGGTCAAGTTACTCCTGGCACAGGGTCTTCTCCACCTGGAGACCAGTCTAAGGTCAAGTTACTCCCGGCACGGGGTCTTCTCCAAATATGGACATGAGCTATTATTCTTCAAAAATTAACGATTTTGTCCCAAATGAGACTCGCTATTCGTTTATCTGAGATTAATATAAAAATGTCAGGACGATGAAGCACCAACCTTGTCTGATTTTTTTGGAACACTGTGGTAGCAGTTGCTGTTTTCAATCTTTTGGCAGCACAAATGGTAACACCTACAAGTATGTGAGAAAGATAGGTTTGCGAGACACTGAGCATATGTTAAGCCAACCAGCAGCGGCTGGAGAGATGCCCATGACGGGGGAAATGTATCGTCATATATTTCTTTCTCGAAATCCTTGCTGCCTTCTAATGATTTAGCAAATACGTATTATAGTTAGCTGGTAAGTGATTTGGTATTTGCGTTCTTTAACAACTCTAAGAGGCAGATAACTCTAACAAGCAGTAACTAAAAAGCAGCAACTCTAACAAGCAGTAACTCTAACAAGCAGCTAACTTTAACAACCAGTAACTAACAAACAGTTAACTCTAACAAGCAGCTAACTCTAACATGCAGTAACTCTAACAAGCAGTAACCTCTAACAAGCACTCACTCTAATAAGCTTATGTACTGGCCTCAGGTATACAATGCCTGAAGTCAGTATATAAGCACCAGTCTTTATATCTGCACTTCAGATTCTTCAGGGAACATTTTTGGAGTGGTACAGAAAGGAACATTGAAAAATTCTGGAAAAAAAATGTTTGCTTACCGAAAAATAGTGCATAATTCTAGCAACATAGTGATGTAATCAGCTTGTTTCTATCATATTTCTAAGTATGTTTTCCCTTAAATGTAATTTTTTTGTTCTTGCTCTCATAAAAAAAAGACATGTTGGCAATTAGTTTTTTTCTCTCTCCAAAAATTGCGATTTTTATGATTGTTTCATTCAAAATACACTACACAGCAACATCTCTGAAGACTCCATTCAAGTGCAGGGAGTGATGACAACTCAGTCGCCTGTGGGGTGTCAACAAGTGTTGAGGTCTGCAACACACTGAAATTTCGCGCGCCGTAACCGTAGAGTTTTACAGAAAACAATATATGAATAACTCGGAAATAAGTTATTGACACTGTGTTCCATTTTTTGCGAAAAGTATTAATAGGAGAGTCATGATTTTATGCACACGTTATTGAGTAATGATGATTCTACTAACACCCAGGGAGGATTTGTGATATTTTTTTACAGCTTTGTTTGTATTGATTTTTTTTCTTACCCTCCCCCCCAAGAAAAATCACAAATTTCGACATTTTTTAATATGGAATCTATTGAGATTTTCGCTCAAACAACAGAGGGTTTATAATTATCCAGCTTTTATCTTTCATCTGATGTTAACTAGAGCATTGTACATCTTCCCAATTTTGTAGAAAAAGGAAAGTTTTATGACTTGTAAAATTTTGCACAATTTATTTTTTTTTGTCTAACTTAAAGGCAAAAAGTCACTACAAACACAGTGTGTAGGTTTTGAAATGCTGCATAAATCACTGTGAAAATCTCATTGAAATTTGACCGAAAAAAGGATGATTTCGTTCGCCACCCCCAAGGCTGAGGGACAGATTACCTCATCATTTGTATATAGTTCTACTGTCTTCCAATTATGCCCTTAAATCTGTAATGATAAAGCCACTGGATGGCGAAACGTCTACAATAAAGATACCCAGATGTTGCACATATGTTTAATTCTCCAACTCTAACAAGCAGCTCATCGGCACTGCTTGATTTGCTAATAATCAGCGTCTCTTCAAGTATTCCAAGGCTGCTAATTGCGTTAATATTTAGTCTGTCAAAGTCAGGCCCTAAGAACAAACTTTGTGGCCTCGGGGAAAAGTTGGGTTATGTCCAGCTGTAAATACAAACCCAAAAGATGCAGTGTATTGAATCCACGTCTTTACTGTTGCTTTTCTTAATTTTATCGCTATTTAAAAAATTAATTAAAAGTCATATTTTCACTTTGTTTTCTTCTGATGTATCTGATGAATTCTTTTGTTTATCCTTTAGATTTTTTTTCTCTTGCTTTCTCCTCATAGTTATATGTAATTAGTATGGAATTCATGGTTACCAGTAAATTTAATGTTAACTGCTACAGGATCTCTGGACCTGATTCTGTTTCTCACTAGTGTAAAATCTGCTAGGAGTCTTCCTGGCGCAAAAGCGATGCTCAGTAATTCTGGACTCCACTCTCTCGCTTCAGTGAGAATCAGAGTCCTTGTGTAGTGACTCGGAGGTGAGGCGACCAGTCTGCCTCCAGCTGACCAACACTGTCACACAGAGAATCAGTTCTTTGCTTGTTAGGTAACTGGACATAGATGCAACTAATGTGACGATTTATTGTGGCAACGTTTCTCTCTCCAGGACTTTTGCCAAGCCTACCGACTTGACAAGAAAATGTAATATTAGTTGCAGCTGTGCCCCTTTACCTAAAAGGTAATTCTATCATTTTTGACTGTAATTCTACCATTATTACTAATTCCTTGCTTGTTTGACGGTGGTAGATGCAGTGTTGGTGATGGGGATGATGGTGACAGTAGTGGTTGTAGTACATGTAGTTTTGCTGGGGATGGTGATGGTTATATTGCGGTTAGTGATGGTGTAGTTGTGTTGGGAATGGTGGTGATAATGTCTGTTTTGATAGCAGTGGTACAGGTGGTAGCTGCAGTGGTGGTGGTACAGGTGGTGGCTACCTTGGAGGTGGTACAGGTGGTGGCTACAGTGGTGGTGGTGGTACAGGTGGTGGCTGCAATGGTGTTGGTGGTACAGGTGGTGGCTGCCTTGGTTGTGACACATGTGGTGGCTGCAGTGGTGGTGGTGGTGGTTCAGGAGGTGGCTGCAGTGGTGGTGGTACAGGTGGTGGCAGAAGTGGTGGTGGTGGTACAGGTGGTGGCTGCAATGGTGGTGGTGGTACAGGTGGTGGCTGAAGTGGTGATGGTGGTACAGGTGGTGGCTGCAGTGGTGGTGATGGTACAGGTGGTGGCTGCAATGGTGGTGGTGGTACAGGTGGTGGCTGCCTTGGTGGTGGTGGTACAGGTGGTGGCTGCCTTGGTGGTGGTACAGGAGGTGGCTACAGTGGTGGTGGTACAGGTGATGGCAGCAGTGGTGGTGGTACAGATGGTGGCTTCAGTGGTGGTGGTACAGGTGGTGGCTGCAGTGGTGGTGGTACAGGTGGTGGCTGCAGTGATGGTGGTACAGGTGGTGGCTGCAGTGGTGGTGGTACAGGTGGTGGCTGCAGTGGTGGTGGTGGTACAGGAGGTGGGTACAGGTGGTGGCAGCAGTGGTGATGGTACAGGTGGTGGCTGCAGTGGTGGTGGTACTGGTGGTACTGGTGGTGGCTGCAGTGGTGATGGTACAGGTGGTGGCTGCAGTGGTGGCGGTACAGGTGGTGGCTGCAATAGTGGTGGTGCAAGTGGTGACTGCAGTGGTGGTGGTACAGGTGGTGGCTGCAGTGGTGGTGGTACAGGTGGTGGCTGCAGTGGTGGTGGTGGTGGTGGTGGTGGTGGTACAGGTGGTGGCTGCAGTGGTGGTGGTGGTGGTACAGGTGGTGGTGGTGGTGGTGGTGGTGGTGGTACAAGTGGTGGTGGTGGTAGCAGCTATGTGATGGCAAGGTTTATTGTTTGAGAAGAATTCTTGCTAATACTTCAGAGATGATGAAGCTGCCTTTATTCTGTGTTAGAAATAGCAATTAATGTTTATTCAAGGAATTTACGTCTACGAAAATTGTCGGACGTCGATGAATTTCATCAGGTGGTTGGTGGAATTCCGGTGTTGTACGTAGCCACTGTTCAAATTACAGTTTCTACATGCATTAATGTGTTCACTGCGATGTGTTTCATCTACGTATATTCTGTCACAACCTCAGCATTGGAAAGTATAAACCCCTGCGTTGATTGGTTCAATGCTTATCAGTTTCTTCCTAGTCAGATCTTTTATGGAAGTACTGATTGCGATGGCGACTCCAGTGTTAACTTCTGCGAGTACTTTATAAACGTTCAGTGCAACCTGGCTGTAGGGAAAGATTATAACCTTGATAGGAGTGGTGTTAGTGCATGAAGAACTGATGATCTGAAGGGCTCTTTTCCTGTAGTCTTTGATGAAAAAGGAAGGGAAATGCAGATCAGTGAAAGTTTGGTGTATGTATGTACATTCCTCGTTAAGAAACTCAGGACTACAAATTCGGTATGATCTTAGGAAAAATCCAACGATGATGCTTATTTTGATCTTAGAAGTGTGTCAGATCGTTTTCGTTTGTAGGATTCTTGTAATCTTAGATTGTTATCTACTTTGTGAATGAGGACGTCTAGAAAAGATAACTTGTCACTGGACTCCTCAAGTGTAAACTGGATAGCCGGTTCACCTGCGTTGAGCCTCTCCTGAAGATTCCGCACATCAAAATGTTTGGGAGTTATATTATGAGGACGTCGTCCACATAACATAACCAAGTGATGCTGGTGGGGATGATCTTGGCGAAGTGTTCAGCTGCCAGGTGTTCCATATACAAATTAGCTAAGACGGACCTGATGGGGGACCCCATTCCCATACCACAGGTTTGTTTGAAGACTTTGTTGGTGAAAGAAAAGCAATTGAAGTTAATGCAGAGTTCAATCAGGTCAACGAAATCTCCGAGAGGTAGAGGAAGATGGACTTTACATGGGAGAACACCAGTGGCTTGTGTGGTGGGTACTTTAGTGAAGAGGGAAGTTATGTCCAAACTACTTAATTTCTTGTCTCGGATGGAGAGGTCGCCTGAACGAAGTAGTAGTAGTAGTAGTAGTAGTAGTAGTAGTAGTAGTAGTAGTGGTGGTAGTAGCAGTAAACAGCGCAACAGTGGCAGAAGTGGTAATAAGAAAGGAGTGACAGTGACACAAGAGTCAGTGAGCAAAGTGTTAGAGAGGCAGTATTACTAGTAGTAGTAGTAGTAATAGTGGTGGAAGTAGTCTAAAGACAAGAGAAAAATGATAAAGAAAAAGGAGGACTGCAGAAGAGCTAATTGCCCCCGAAGGAGACCAAAACCACAAAATAAAAAAAACACAAAGGACAGAACTCACCTAGGATGAAGAGGGGGAAGTCAACGAAAATATAGGAAAGGATGAGAGGTAAAGTGAAGCGGAGATAAAGATCTGGCCAAATCATGAGAGTGTTCTGAAGTCTGGAATATTTGACAATGTAATGAGAAAGGAAGGCATCTATTGAGAGAAAGCCTGTAACTACTGAAAGTGTAAGGCTATCTGAGAGTCACTCGTCACTAGAGAGTGGCTACTTTACTAAAAACAAAAGATTATCTGAGAGTCACTCGTCACTAGAGAGTGACTACTTTACTAAAAGCAAAAGACTATGTGAGAGTCACTCGTCACTAGAGAGTGACTACTTTACTAAAAGCAAAAGACTATCTGAGAGTCACTCGTCACTAGAGAGTGACTACTTTACTAAAAACAAAAGACTATCTGAGAGCCACTCGTCACTAGACAGTGACTACTTTACTAAAAACAAAAGACTATCTGAGAGCCACTCGTCACTAGACAGTGACTACTTTACTAAAAACAAAAGGCTATCTGAGAGCCACTCGTCACTAGAGAGTGACTACTTTACTAAAAACAAAAGACTATCTGAGAGCCACTCGTCACTAGACAGTGACTACTTTACTAAAAGCAAAAGACTATCTGAGAGCCACTCGTCACTAGAGAGTGACTACTTTACTAAAAGCAAAACACTATGTGAGAGTCACTCGTCACTAGAGAGTGACTACTTTACTAAAAGCAAAAGACTATCTGAGAGCCACTCGTCACTAGAGAGTGACTACTTTACTAAATGCAAAAGACTGTCTGAGAGCCACTCATCACTAGAGAGTGACTACTAAAAGCAAAAGACTATCTGAGAGCCACTCGTCACTAGAGAGTGATTACTAAAAACAAAAGACTATCTTAGAGTCACTCGTCACTAGACAGTGACTACTTTACTAAAAGCAAAAGACTATCTGAGAGCCACTCGTCACTAGCGAGTGACCACTGTAAACAAAAGACAATCTGAGAGTCACTCGTCACTAGAGAGTGACTACTGAAAACAAAAGACTATCTGAGAGCAACTCGTCACTAGAGAGTGACTACTGAAAACAAAGAAAAATCTGAGAGTCACTCGTCACTAGGGAGTGACTACTGAAAACAAAAGACTATCTGAGAACCACTCGTCACTAGAGAGTGACTACTGAAAACAAAAGACTATCTTAGAACCACTCATCACTAGAGAGTGACTACTGAAAACAAAAGACTATCTGAGAGCCACTCGTCAATAAAGAGTGACTCCTAAAAACAAAGGACTATCTGAGAACCACTCGTCACTAGAGAGTGACTACTAAAAACAAAAGAGTATCTGAGAGCCACTCGTCAAAAGAGAGTGCCTACTAAAAACAAAAGACTATCTGAGAACCACTCGTCACTAGAGAGTGACTACTAAAAACAAAAGAGTATCTGAGAACCACTCGTCACTAGAGAGTGACTACTAAAAACACAAGACTATCTGAGAGTCACTCGTCACTAGAGAGTGACTACTTTACTAAAAGCAAAAGACTATCTGAGAGTCACTCGTCACTAGAGAGTGACTACTTTACTAAAAGCAAAAGACTATCTGAGAGTCACTCGTCACTAGAGAGTGACTACTTTACTGAAAGCAAAAGACTGTCTGAGAGCCACTCATCACTAGATAGTGACTACTAAAAGCAAAAGACTATCTGAGAGCCACTCGTCACTAGACAGTGACTACTTTACTAAAAGCAAAAGACTATCTGAGAGCCACTCGTCACTAGAGAATGACTACAGAAAACAAAGGACTATCTGAGAACCACTCGTCACTAGAGAGTGACTACTGAAAACAAAAGACTGTCTGAGAGCCACTCGTCACTAGAGAGTGACCACTGAAAACAAAAGACTATCTTAGAACCACTCGTCACTATAGAGTGACTACTGAAAACAAAAGACTATCTGAGAGCCACTCGTCACCAGAGAGTGACTACTAAAAACAAAAGACTATCTGAGAGCCACTCGTCACTAGAGAGTGACTACTAAAAACAAAAGAGTATCTGAGAACCACTCGTCACTAGAGAGTGACTATTGAAAACAAAAGACTATCTGAGAGCCACTCGTCAAAAGAGAGTGCCTACTAAAAACAAAAGACTATCTGAGAACCACTCGTCACTAGAGAGTGACTACTAAAAACAAAGGAGTATCTGAGAACCACTCGTCACTAGAGAGTGACTACTAAAAACACAAGACTCTCTGAGAGTCACTCGTCACTAGACAGTGACTACTTTACTAAAAGCAAAAGACTATCTGAGAGCCACTCGTCACTAGAGAGTGACTACTGAAAACAAAGGACTATCTTAGAACCACTCGTCACTATAGAGTGACTACTGAAAACAAAAGACTATCTGAGAGCCACTCGTCACCAGAGAGTGACTACTAAAAACAAAATACTATCTGAGAGCCACTCGTCACTAGAGAGTGACTACTAAAAACAAAAGACTATCTGAGAGCCACTCGTCACTAGAGAGTGACTACTTCAAACAAAAGACTATCTGAGAACCACTCGTCACTAGAGAGTGGCTACTTATAACAAAGAACTAGGTAAAAAAGATCTCAAAATAACTTCAAAACAGTCTGACCATTAAACCTTTCTCACCTCTCTCATCCTGTCTACCCACAACTCAGTTCTATTCCCACCCGGTTCTATTCCCCTCCCGGTTCTTGCCATCCCTGTGACATACCAGCAACGCAAAAACCTCTCTGAACATTTTCCAAAAATGATCATTATGGTCGCATTTTCTGGCCATAACAATGGTCAGAAGTCTTCTGTTTATTTTGTCCATGTGGGTTATTTGTGCCGAGAAATATATTTATATAAGATATGCTGGTATATTCATACAAGCTGTGTTGGTATATTCATGTAAGATGAGTCGGTATAGTCATATAAGCTGAGTTGGAATATTCATGTAAGCTTGTTGGTATATTCATGCAAACTATATTCGTGTATTCTCTGTTGATATATTCATATGATCTGTATTGGTATATTCATGTAAACTGTGTTAGTATATTTATGTAAGCTGTGATGGAACATTGATGTAAGCTCTGTTAGTATATTCTTATAAGCTGTGTTAATATATTGTTGAAAACTATGCTGACATGTTCATGTAAGTTGTATTGTTATATTCATGTAAATTGTATTGGTATATTCACGATAGCTGTGTTGGTATGTTCACGTGGAACCTGTGTTGCTATACTCATGGAACCTGGGTTGCTATGCTCGTGGAACCTGTGTTGCTATATTCGTGGAACCTGTGTTGCTATACACGTGGAACCTGTGTTGCTATATTCGTGGAACCTGTGTTGCTATACTCGTGGAACCTGTGTTGCTATATTCGTGGAACCTGTGTTGCTATACACGTGGAACCTGTGTTGCTATATTCGTGGAACCTGTGTTGCTATACACGTGGAACTTGTGTTGCTATACTCGTGGCACCTGTTTTGCTATACTCGTGGAACCTGTGTTGCTATACACGTGGAACCTGTGTTGTTATACACTTGGAACCTGTGTTGCTATATTCATGAAAGCTGTACTGATATATACAGGAGGCTGTGTTAAAATACTCAAGACACCAGCGTTGGTATATTCATGTAAGCAGCGTTGGTATATTCAGGAGACCAGTGTTCGTATTTTTAAGGAAGCTGTGCTGGATATTCGTGAAGACTGAGTTTAAATATCAAAAACAGTATTTGTATAATCATGAAACAGTAAAAGTGGTATAAAAATACCGACAAAGCTGATGATCAGGACACATGCGCAACAGCTGAGAATCTTTATTATTGAACCGTTTCGCCTACACAGGAGGTTTCTTCAGTCAAATACAGACAGGAGGTGTAGAAGCTAAGTAAAGTTGATGCAATCAGTCCATCAACTTCGCTACTACATCTGCCGTCTCTGTATTTGACTGGAGAAGCCTCCTGTGGTGGTATAATTTCCTCAGAGAATAATACCAAAAATAATATCCAGTCTAAGGAGAACGAAATCTTCAGTACTACCGTGATTGGAACACTTGTTTGGTTGACCATACCTCGTCCATGTATCTGGGTGCGGGCGTGGCGGCCGTGGTAGTGGGTAGAGGCGTGGTGGTGGGTGAGGGCGTGGAGTACGGAGGTGGGGTGTAATCGGGCGGGGTCTTGAGCACTACCTCCAACCTGTCACCGCCCTGCAGGAAGACCCGCCTGTGTACGGTGGTGGTAACACTACAGCGCAGAGGAGGTGTGCACGAACTGAACACCTGTACAAGGGAGAGAAAAGTGAGTGGGATGCGTACATGAATTGAATGCCTGTTCAACAGAGAGAGAGAGAGAGAGAAAGGGAGAGAAAGGTGAGAGAGATGCTGTGTACACTAACTTAACACCTGTACAAGGGAAAGAAAGAAAGAGATGATGTTAACAGAAGATGAGTGCCTAAACAGGTAAGTATGTAATGCTGTTCACAGTTAAATGAACAATTGCAACATCTCATGTTGTGCAAAGTTTCACATATTTATTTAAATAAAACTAGAAAGTGAAATAGAAAAAGTGATGCTTTCACAATGTTCACAACGCTTTCACAATGTTCACAACGCTTTCACAATGTTCACAACGCTTTCACAATGTTCACAACGCTTTCACAATGTTCACAACGCTTTCACAATGTTCACAACGCTTTCACAATGTTCACAACGCTTTCACAATGTTCACAACGCTTTCACAATGTTCACAACGCTTTCACAATGTTCACAACGCTTTCACAATGTTCACAACGCTTTCACAATGTTCACAACGCTTTCACAATGTTCACAACGCTTTCACAATGTTCACAACGCTTTCACAATGTTCACAACGCTTTCACAATGTTCACAACGCTTTCATAATGTTCACAACGCTTTCACAATGTTCACAACGCTTTCACAATGTTCACAATGCTTTCACAATGTTTACAACGCTTTCACAATGTTCACAACGCTTTCACAATGTTCACAACGCTTTCACAATGTTCACAATGCTTTCATAATGTTCACAACGCTTTCACAATGTGCACAACGCTTTCATAATGTTCACAACGCTTTCATAATGTTCACAACGCTTTCACAATGTGCACAACGCTTTCATAATGTTCACAACGCTTTCATAATGTTCACAACGCTTTCATAATGTTCACAACGCTTTCACAATGTGCACAACGCTTTCATAATGTTCACAACGCTTTCATAATGTTCACAACGCTTTCACAATGTTCACAACGCTTTCACAATGTGCACAACGCTTTCATAATGTTCACAACGCTTTCATAATGTTCACAACGCTTTCACAATGTGCACAACGCTTTCATAATGTTCACAACGCTTTCATAATGTTCACAACGCTTTCATAATGTTCACAACGCTTTCATAATGTTCACAATGCTTTCACAATGTGCACAACGCTTTCACAATGTTCACAACGCTTTCATAATGTTCACAATGCTTTCACAATGTGCACAACGCTTTCATAATGTTCACAATGCTTTCACAATGTTCACAACGCTTTCATAATGTTCACAACGCTTTCATAATGTTCACAATGCTTTCATAATTTTCACAACGCTTTCATAATGTTCACAACGCTTTCATAATGTTCACAACGCTTTCACAATGTTCACAACGCTTTTATAATGTTCACAACGCTTTCATAATGTTCACAATGCTTTCACAATGTGCACAACGCTTTCACAATGTTCACAACGCTTTCACAATGTGCACAACGCTTTCACAATGTTCACAACGCTTTCATAATGTTCACAATGCTTTCACAATGTGCACAACGCTTTCACAATGTTCACAACGCTTTCACAATGTTCACAACGCTTTCACAATGTTCACAACGCTTTCACAATGTGCACAACGCTTTCACAATGTTCACAACGCTTTCACAATGTTCACAACGCTTTCACAATGTGCACAACGCTTTCACAATGTTCACAACGCTTTCACAATGTTCACAACGCTTTCACAATGTTCACAACGCTTTCACAATGTTCACAACGCTTTCACAATGTTCACAACGCTTTCACAATGTTCACAACGCTTTCACAATGTTCACAATGCTTTCACAATGTTCACAACGCTTTCACAATGTTCACAATGCTTTCACAATGTTCACAACGCTTTCACAATGTTCACAATGCTTTCACAATGTTCACAACGCTTTCACAATGTTCACAACGCTTTCACAATGTTCACAACGCTTTCACAATGTTCACAATGCTTTCACAATGTTCACAACGCTTTCACAATGTTCACAACGCTTTCACAATGTTCACAACGCTTTCACAATGTTCACAATGCTTTCACAATGTTCACAACGCTTTCACAATGTTCACAATGCTTTCACAATGTTCACAACGCTTTCACAATGTTCACAACGCTTTCACAATGTTCACAACGCTTTCACAATGTTTACAACGATTTCACAATGTTCACAACGCTTTCACAATGTTCACAATGCTTTCACAATGTTCACAACGCTTTCACAATGTTTACAACGATTTTACAATGTTCACAACGCTTTCACAATGTTCACAATGCTTTCACAATGTTCACAACGCTTTCACAATGTTCACAACGCTTTCACAATGTTCACAACGCTTTCACAATATTCACAATGCTTTCACAATGTTCACAACGCTTTCACAATGTTCACAATGCTTTCACAATGTTCACAACGCTTTCACAATGTTCACAATGCTTTCACAATGTTCACAACGCTTTCACAATGTTCACAACGCTTTCACAATGTTCACAACGCTTTCACAATGTTTACAACGATTTCACAATGTTCACAACGCTTTCACAATGTTCACAATGCTTTCACAATGTTCACAACGCTTTCACAATGTGCACAACACTTTCACAATGTTCATAACGCTTTCACAATGTGCAAAACGCTTTCACAATGCTCACAACGCTTTCACAATGTGCACCACAACGCTTTCACAATGTTCACAACGCTTTCACAATGTTCACAACGCTTTCACAATGTGCACAATGCTTTCACAATGTTCACAACGCTTTCAAAATGTGCACAACGCTTTCACACTGTGCACAACGCTTTCACAATGTTCACAATGCTTTCACAATGTTCACAACGCTTTTACAATGTGCACAACGCTTTCACAATGTGCACAACGCTTTCACAATGTTCACAACGCTTTCACAATGTGCACAACGCTTTCACAATGTAAACCACAACGCTTTCACAATGTTCACAACGATTTCACAATGTGCACAACGCTTTTACAATGTTCACAATGCTTTCACAATGTGCACAACGCTTTCACAATGTGCACAATTCTTTCACAATGTGCACAATGCTTTCACAATGTTCACAACGCTTTCACAATGTTCTCAACGCTTTCACAATATATACAACGCTTTCACAATGTGCACAACGCTTTCACAATGTTCACAACGCTTTCACAATGTTCACAATGCTTTCACAATGTTCACAACGCTTTCACAATGTGCACAACGCTTTCACAATGTTCACAACGCTTTCACAATGTGCACAACGCTTTCACAATGTGCACAACGCTTTCACAATGTTCACAACGCTTTCACAATGTTCACAATGCTTTCACAATGTTCACAACGCTCTCACAATGTGCACAACGCTTTCACAATGTGCACAACGCTTTCACAATGTTCACAACGCTTTCACAATGTGAACAACGCTTTCACAATGTTCACAACGCTTTCACAATGTAAACCACAACGCTTTCACAATGTTCACAACGATTTCACAATGTGCACAACGCTTTTACAATGTTCACAATGCTTTCACAATGTGCACAATGCTTTCACAATGTGCACAATGTTTTCACAATGTTCACAACGCTTTCACAATGTTCTCAACTCTTTCACAATGCGCACAACGCTTTCACAATGTTCACAACGCTTTCACAATGTGCACAACGCTTTCACAATGTTCACAACGCTTTCACAATGTGCACAACGCTTTCACAATATGCACAATGCTTTCACAATGTTCTCAACGCTTTCACAATGTACACAATGCTTTCACAATGCTCACAACGCTTTCACAATGTTCTCAACGCTTTCACAATGTGCACAACGCCTTCACAATGTGCACAATGCTTTCACAATGTTCTCAACGCTTTCACAATGTGCGCAAAGCTTTCACAATGTGCACAACGCTTTCACAATGTGCACAACGCTTTCATAATGTGCACAAAGCTTTCACAATGTACACAACGCTTTCACAATGTGCAGAAAGCTTTCACAATGTGCACAACGCTTTGACATTGTGGACAACGCTTTCACAATGTGCACAACGCTTTCACAATGAAAACCACAACGCTTTCACAATGTTCACAACGATTTCACAATGTGCACAACGCTTTCACAATGTGCACAATGCTTTCACAATGTTCACAACGCTTTCACAATGTTCTCAACGCTTTCACAATGTTTACAACGCTTTCACAATGTTCACAACGCTTTCACAATGTGCACAACGCTTTCACAATGTTCACAACGCTTTCACAATGTGCACAACGCTTTCACAATATGCACAATGCTTTCACAATGTTCTCAACGCTTTCACAATGTACACAATGCTTTCACAATGCGCACAACGCTTTCACAATGTTCTCAACGCTTTCACAATGTGCACAACGCTTTCACAATGTGCACAATGCTTTCACAATGTTCTCAACGCTTTCACAATGTGCACAAAGCTTTCACAATGTGCACAACGCTTTCACAATGTGCACAACGCTTTCATAATGTGCACAAAGCTTTCACAATGTACACAACGCTTTCACAATGTGCACAAAGCTTTCACAATGTGCACAACGCTTTCACAATGTGCACAACGCTTTCACAATGTGTACAACAATTTCACAATGCTTTCACAATGTACACAACGCTTTCACAATGTGCACAACGCTTTCACAATGTGCACAACGCTTTCACAATGTGCACAACGCTTTTACAATGTGCACAACGCTTTTACAATGTGCACAACGCTTTCACAATGCTTTCACAATGTACACAACGCTTTCACAATGTGCACAAAGCTTTCACAATGTACACAACGCTTTCACAATGTGCACAACGCTTTCACAATGTACACAACGCTTTCACAATGTACACAACGCTTTCACAATGTACACAACGCTTTCATAATGTGCACAACGCTTTCACAATGTGCACAACGCTTTTACAATGTTCACAATGCTTTCACAATGTTTACAATACTTTATGAATATTGATAACTCTCTCTCTCTCTGTCTCTCTCTTTCCCATAACAAAAATATAAGTTGTTCTCTAAAACAATATTTTTTCTTACGATAAAAGTGCTATAAACATCAGGTGAAGGAGAGTGTTTAGGAGCCATCATGAATAAAAAAAATTAACCCCTGAAATTTATAGAAATAGAGTTTCGAGAAATTTTTATTCTCTAATGGGTAATTGAAAATAACTTTTGGATATATGGTGATGTCTAAATACCAATAATTTACCTTACAATATTAAACCTAAATCTGGATAAGTTGGTGAGCTCTGGTATCTACACGTTTAAGAAAAAAATAGATATAATAATCTCAAAGATATACAGGAAAATGTAAATTGTGAAGAAAGACTTGTAAGAATGAAGGAAATGTGATAACTTCGCATATAATTTTAAATATATGAAAAGGTGGATACAGAGAGGAATGGGAAGAAACTGAGGCCACAACTTTAAACTAAGAAAGAATATTGAATCATATTTCTTCAAGGCTGAATGGAAATCTGAGAAGAAATATTGGGCCTATATAATTGAAAATTTAAGTAAAATTGTAAGATATATTTATAATCGTACACTGAACGTCACTAGCATACACTATTTTTTGTAACTATGCAAACGTCATTACGAGTTAGAATCACCATAATTGTCGACTCAAGTGACGGTTCCTAAAAGATTGACAATGTCTCTTTGAACATGCTAATACTTTGTCCAACTGTTGGACAAAATACTATAAACACCTTGTTCTTTAATATTCTTTTTATTTTCAGTATAAGGTTGATCCTCCATTTACAGGCATTGAACAGTATCCAGGGGAATTTTGTGCCGGAAATCGGTTCCTGACTTGCTGTTCCAACTGACTCTCACACTGATGCTCGATAATATTTAGATCCGGCGACTGTGGGGGCCAATTCGATTATTCTAGCGGTAAGAATTGCTAAATTACCGTCTTGGAAGATAACGCAAAAACGGGACCTATAAACATATTTAAATTGATTATTCAGTTATTCGACAATTCAGCCAGCAAATGTGCATGTTATTTTGTTTAGTTCAGAATATTTTCGAAGTTATGTTTCCTGAAATCTGCTAATTCTTTATTACATTCATGAAGATAAATTAAATAAACGAGGTGGTAGACTAAACAAATAATAATTTATATCGAAATATTGAGGTGGAATTTTGAGACAACCTTGCCATGGTATGGCAAGGTTGTCTCTAATATATTACTACCATACCTTGCCATACCATGGCAAGGCTGTCTCTTTATATTACTACCATACCATGCCAGGGTATGGCAAGGTATGGTAGTAATATATATTAGTACCATACCTTGCCAGGGTATGGCAAGGTATGGTAGTAATATATATTAGTACCATAACTTACTATGGTATGGTAAGTTATGGTAGTAATACAGTGTAAGTGTAACTTACATTTTTGTTTTCATGAAGCAGTGAGTCCAGACATGTCACCATGCAGCCGGAGTCCAGACTAGCTGACAAGTCTGGACTCAGTCGGAGTCCAGACTTGTCAGCTTAGTCAGCTCAGTCAGCTCAGTCAGCCCAGTCACACGTGGCACAGGCAAACATGACCCTGACCAGTACAGGTACTGGACATCACCCAAGCAACGAGAATCACACCAGAATGTACATTTGGGTACAGTTTGACGTGTTCTTACTGTCATTCTATCATTACCACATCATAGTACCCCAGTTTTATGATGTAATTTAAGCAGGCATAAGCAAGAAAACAATTAATTACATTTACAATTACTAAAGATATTTATTAATTACACTCAGCATCCATTACAATTATACCAAGCTTGCTCATGACAATCTCAGAAGAGACGGAAACAAGTCTAATACTGGCAGAAGTTACCCAGCTTCAATCTCTGTTACCTACTTTTATTTTGTAAGATGTGGAGGCCTAAATTTTTTTTTTTTTTTGGGGGGGGGGGGGCTCCAAGAAATATAACTCTATTTTTCCCATAAGTTCTTCATTTCATCTAACGCGGTTTTTACCTAACACGCCATTTTCAGGAACATAACTACCGTGTTAAATGATAGTCTACTGTATTATATTCATGTTATATATTTAATGGCATTGTTTGAGGTGTTAAGCCCAAATGTGATCTTCAGTTCCAGTGTCTGCTGATGGCAAGACAGAAACACTACCTACCTATTCTTGCCTCTTCACTTTATATAGACGTCTGCATCACGTGCTTTGACCTGAGTGCCGATAACAATAACAAAATGATCTTAAGACTGGACTTTAAACCTCTAGTCAGACTTGTACACCTGTATTGAGGAAACATTTCGCCAGCCAGTGGCTTCCGGGGGTCAACGACCCCGCGGCCCTGTCCATGGCCATGAAACCACTTGGGTTATAGCAGTGGGAGTTATGTACACTGGGTGTTATACACTGAGTGTACTGGTAAGTCGAGGATAGCTTAAAGAACTGACAATTTCCCTTTGAGGCAAAAAGTTCGGAAAACCATCTTCGTCTCCCACCACAACAAGAAAGTTCTAACCAGCATCGAAAAATTAACGTGTCTATTAAATTGGAAAAACAACAACAGAAGCAAGCGAGCAGTCTCCAGTCCCAGCCAGAGGACACCCCGCCGGAGGACACCCAGCTAGCGGACATCCAGCCAGAAGACACCCAGCCAGAGGACACCCAACCAGAGGATACCCAGAGGACAACCACCCAGAGGGCACCCAGCCAGCGGACACCCAGCCAGCGGACACTCAGCCAGCGGACACCCAGCCAGAGGACACTCAGAGGACAACCACCCAGAGGACACCCAGCCAGCGGACACCCAGCCAGCGGACACCCAGCCAGCGGACACTCAGCCAGCGGACACCCAGCCAGAGGACACTCAGAGGACAACCACCCAGAGGACACCCAGCCAGCGGACACCCAGCCAGCGGACACCCAGCCAGAGGACACCCAGCCAGAGGACACCCAGCCAGAGGACACCCAGCCAGAGGACACCCAGCAAGAGTACACACAGCCAGAGGACACCCCGCCGGAAGACACCCAGCCACAGGACACCCAGTCAGAGGACAACAAGCCAGTGGACACTCAGCCAGAGAACACCCAGCCGGAAAACACCCAACCACAGGACACCCAGTCAGAGGACAACCAGCCACAGGACACTCAGCCAGAGGACACCCAGCCAGCGGACACCCAGCCAGCGGACACTCAGCCAGAGGACACCCAGCCAGAGGACACCCAGAGGACAACCACCCAGAGGACACCCAGCCAGCTGACACTTAGCCAGAGGACAACCTGCCAGCGGACACCAAGCCAGCGAACACCCAGCCAGAGGACGCCCAGCCGGAAGACACCCAGTCAGAGGACACCCAGTCAGAGGACACCCAGTCAGAGGACACCCAGTCAGAGGACACCCAGCCAGAGAACACCCAGCCGGAGGACACCCAACCGGAGGACACCCAGCCAGAGGACACCCAGCCAGAGGATACCCAGCCAGAGGACACCCAGCCAGAGGACACCCAGCCAGGGGACACCCAGAGGACACACAGCCAGAGGACACCCAGACAGAGGACACCCAGCCAGAGGACACCCAGAGAGAGGACACCCAACCAGAAGACACCCAGACAGGGGACACTCAGCCAGAGGACACCCAGACAGAGGACACCCAGAGGACACTCAGACAGAGGACACCCAGCCAGGGGACACCCAGAGGACACCCAGCCAGAGGACACCCAGCCAGAGGACACCTAGCCAGAGGACACCCAGCCAGAGGACACCCAGCCAGAGGACACCCAGAGAGAGGACACCCAGCCAGAGGACACCCAGAGAGAGGACACCCAGCCAGAGGACAGCCCAGAGGACACCAAGCCAGAGAACCCCCAGACAGAGGACACCCAGACATACGACACTAATCCAGAGGATACCCAGACAGAGGACACCCAGCCAGAGGTCACCCAGCCAGAGGACACCCAGACAGAGGACGCTCAGCCAGAGGACACCCAGCCAGAGGACACCCAGCCAGAGGACATCCAGACAGAGGACACTCAGCCAGAAGGCACCCAGACAGGGGACACCCAGCCAGAAGACACCCTGCCAGAGGACACTCAGCCAGAGGACACCTAGTCAGGGGACACCCAGACAGAGGACACTCAGCCAGAGGACACCCAGCCAGAGAACACCCAGCCAGGGGACACCCAGAGGACACCCAGAGGACACCCAGCCAGAGGACACCCAGCCAGAGGACACCCATCCAGAGGACACCCAGCCAGAGGACACCCAGAGAAAGGACACTCAGCCAGAGGACACCCAGCCATAGGACACCCAGAGAGAGGACACCCAGAGAGAGGACACCCAGCCAGAGGACATTCAGAGAGAGGACACCCAGCCAGAGGACACCCAGAGGACACCAAGCCAGAGGACACCCAGACAGAGCACACCCAGACATAGGACACTAATCCAGAGGACACCCAGACAGAGGACACCCAGCCAGAGGACACCCAGCCAGAGGACACCCAGACAGAGGACACCCAGACAGAGGACACTCAGCCAGAAGACACCCAGACAGAGGACGCCCAACCAGAAGACACCCTGCCAGAGGACACTCAGCCAGAGGACACCCAGTCAGGGGACACCAAGGCAAAGGACACTCAGCCAGAGGACACCCAGACAGAGGACACCCAGCCAGAGGACACCCAGCCAGAGGACACCCAGAAGACACCTAGCCAGAGGACACCCAGCCAGAGTACACCCAGCCAGACGACACCCAGCCAGAGGACACCTAGACAGAGGACACCCAGCCAGAGGACACCCAGACAGAGAACACTCAACCAGAGGACACCCAGACAGAGGACACTCTGCCAGAGGACACCCAGACAGAGGACACCCAGACAGAGGACACCCAGACAGAGGACACCCAGCCAGAGGGCACCCAGCCAGTGGACACCCAGCCAGAGGACACCCAGCCAGGGGACACCCAGCCAGAGGACACCCAGACAGAGGACACCCAGACAGAGGGCACCCAGCCAGAGGACACCCAGCCAGAGAACACCTAGCCAGTTAACACCCAGACGGAGGACACCCAGCCAGAGAACACCCAGCCAGTGGACACCCAGGCGGAGGACACCTAGCCAGAGAACACCCAGACAGAGGACACCCATCCAGAGGACACCCAGCCAGTGGACAAAGCAAGAGGACACTTAGCCAGAGGACACCCAGACAGAGGATACCCAGCTAGAGGACACCCAGAGGACACCCAGCAACTGGACACCCAGCCAAAAGACACCCAGCCAGAGGACTCCCAGCCAGAGGACACCCAGAAGACACCTAGCCAGAGGACACCCAGCCAGAGTACACCCAGCAAGACGACACCCAGCCAGAGGACACCTAGACAGAGGACACCCAGCCAGAGGACACACAGACAGAGAACACTCAACCAGAGGACACCCAGACAGAGGACACTCTGCCAGAGGACACCCAGACAGAGGACACCCAGACAGAGGATACCCAGCCAGAGGGCACCCAGCCAGTGGATACCCAGCCAGAGGACACCCAGCCAGGGGACACCCAGCCAGAGGACACCCAGACAGAGGACACCCAGACAGAGGGCACCCAGCCAGAGGACACCCAGCCAGAGAACATCTAGCCAGTTAACACCCAGACGGAGGACACCCAGCCAGAGAACACCCAGCCAGTGGACACCAAGACGGAGGACACCTAGCCAGAGGACACCCAGACAGAGGACACCCAGCTAGAGGACACCCAGAGGACACCCCAGCAAGTGGACACCCAGCCAAAGAACACCCAGCCTGAGGACATCCAGCCAGAGGACACTCAGACAGAGGACACCAAGCCAGAGGACACCCAGCCAGAGGACACGCAGAGGTCACCCAGCCAGAGGACACCCAGACAGAGGACACCCAGACAGAGGGCACCCAGCCAGAGGACACCCAGCCAGAGAACACCTAGCCAGTTAACACCCAGACGGAGGACACCCAGCCAGAGAACACCCAGCCAGTGGACACCCAGGCGGAGGACACCTAGCCAGAGAACACCCAGACAGAGGACACCCATCCAGAGGACACCCAGCCAGTGGACAAAGCAAGAGGACACTTAGCCAGAGGACACCCAGACAGAGGATACCCAGCTAGAGGACACCCAGAGGACACCCATCAACTGGACACCCAGCCAAAAGACACCCAGCCAGAGGACACCCAGCCAGAGGACACCCAGAAGACACCTAGCCAGAGGACACCCAGCCAGAGTACACCCAGCAAGACGACACCCAGCCAGAGGACACCTAGACAGAGGACACCCAGCCAGAGGACACACAGACAGAGAACACTCAACCAGAGGACACCCAGACAGAGGACACTCTGCCAGAGGACACCCAGACAGAGGACACCCAGACAGAGGATACCCAGCCAGAGGGCACCCAGCCAGTGGATACCCAGCCAGAGGACACCCAGCCAGGGGACACCCAGACAGAGGACACCCAGACAGAGGGCACCCAGCCAGAGGACACCCAGCCAGAGAACATCTAGCCAGTTAACACCCAGACGGAGGACACCCAGCCAGAGAACACCCAGCCAGTGGACACCAAGACGGAGGACACCTAGCCAGAGGACACCCAGACAGAGGACACCCAGCTAGAGGACACCCAGAGGACACCCCAGCAAGTGGACACCCAGCCAAAGAACACCCAGCCTGAGGACATCCAGCCAGAGGACACTCAGACAGAGGACACCAAGCCAGAGGACACCCAGCCAGAGGACACGCAGAGGTCACCCAGCCAGAGGACACCCAGACAGAGGACACCCAGACAGAGGATACTCAACCAGAGGACACCCAGACAGAGGACACTCAGCCTGAGGACAACCAGACAGAGGACACTCAGACAGAGGACACCCAGACAGAGGACACCCAGCCAGAGGACACCCAGCCAGGGGACACCCAGAGGACACCCAGAGGACACCCAGCCAGTGGACACAGCCAGAGGACACCCAGCCAGAGGACACCCAGACAGAGGACACCCAGCTAGAGGACACCCAGAGGACACCCAGCAAGTGGACACCCAGCCAAAGGACACCCAGCCAGAGGACATCCAGCCAGAGGACACCCAGCCAGAGGACACCCAGAGGTCATCCAGCCAAAGGACACCCAGACAGAGGATGCTCAACCAGAGGACACCCAGACAGAGGACACTCAGCCAGAGGACAACCAGACAGAGGACACTCAGACAGAGGACACCCAGACAGAGGACACCCAGCCAGCGCACACCCAGCCAGTAGACACCCAGCCAGAGGACACCCAGCCAGGGGACACCCAGAGGACACCCAGAGGACACCCAGCCAGAGGACACCCAGCCATGGGACACCCAGACAGAGGACACCCAGACAGAGGACACACAGAGGACACCCAGACAGAGGACACCCAGACAGAGGACACCCAGAGGACACCCAGAGGACACCCAGCCAGTGGACACCCAGCCAGTGGACACCCAGCCAGGGGACGCCCAGCCTGCACAGCTGTCACTATGTACAGACAATAATGCTTCAGTTGTCATTTACGGGGTTTAATGCCTAATTTGATTACAAAATTTATATTGCAGCTTTCACTACGCAAAACAATGTTGCATCCGTCACTATGTGAAGACAATGTTGCATTCGTTACTATGTGAAGACAATGTTGCATCCGTCACTATGTGAAGACAATGTTGCATCCGTTACTATGTGAAGACAATGTTGCATCCGTCACTATGTGAAGACAATGTTGCATCCGTTACTATGTGAAGACAATGTTGCATCCGTTACTATGTGAAGACAATGTTGCATCCGTTACTATGTGAAGACAATGTTGCATCCGTCACTATGTGAAGACAATGTTGCATTCGTTACTATGTGAAGACAATGTTGCATCCGTCACTATGTGAAGACAATGTTGCATCCGTTACTATGTGAAGACAATGTTGCATCCGTTACTATGTGAAGACAATGTTGCATCCGTTACTATGTGAAGACAATGTTGCATCCGTTACTATGTGAAGACAATGTTGCATCCGTCACTATGTGAAGACAATGTTGCATCCGTTACTATGTGAAGACAATGTTGCATCCGTCACTATGTGAAGACAATGTTGCATCCGTTACTATGTGAAGACAATGTTGCATCCGTCACTATGTGAAGACAATGTTGCATCCGTCACTATGTGAAGACAATGTTGCATCCGTCACTATGTGAAGACAATGTTGCATCCGTTACTATGTGAAGACAATGTTGCATCCGTTACTATGTGAAGACAATGTTGCATCCGTTACTATGTGAAGACAATACCGCAGCTGTTATCCTGAGAAGAAATACTATAACTGTCATCATGGGAAGACAATATTACAGCTGTCATCATGGGAAGACAATATTACAGCTGTCATCATGGGAAGACAATATTACAGCTGTCATCATGGGAAGACAATATTACAGCTGTCATCATGGGGAGACAATATTACAGCTGTCATCATGGGGAGACAATATTACAGCTGTCATCATGGGAAGACAATATTACAGCTGTCATCATGGGGAGACAACATTACAGCTGTCATCATGGGAAAACAATATTACAGCTGTCATCATGGGAAAACAATATTACAGCTGTCATCATGGGAAGACAATATTGCAGCTGTCATCATGGGAAGACAATATTACAGCTGTCATCATGGAATGTTAATACTGCAGCTGTCAGTCACAATTACAACGTTAGAACAATGTGTCAAAGCTCACTTAGAGCAAGCTATCAGGCTGATATCTGGAGACTGAGCGAGAACCACCAGTGAACCACAAGAGAAGCACGAGAAAACCGCGAGAGAACCTTGTTTTCTAGTGCATGGTGGGTTCTGCTGCCGCTTAGGTCGTTCTTCCTATAGAATTTTTTTTTTCTGGGTATGAACCCGGAGAAGTTATGTTGTGAACCTGGAGAAGTTATGTTGTGAACCTGGAGAAGTTACGTTATGAACCTGGAGAAGTTATGTTATGAACCTGGAAAAGTTACGTTATGAACCTGGAGAAGTTATGTTGTGAACCTGGAGAAGTTATGTTATGAACGTGGAGAAGTTATGTTGTGAACCTGGAGAAGTTATGTTATGAACCTGGAGAAGTTATGTTGTGAACCTGGAGAAGTTATGTTATGAACCTGGAGAAGTTATGTTGTGAACCTGGAGAAGTTATGTTGTGAACCTGGAGAAGTTATGTTATGAACCTGGAGAAGGTATGTTATGAACCTGGAGAAGTTATGTTGTGAACCTGGAGAAGGTATGTTATGAACCTGGAGAAGTTATGTTGTGAACCTGGAGAAGTTATGTTGTGAACCTGGAGAAGTTATGTTATGAACCTGGAGAAGGTATGTTATGAACCTGGAGAAGTTATGTTGTGAACCTGGAGAAGTTATGTTGTGAACCTGGAGAAGTTATGTTGTGAACCTGGAGAAGGTATGTTATGAACCTGGAGAAGTTATGTTGTGAACCTGGAGAAGTTATGTTGTGAACCTGGAGAAGTTATGTTGTGAACCTGGAGAAGTTATGTTGTGAACCTGGAGAAGTTATGTTATGAACATATAGAAGGTATGTTATGAACCTGGAGAAGTTATGTTATGAACCTGGAGAAGTTATGTTGTGAACCTGGAGAAGGCATGTTATGAACCTGGAGAAGTTATGTTATGAACCTGGAGAAGGCATGTTATGAACCTGGAGAAGTTATGTTACGAACCCAGAGAAGTTATGTTATGAACCCGGGGAGGTTATGAACCCGGAAGGGTTCGTAGTCAAAGATAGCCAAGATAAGCCAAGATTTCCAATTTGTTTAACTAACTTTCTATGTGATCATGAGGTCTTCCCTGAGGAAACGAACCATAACAGTCAGCAAACATCCTACCAGTCAGTTACGACTGGTATCTGACTGCATAAAGATTGCAATCTCAACGACACAGCCGTCTGCAAGTTGTCAACATGATTTGATATAATTAATCCTAGATGTTGAGGAGTCGCGGTTCCCGGACACAAAAGCTTCGAGTGACAGGAATAGTTACAACTAGAGGCCTGGTCACAGACCGGGCTGAGGGGGCGTTGACCCCCGGAACTCTCTCCAGGTATACTCCAGGTATTATTTCTGTCGGTTTTGACCTAACTATTGCCTCAGGTTAAGACACATTCAAGGGTAATTTCTGGTAGTCTGTGTATTTTGACCTCCAGTTGACGTCCTCTTCCGTAGTATTTTTAAGCCACAAAGAAAGTAAATCCCATTTGGGTCCATAATTTTCCTCTTTCTATTATTTCTGTAATTAACTGAATTACGTCAGGGATTTTTTAATCGTATTTCCAGCATTTAAAAAACGTATTGCACAAGCTCACACAAAACATGCATCGAAATAGATAAATTTCATTAATAAACAATATACAATTAACTACACACGCACTAGATCAACCAATTCTGACCTGGTGGCCATTTTTGAGATATACGAAAACTGGCGGTAAAGATATGGTTGAGCTGGGGACGTGGAATGTCCATCATGGGATTCCACGGAGCTCAGATAAATCTGGTCCGGCTTCTCAACTATATAAATACTACTATATATATATATATATATATATATATATATATATATATATATATATATATATATATATATATATATATATATATATATATGTATGCAATAAGATCACAGTGAACAGGTGATTTCAGAATATACAAAACAACCACTTGTGAAAGAATAGAGAAATTCCAAGAGCTTTCGTGACTACTCACATTAACAAGGAACAATAAAAGTGATGCATCAAAGGAAGGCATATAAAGGGTCTAGACCACACCTCACCATCACATCCCACAACAAAACAACACCTGATGCGCGACTCATCAGAAAGAGAACACTGCAGCAGACCCACTGGCCAAACTAGACAGGTCCTTCACACAACCCACGAACAAACTATTCTATTTGTCCAATGCATTATTAAATTCTTCCCAAATTTTATTAATTGTAAATGGCTCTAATTTATATAAACCAAAGGAAATATTCACATTATTTTCAAAACTGTCTTTTATGAAACAAGACTCATTTATATTCCTGTCGACCATGGACTTGCTTAATACAACTTTCTCAACTTTTTTTTTTTGAATCCCCTCAAGGAAGGTTCCTTGATGTTGGTGAGGGGCTCTTGATTTAGGGAATTGGATCTGTGCTCCAGTTCCCCGAATTAAGCCTGAATGCCTTCCACATCCCCCCCCCCAGGCGCTGTATAATCCTCCGGGTTTAGCGCTTCCCCCTTGATTATAATAATAATAATAATCAACTTTTTGAAAATCAATTGGATGGTTAAAATCTCTCATATGAATAAATAGAGCATTGGAATCTTGTCCAGTTCTAATGCTATATTTATGTTGTTTTAATCTTAGAGACTTTTACTAGTTTGACAGTAATAAACTTTATCGCAAATTTTACAAGGAATCTTATAGACACATCCGTCAGCATTTTGGGGGGAATTCTTTATCAAAAGTTTTTTTACTGTATCAAGATTTTTAAATACAACTTTGATATTAAAAGTCTTAAGAAGAGAAGGCATATCAACCAAGTTTTCATGGTAAGGGAGAACCAACATATTTTTAGTTGAATAAGGCTGGTTGTCCCTTTTTGGATTGTAAAAACTATTTCTAGCAATTTTTACGTTTCATGGGTATTTCAGATCATTACCTATTTCATAAATTTTGGATATTTCCTCATCTATGAACTCTGGACTACAAATACGCAAAGTTCTCAAAAACATTGATGAGAAAACAGTTTAACTCTATCTTGATGTGAAGAATAATAGTGTACATAGGAACAGTTATTTGTAGGTTTTCTGTAAATTTTAAACTTAAAGTCATCATTACCCTTAATAATTAAAACATCTAGAAAAGGCAATGAGTTATTTTCCTCAAACTCTTTCACAGTTGTTGTTTTGCATATATATATATATATATATATATATATATATATATATATATATATATATATATATATATATATATACATATATATATATATATATATATATATATATATATATATATATATATATATATATATATATATATATATATATATATATATGTCGTGCCGAAAAGGCAGAACTTGCGATCTTGGCTTAAATAGCAACGCTCATCTTGCCATATAGGACAAGTGAAAACTTGTGTATGCAATAATTTCGCCAAAATCATTCTGAACCTAACGAAAAAAATATATTTCACTGTGTTTATTTAGTATTACATTACTGTAAACAAATCTAAAATACATTTAGTTGGGTTAGGCTAAAATAAATTGTTTTTGTTATGGTAAGGTTAGGTAAGTTTTCTAAGATTCTTTCGGAGCAAAATTAATTTTTTTTACATTAACATTAATGAAAAAAATATGTCTTTAAACGTATAAGAGAAAATTTTAGAAAGGTCTTAATTTTAAATGAGTTCTTGCTAATTGACCAGTTTTACATATTCGGCACGACAAAATATATATATATATATATATATATATATATATATACATATATATATACATATATATATATACATATATATATATATATATATATATATATAAATATATATATAAAAATATACATAAATATATAAATATATATATAAATATATATATACATATATATATATATATACATATATATATATATATATATATATATATATATATATATATATATATATATATATATATATATATATATATATATGTAAATATATATATATATATATATATATATATATATATATATATATATATATATATATATATATATATATATATAAATATATACAAATATATATATATATATAAATATATATATAAATATATAAATATATATATATATAAATATAAATATATATATAAATATGCAATAAGATCACAGTAAACAGGTGATTTCAAAATATGCAAAACAACCACTCTGAAAGAATAGAGAAATTCCAAGCGCTTTCGTGACTACTCACATTATCAAGGAACTATGAAAGTAAAGCATCCAAGGAAGCTATATAAGGGGTCCGGCCAGCACCTCACTATCAGATCCCACAACGGTTAAACACGTGACGCGCGGCGACCCAACTTGGATAGGTCCTTTGCACAACTCACCCCCAAGCTATTCTACCCAAGAAAATTTTAAAATTATTATTTGTCCAGTGTATTATTAAATTCTTCCCAAATTCTATTAATTATAAATAGATCTAATTTATATAAACCAAAGGAAATATTCATATTATTGTCAAAACTGCTTTTTATGAAACAAGATTCAATTATATTCCTGTCGACCATGGACTTTCTTGATACTACTTTCTCAACTTTTTGAA
>NC_091305.1:42396036-42421036 GCF_038502225.1 Cherax quadricarinatus
TATATATATATATGTGTGTGTGTGTGTGTGTGTGTGTGTGTGTGTGTGTGTGTGTGTGTGTGTGTGTGTGTGTGTGTCGTGCCGAATAGGCAGAACTTACGATCTTGGCTTAAATAGCAACGTTCATCTTGCCATATAGGACAAGTGAAAATTTGTGTATGCAATAATTTCGCCAAAATCATTCTGAACCTAACGAGAAAAATATATTTGATTGTGTTTGTTTAGTACTAAATTATTGTAAACGTATTTAAAATACATTTAGTTGGGTTAGGATAAAATAAATTGCTCTTGTTATAAAAAGGTTAGGTAAGTTTTCTAAGATTCTTTTGATGCAAAATTAAAAATTTTTACATCAACATTAATGAAAAAATATATCTTTAAACGTATAAGGAAAAAGTTTAGAAAGGACTTAATTTTAAAGGAATTCTTGCTAATTGACCAGTTTTACATATTCGGCACGACATATTATATATATATATATATATATATATATATATATATATATATATATATATATATATATATATATATATATATATATATATATATATACGTTTAAAGGTACATGTATTCTTGTACCTGTACAGCAGCAGGTAGAAGAATACATGTGCAACTAATGTAATATGTTTGCAGCAACGTTTCGCTCTCCAGAAGCTTTGTCGGGCAGCAGCAGCTTGACAGAGTTCCTGGACATGTGCCCTTTTACCTAACATATTGTCGGTAGCACTGCAGCAGGCTTTCTGTCCCATGCTAGGCAGGCCAAACTTACTCATCCACACACGTTCATGTAACTGTCCAACCTATTCTTAAAGCCAACCAAAGTTCTCATTTTAATGACACTCTCTTGGAGTTCGAATCATCGACAAGTCTACAACTCTACTGCCAAATTATTACTTACCTACTTCTGATCTGACTCAGAATTTATCCCACTTAAACCCATTGCTGTGAATCCTATTTTAGTTGGATATTTCCACTACTTATATTTTATTTATTCAGATTTTCCATTTTTACGCTTCAGTATTTTTCTCCTTAATTCTAAGCTTCAGAAAATAAATTCATTGCCTTCAGTCTCTCTTCGTGTGAAATTTTTCTGATATACGAGTTACACTTCATGTTCCTCTGAACATTTTCAGCCCAGTTTTTGTCTCTTCTTTAATATGGAGACCAAAACTTAACAGCATAATCGAAATTAAACCTTACCAAATTATATTATTATTATTATAATTATTATACTATTATTATTATAATTAAACACTATGACTCATAAGGGTCATGCAGCTCTGCCAAAATATATAAATATGAAGTTATAAGCTTATGATATCTTTTATTTATTTGTCTTGATATGAGGTCAGAAATTTTATAATTTATATTGAGAATGACTGTGTTCTGTTGTCTTGGATTTATATTACTGCTAACCACAAGTCCTAGACCCATGATTATGAGAAGCATCGTATTTAACGTTAGTTGGAACACCAGCTCCATGCATACGTGTGGCTACGTACATGATTACAAATTGTACGCAAGGTACATATGTCCTTATGTATCTATGGGCTTGATTATGTACACGAACAGTGCGTATGTGCGTTTTATCTACACACTTAATGAGAGTCTGTGCTCCCGGTGCGTATGGTACGTGTTGGTATGTTCACAATGACAACCTATCCGCAAGGTCCGTGCGTACGTAAGTGTAGTGGGTGGCGCATAACTACTGTGACATGAACATCCATAGTGTTCCAGTGCATCATATAGCGTTGCCACATTCAAGTGCATCATGTAGCGCTGCAACATTCCAGTGTATCATGTAGCGCTGCAACATTCCTGTGTATCATGTAGCGCTGCAACATTCCTGTGTATCATGTAGCGCTGCAACATTCCTGTGTATCATGTAGCGCTGCAACATTCCAGTGCATCATGTAGCGCTGCAACATTCCTGTGCATCATGTAGCGCTGCAACATTCCTGTGTATCATGTAGCCCTGGAACATTCCAGTGCATCATGTAGCGCTGCAACATTCCAGTGTATCATGTAGCGCTGCAACACTCCAGTGTATCATGTAGCGCTGCAACACTCCAGTGTATCATGTAGCGCTGCAACACTCCAGTGTATCATGTAGCGCTGCAACATTCCAGTGTATCATGTAGCGCTGCAACACTCCAGTGTATCATGTAGCGCTGCAACATTCCAGTGTATCATGTAGCGCTGCAACATTCCAGTGCATCATGTAGCGCTGCAACATTCCAGTGTATCATGTAGCGCTGCAACACTCCAGTGTATCATGTAGCGCTGCAACACTCCAGTGTATCATGTAGCGCTGCAACACTCCAGTGTATCATGTAGCGCTGCAACACTCCAGTGTATCATGTAGCGCTGCAACACTCCAGTGTATCATGTAGCGCTGCAACATTCCAGTGTATCATGTAGCGCTGCAACACTCCAGTGTATCATGTAGCGCTGCAACATTCCAGTGTATCATGTAGCGCTGCAACACTCCAGTGTATCATGTAGCGCTGCAACACTCCAGTGTATCATGTAGCGCTGCAACACTCCAGTGTATCATGTAGCGCTGCAACACTCCAGTGTATCATGTAGCGCTGCAACACTCCAGTGTATCATGTAGCGCTGCAACATTCCAGTGTATCATGTAGCGCTGCAACACTCCAGTGTATCATGTAGCGCTGCAACATTCCAGTGTATCATGTAGCGCTGCAACATTCCAGTGTATCATGTAGCGCTGCAACACTCAAGTGTATCATGTAGCGCTGCAATATTCCAGTGTATCATGATACACTGAAACATTCCAGTGCATCATGTAGCGCTGCAACATTACAGGGCAAGATGAGGAGCTGCAACATTCCAGGGCATCGAATTACAATATATTATTGGAGAAATATTTACTTATTAATTACGTCCATGGTTGATTTTATTAACTGTGTAAAAAGAGTCAAAACATTGCTCTTAATACGGGAAAAAAAAATCTAATCATGTTCCCGTATTTATTTCAGCTCCGGGTTAAATATAATTTGACTTGCATTTTCCTAAATGTTGAGGAAAATTAGCAGTTGGTAAATAGGAAATATTCAGCTATGAGTGCGAGCCGGATAAGGGGACTTACCACGAGTACGAGCCGGATAAGAGACCTTGCCACGAGTGTAAGGCGGTTATTGAGACCTAGCTCAGAGTTACTCAGGTATGTGAACCTGTTGGGCGCGTTCCTGTGAATTTGAATATATCAATCTGATATAGAAGCAGGTTCGTGACAACTTAAAAACTAGAGCTTAACTTCTAGTTAATATTAATGTTTTGGTACTTTAATACTGATAATTTGGGTGATGATAACACAGAGACAGTGGACACCTTCATATCAACAGTGTTGATAAAGCCCAGCGTTAGGTGAAGCTTTAATTAAGTAAATAAGATAGTTTATTCAGATACAGGTATAAGTAAATACAGTTGTATAAATTATCATACACAGCAAGTATGTAGATTACTTAAAATAACCCATAAAAGTCAGACAAAGTGGCTTTCCATTGGGGTTTTCGAACTTTAAGTTTATAAAACACTTTACTGCCTTTTTCCCCCACCTGACCAAACCTTGTCATCGCATTTATTTTTATTAACGCAAGTTAATTTGACCTATTTCACCTCATCTCAAATGTATTATACCCGCCAGGATGCCACCCACAATAGTCGACTAACATCCAAGCACCTACTTACTGCTAGGCGAACAATGGCAGCAGGTGTAAGGAAACATGCCCAGCGTTTTCACCCTTACCGGGGATCGAACCACTGACTCTCAGTATGTGAGGTGAGTGCGCTGCCAACCGAGCCACGGGACACCCAAGTCTCCATTCCACTGACGTGAAAAAAATTAACAAATGTTTACCGCCTGTAACAGTGATTATATCCTCGTGATATACTGGTAGAATTCTTGCCATATACTGATATACTGTATTGGCATATATATATATATATATATATATATATATATATATATATATATATATATATATATATATATATATATATATATATATATATATATATATATATGTCGTGCCGAATATGTAAAACTGGTAAATTAGCAAGAACTCATTTAAGATTAAGTCCTTTCTAAAATTTTCTCTTATATGTTTAAAGACATATATTTTTCATTAATGTTGATGTAAAAATTAATAATTTTGCACCAAAAGGAACTTAGAAAATTTACCTAACCTTATTATAACAAGCACAATTTATTTTAGCCTAACCCAACTAAACATATTTTAGATTTGTTTACAATAATTTAATACTACACAAACACAGTGAAATATATATTTTTAGTTAGGTTCAGAATGATTTTGGCGAAATTATTGCATACACAAATTTTCACTTGTCTTATATGGCAAGATGAGCGTTGCTATTTAAGCCAAGATCGCAAGTTCTGCCTATTCGGCACGACATATATATATATATATATATATATATATATATATATATATATATATATATATATATATATATATATATATATATATATTTCTTTCAACACACTGGCTGTATCCCACCAAGGCAGGGTGGCCCAAAAGGAAAAACGAAAGTTTCTCCTTTTACATTTAGTAATATATACAGGAGAAGGGGTTACTAGCCCCTTGCTCCTGGCATTTTAGTCGCCTCTTACAACACGCATGGCTTACGGAGGAAGAATTCTGTTCCGCTTCCAGGGCATCGAATTACAATATATTATCGGAGAAATATTTACTTATTAATTACGTCCATGGTTGATTTTATTAGCTGTGTAAAAAGAGTCAAAACATTGCTCTTAATACGGGAAAAAAAAAATCTAATCATGTTCCCGTATTTATTTCAGCTCCGGCTTAAATATAATTTGACTTGCATTTTCCTAAATGTTGAGGAAAATTAGCAGTTGGTAAATAGGAAATATTCAGCTATGAGTGCGAGCCGGATAAGGGGACTTACCACGAGTACGAGCCGGATAAGAGACCTTGCCACGAGTGTAAGGCGGTTATTGAGACCTAGCTCAGAGTTAAACCATACCCCCGGCCGGGATTGAACCCGCGGTCATAGAGTCTCAAAACTCCAGCCCGTCGCTCAGAGTTACTCAGGTATGTGAACCTGTTGGGCGCGTTCCTGTGAATTTGAATATATCAATCTGATATAGAAGCAGGTTCGTGACAACTTAAAAACTAGAGCTTAACTTCTAGTTAATATTAATGTTTTGGTACTTTAATACTGATAATTTGGGTGATGATAACACAGAGACAGTGGACACCTTCATATCAACAGTGTTGATAAAGCCCAGCGTTAGGTGAAGCTTTAATTAAGTAAATAAGATAGTTTATTCAGATACAGGTATAAGTAAATACAGTTGTATAAATTATCATACACAGCAAGTATGTAGATTACTTAAAATAACCCATAAAAGTCAGACAAAGTGGCTTTCCATTGGGGTTTTCGAACTTTAAGTTTATAAAACACTTTACTGCCTTTTTCCCCCACCTGACCAAACCTTGTCATCGCATTTATTTTTATTAACGCAAGTTAATTTGACCTATTTCACCTCATCTCAAATGTATTATACCCGCCAGGATGCCACCCACAATAGTCGACTAACATCCAAGCACCTACTTACTGCTAGGCGAACAATGGCAGCAGGTGTAAGGAAACATGCCCAGCGTTTTCACCCTTACCGGGGATCGAACCACTGACTCTCAGTATGTGAGGTGAGTGCGCTGCCAACCGAGCCACGGGACACCCAAGTCTCCATTCCACTGACGTGAAAAAAATTAACAAATGTTTACCGCCTGTAACAGTGATTATATCCTCGTGATATACTGGTAGAATTCTTGCCATATACTGATATACTGTATTGGCATATATATATATATATATATATATATATATATATATATATATATATATATATATATATATATATATATATATATATATATATATATATATATATATATATATATATATATATATATGTCGTGCCGAATATGTAAAACTGGTCAGTTAGCAAGAACTCATTTAAAATTAAGTCCTTTTTAAAATTTTCTCTTATACGTTTAAAGATATATTTTTTTTATTAATGTTAAAGTAAAAATTTTTAATTTTGCTCCAAAAGAATCTTAGAAAACTTACCTAACCTTATTATAACAAGAACAATTTATTTTAGTCAAACCCAACTAAATATATTTTAAATTTGTTTACAGTAATTTAATACTAAACAAACACAGTGAAATATATTTTTTTAGTTAGGTTCAGAATGATTTTGGCGAAATTATTGCATACACAAATTTTCACTTGTCCTATATGGCAAGATGAACGTTGCTATTTAAGCCAAGATCGCAAGTTCTGCCTATTCGGCACGACATATATATATATATATATATATATATATATATATATATATATATATATATATATATATATATATATATATATATATATATATATATATATATATATATATATATGTATGTATGCCAGAGATCTTCATGAACCCAAGACCAAGGGCTTTCAGGTTCCTATGAATATGAAAGTATTAGCGTTCAGAATTGCAGTTGGTTTAAGAGTTTGTAAGTAGTGAAGTCTAAAGTTAATGATGAAAATAAAGAAAACCTCTGACCTGGCCTTAGTTTTGATGTAGTGGCCATGTTATGTAATAGTTGGTGGGGATGTGGGTTCAAAAAATCGTTTTTTATTATATAAAATTGGAGACGAGTGAAATCTTTCACTCGTCTCGAGGTTCATTGCACTCACAGAGTGCAATGAACCTCGAGACCAGACATCTTCATGAACCTCGAGACCAGACATCTTCATGAACCTTGAGACCAGATATCTTCATGAACCTCGAGACCAGACATCTTCATGAACCTCGAGACCAGATATCTTCATGAACCTCGAGACCAGACATCGTCATGAACCTCGAGACCAGATATCTTCATGAACCTCGAGACCAGACATCTTCATGAACCTCGAGACCAGACATCTTCATGAACCTCGAGACCAGAAATCTTCATGAACCTCGAGACCAGACATCTTCATGAACCTCGAGACCAGATATCTTCATGAACCTCGAGACCAGACATCTTCATGAACCTCGAGACCAGATATCTTCATGAACCTCGAGACCAGACATCGTCATGAAACCAAGACCAGACAAGAAAGGATGTAATCAGGGTGTAGAAGGTGTAATCAGGGTCCCTGTGTCACTGGGTGTCATCAGGGTCCCTGTCTCACTGGGCGTCATCAGGGTCCCTGTGTCACTGGGCGTCATCAGGGTCCCTGTGTCACTGGGCGTCATCAGGGTCCCTGTCTCACTGGGCGTCATCAGGGTCCCTGTCTCACTGGGCGTCATCAGGGTCCCTGTCTCACTGGGCGTCATCAGGGTCCCTGTGTCACTGGGCGTCCATCACAGTCCCTGTGTCACTGGGAGTCCATCAGGGTCCCTGTGTCACTGGGAGTCCATCAGGGTCCCTGTGTCGCTGGGAGTCCATCAGGATCCCTGTGTCACTCACTGGGCACGTCCCAATATCACTGGGCGGCACCCTGGACCTGGTATCAGGGAGAAGGATATTGTTCCTGGGCTCTGGTGTCTTCTACCCCATACTACTCATCACTTGCTGAGGGTGATGAGGAAGAGCCTTATACTCGTACGTTTCGTACGAGGGATGAGAAACAGTGGATCATTGCCCGTGGGTGATTAGAGAGAGGCTTAAATTCACTCCCTTCTTGTGAAGGATGGGTGAGAGGGGAAAGGCGTTGCTGGTGACGGAGCTGTGAGATGTAGCTGAGGAGTTCTGGGTGACTGGCCTCTGACGACTGTATCTTCATCATTTCCGACCAGACGGCCTTCCTGACGCTGGCCCTTTGACACGTGTGGGTTCGGACCGCCTTTAATCCTACGGTGGCGAGAGAGAGAACGTGCTCGACTAATCCTGGGCCTCTGTGGGCGAGGATGACGATGTACCAGAGGAGATTCATCATCAGAATGTTGTGCACCAGGATGAGCACCGCGAACACTACCCAGGGTGATATAAGCTGTGGGTACCCCAGAAGCATCCTGAGGGCATAGAAGCGTTGCAAGGCTCTCAAGCAGGAGCCTAGGAAAGGCACTGACTCCCACCACCACTCAGTCTGCTGAAAGTAACTCGAGGACCAACTGGACCTCGAGGTGAGCTCGAGGTGTAGCTCCAAGCTCGCCACCTCCTCCTCCATTACCTTGGTGAAGGCCGATATGGCCAACAGCCACAGACACGCAACGACAAGTATATTCCGCAAGAACATTTTTATTTTGAATAAATTTAACATTTGTTTTATGTAATGAAAGAAGAGAGAAACACATTTAGCGTAACGCTGAGGCAACTCAAACTTCAGCTGGAACCTTCAGTGTTGTGTCAGGTGAAGGTTGATATTTGTTATACACGACAAGACATTGGTTTAGATAGACACGTAAGCAAACACTATAACATATTTATTAAAAAACGTTTCTGCCCTGGGACCTTGATCACTTCTGAGTGATCAAGGTCCCAGGGCCGAAACGTTTTCTAATAAATATGTTAGTGTTTGCTTACGTGTCTTTCTAAACCAACTTGTCGGTATTTATTACCAAGGTTTATACCACGACAAGACATTACCTACTGAACCCATTATACTCAACCATTACCTATCACACCTATCTAATACCTACCACACATATCTAATAACTACCACACCTACCTAATACCTACCACACCTACCTGATACCTACTACACCTACCTAATGCCTGCCACACCTACCTAATACCTACCACACCTACCTAATACCTGCCACACCTACCTAATACCTACCACACCTACCTGATACCTACCACACCTACCTAATACCTACCACACCTACCTAATACCTACCACACCTACCTAATACCTATCACACTTACCTAATACCTACCACACCTTCCTAATACCTGCCACACCTACCTAATACCTACCATACCTACCTAATACCTACCACACCTACCTAATATCTACCACTCTTACCTAATACCTACCACATCTACCTAATATCTACCACTCTTACCTAATACCTACCACACCTACCTAACACCTACCACATACATTACTCATTCTTTACCCTTCTTTATTAATATATTTTAATAAAAGAAAATTTGAGCTGAATGGCCCACATGGGTTTAGCGCTTAACGTGAATTATTAATCATAAAAATAATAAACTCGCAGGTGTTACATAGCGCCTATGGCCTGGGAGGCACTCAGATTCGATCCCCGCAAGAGTGGATAGGTCCAGGATCCCTCACCAGCGTCAAGACGCACTTCCCTTCAGGAGTAACGAAGCTACGTCTTTTTTAAACGTATCCCCGGAAGTTGCTCTTGTAACTTATCTATTCTAGAGTTGTGCTTCCTGAAATATCTATGTCAGAATATATATATTTTTTAGCGCACCGGGAAATTCAAGAAAGAGGAAATACTTTCACCATCACTCATTCAGTTGCTGCCACAGTTAAGATGGTCCTTCGAGCATTAAGGCGCAGGACGTTCCGCCTCCAGGACGCAATCTGACCCACCGATTCTCCAGAATGCTTTCACAGATGCGACCCAGCTCATACACTCTGACAACACGTCACGTCACAACCACACATACGATATGTCACAATCACGACACGTCATGGCACAACCACACACACGTCATGTTACAACCACGCACACACGTCATGTCACAACCACACACACACACGTCATGTTACAACCACGCACACACGTCATGTCACAACCACACACACACGTCATGTTACAACCACACACACCTCATGTCACAACCCCACACACACACGTCATGTCACAACCACAAACACGTCATGTCACAACCACACACACATCGGCCATTTCCCACCTAGGCAGCGTCAGACAAAAATAAAGAAACACTTTCATCATCATTCACTTCATCACTGTCTTGCCAGAGGCGTAAGACACTACAGTTCTAAAAAATTACCATAACTACAATATTGCATTAGTGGTACTAAAGTGTGTTGCTGAGGTGCTGTAGCGACCACCCGCTACTGTGTACTTGTAACGCTAGAGTGTACTTGTAACGCTAGTGTGTACTTGTAACGCTAGAGTGTACTTGTAACGCTACAGTGTACTTGTAACGCTAGTGTGTACTTGTAACGCTAGAGTGTACTTGTAACGCTAGAGTGTACTTGTAACGCTAGAGTGTACTTGTAACGCTAGAGTGTACTTGTAACGCTAGTGTGTACTTGTAACGCTAGAGTGTACTTGTAACGCTAGTGTGTACTTGTAACGCTACAGTGTACTTGTAACGCTATAGTGTACTTGTAACGCTAGAGTGTACTTGTAACGCTAGAGTGTACTTGTAACGCTACAGTGTACTTGTAACGCTAGAGTGTACTTGTAACGCTAGAGTGTACTTGTAACGCTAGAGTGTACTTGTAACGCTAGAGTGTACTTGTAACGCTAGAGTGTACTTGTAACGCTAGAGTGTACTTGTAACGCTAGAGTGTACTTGTAACGCTAGAGTGTATTTGTAACGCTATAGTGTACTTGTAACGCTAGAGTGTACTTGTAACGCTAGAGTGTACTTGTAACGCTACAGTGTACTTGTAACGCTATAGTGTACTTGTAACGCTAGAGTGTACTTGTAACGCTAGAGTGTACTTGTAACGCTATAGTGTACTTGTAACGCTAGAGTGTACTTGTAACGCTACAGTGTACTTGTAACGCTAGAGTGTACTTGTAACGCTAGAGTGTACTTGTAACGCTAGAGTGTACTTGTAACGCTACAGTGTACTTGTAACGCTATAGTGTACTTGTAACGCTAGAGTGTACTTGTAACGCTACAGTGTACTTGTAACGCTATAGTGTACTTGTAACGCTAGAGTGTACTTGTAACGCTAGAGTGTACTTGTAACGCTAGAGTGTACTTGAAAAGCTAGTGTCCTTGAGACACTACAATGTGCTTGAGTCAGTACAGTGTACTTGAAACAGTGCAGTGTACTTGAGACACTACATTGTACTTAAGAAACTAGAGTGTACTTGAGACACTACAGTGTACTTGAGACACTACATTGTACTTGAGACACTACAGTGTACTTGAGACACTACATTGTACTTGAGACACTACAGTGTACTTGAGACACTACAGTGTACTTGAGACACTACAGTGTACTTGAGACACTACAGTGTACTTGAGACACTACAGTGTACTTGAAACAGTACAGTGTACTTGAAACAGTACAGTGTACTTGAGACACTACAGTGTACTTGAAACAGTACAGTGTACTTGAAACAGTACAGTGTACTTGAAACAGTACAGTGTACTTGAAACAGTACAGTGTACTTGAAACAGTACAGTGTACTTGAAACAGCACAGTGTACTTGAGATCCTTCACATCACGACAATCTCTTAGCGAAGGACTCGTGATCCAAGGAAAGTGGAGCTACCCATTCCGTCTTTGAATCAAAGTTGATTACCTCTCATTACCCAAGTATTTTATAACCCCCATGGTTTAGCGCTTCCTAATATAATAATAATAATAATAATAATAATAATAATAATAATAATAATAATAATAATAATAATAATAATAATTCTCACCTCCTGGAAAGAAGAGGTCAAATTTAAAACCCAATTTTTTTTTGTTTCTTTGTTTAGCCTTTTTTAAATGGGTTTTCAGTGAACAAAAAATAAAGTGAAATTGGAGAGAGATATTGTAGTCATTCGCTAGATCACTGCCTTTTATTCTCCAATAAATTTGTATGCCTCTCTCTACTAGCAATTTTGGAAAAAGGCAAAAAAAGAAAAGAAAAAAAAACGCCTACGGTAGGCTTATTGATTTCTGACATACATGCGACTTGTAAGAGAGGACACACATTTCACCCACTTGTAATATACTCTTAACCACTTGTAATATACTCTTAGCCACTTGTAATATACTCTTAACCACTTGTAATATACTCTTAACCACTTGTAATATACTCTTAACCACTTGTAATATACTCTTAACCACTTGTAATATACTCTTAACCACTTGTAATATACTCTTAACCACTTGTAATATACTCTTAACCACTTGTAATATACTCTTAACCACTTGTAATATACTCTTAACCACTTGTAATATACTCTTAACCACTTGTAATATACTCTTAACCACTTGTAATATACTCTTAACCACTTGTAATATACTCTTAACCACTTGTAATATACTCTTAACCACTTGTAATATACTCTTAACCACTTGTAATATACTCTTAACCACTTGTAATATACTCTTAACCACTTGTAATATACTCTTAACCAACATCAAGGCGGAGGGACCGATTACCTCGTCTTTTATATTTAGTTCAATTGTTCCTCAATTATGTCTTGGATTTTCCACTGATAAAGTCCCTGGATGGCGAAACATCTGAATTAAAGATACCCCAGATGTTGCACATGTTTCTGATTCTTTATCAGGGCAGAGAGGGACAGTCTACTGAAATTAGGAGAACGACAATGAAAGAATCACTGGACGAAGTTGAAGACACAGATGCGCCATAGGGAGGTAAAAATTACTACTATATAGAAAGCCGCTTGTTATGCAGTGCATTTTCCGCAAATTAGGTCATTTTTGTCCCCAGGATGCGACCCACACCAGCCGACTCACCCCCATGTACCTATTTTACTGAAGGGTGAATATGGATAACAGGTATCTTATGGAAACACGTTCTGTTTCCACCCGTACCGGGATATCGTTCCTCGGACCTCAGTGTGTGAGGTGAGTGCGCTAGCGACCGGGACACATGTAAGGAAGTATTTCTATACTCTCAGGTTTGTTGCAAGTGGAATGTATCATTGTGGCACTCCTGGAAGTGAACTCATAACACAGCTTCAAGACTAGATACGATAAGGCTCAAGAAATCAGAGGTTATTGCTGCCGGTGAACGTAGTCTAGGAGGCGGGATCAGGAGCTGAGTATCGAGCCCCCGCATACACAGATCGCTGAAAATACTCACACATACACACACGCACACACACACACACACACACACACACACACACACACACACACACACACACACACAAACACACATAAGAGCTGTGAATCGACCCCTTCTACCACATACAGGTGAGTACATAGGTGAGTACACACACACACACACACACAAACAAACAAACAAAGGACTACAATTAGAAGTTAAAGACTCAATTGAGGGATGTTAGGAAGTATTTCTTCAGTCATAGAGTTGCCAGGAAGTGGAATAGTCTGGCAAGTGACGTAGTGGAGGCAGGAACCATACATAGCTTTAAGATGAGGTTTGATAAAGCTCGTGGAGCAGGGAGAGAGAGAGGACCTAGTAGCGACGAGTGAAGAGGCGGGGCCAGGAGCTATGAATTGACCCATACAACCACAAGTAGGTGAATACAAATAGGCGAGTACACACACACAAGAGGGTAGGCTCAGGAAGAACTCAAGTGTCACGTTCACATCACATACGCTACGCTGATCCCTCACACGACCCACTCTCACACACGTCTAAGAACCCACCTGCCCACCCTCAACACCACCTGCCCACCCTCAACATCACCTGCACCACCCTCAACACCACCTGCCCACCCTCAACATCACCTGCACCACCCTCAACACCACCTGCCCACCCTCAACATCACCTGCACCACCCTCAACACCACCTGCCCACCCTCAACACCACCTGCCCACCCTCAACACCACCTGCCCACCCTCAACATCACCTGCACCACCCTCAACACCACCTGCCCACCCTCAGCACCACCTCACCACCCTCAACACTACCTACCCACCTTCAACACCACCTGCCCACCCTCAACACCACCTGCCAACCCTCAACCACAGTTCCTACTCCTATTACTCCACTTCTTCATCTTCTTCCACCGCCTCCTCCTCTTTTTCTTCCTTCACCCCCACCTCTTCCTCTTCCTCCTGTTCCACCTCCACCGTCTACAAATTCATCACAGAAGACTACTTCTTGTTGCAGTATTGTGGCTTCTGGACTGGTTGGCAGTCACCAGCGTTGTTGCAAGCTATACTTTGTTGCAACTAAGTTTGTCCCGAGCTTCATTAAGGTGTTGTTGCAATGTGTGTCTGTCGCCCAATGCTGTTGACACTACACACTGCTGTTGACACTACACACTGCTGACACTACACACTGCTGTTGACACTACACACTGCTGTTGACACTACACATTGCTGATAAATTAGACACATGTGCAACTCTTGGGTATCTTTATTGAGGAAACGTATCGCCACACAGTGGCTTCATCAGTCCATACAAAGGAGAATCTTGAAGAACAGGAGGAGAATGAGGTAATCAGTCCCTTAACCTTGAGTCGATGTGGTCAGTCCATCAATCTTGAATAGAATACGGCATACGTGCTGAGAAGGAGCTTATAAACCGTTGGCAGGAGAGGTGCAGCAGTCATAGGTCGTGTAACATTTGTTCAATGTTGAAGTAGGTCGTGCCCAAGAATTAGGCAAGCGAAGAATTCCCAAGTATTAAGATCCCAAGAAGTTGCAGTGTCTGACAAGTTTGTAGAAGAATGGTTCAGAGAACCGACATGTCGGTTCTCTGAACCATATGTGTCTTACCTAACAACCTGTCGGTATTTTATCCCATTTTAATGTTCAAGGTGAAGTAGAGCTTGATCATACAGAATGTGAAAAAGACTTGGGAGTCACGGTAAGCAGAAATCTAAAGCCAAGACAGCAGTGCCTTAGTATGCGCAACAAGGCCAACAGATTACTTGGATTTATCTCTAGAAGTATAAGTAACAGAAGTCCAAAAGATTGTAATAAAGTTGGTAGAATTACCGACAATATGTAAAGTAAAAGGACACAAGTGCAACTAATGTGACATTTATTGTGGCAACGTTTCGCTCTCCAGGAGCTTTATCAAGCCATAACGATAAATTGAAGATTGAGACACTTATGCAGCATATGGGAATCTTTATTCAGGAAACGTTTCGCCACACAGTGGCTTCATCAGTCCAATACAAAGAGGAAGGCGTAAGGAGAGGAGTATGAGGTAATCAGTCCCTCAGCCTGGAGTCGATGTGTTCAGTCCATCAATCTTGTAGAAAGTACTTTCTACAAGATTGATGGACTGAACACATCGACTCCAGGCTGAGGGACTGATTACCTCATACTCCTCCTCTCCTTACGCCTTCCTCTTTGTATTGGACTGATGAAGCCACTGTGTGGCGAAACGTTTCCTGAATAAAGATTCCCATATGCTGCATAAGTGTCTCAATCTTCAACTTGTCGGTTTTTCAAACCATTCATCACATAACGATAAAGCTCCTGGAGAGCGAAACGTTGCCACAATAAATGTCACATTAGTTGCACTTGTGTCCTTTTACTTTACAGAAGTCCAAAAGTTATTTTGCAGCTCTATACATCACTAGTGAGGCCTCATTTAGATTATGCTGCTCAGTTTTGGTCCCCTTACTACAGGATGGATATAGACTCATTAGAGAACATACAGAGAAGAATGACTAAAATGATTTACTGTGTAAGGAACCTCCCGTATGAAGATAGACTTAAAGCCTTAAATCTCCACTCTTGAAGTGACAGAATGGGGCCTTTATATAGTGCCAGGAGGTGAGACGTAGGTTGCTTTGGGAGGGCAGGTCCTTCTCAAACCCAGCCGTTCTCACTAGTAGAGGTTGTCGAAGTGGTCTGTACCAAGATACCCTTGTGTTGCAGTGTCTGACAGAATGAACATTAAAATGGTATGAAATACCGACAGATTGTTAGGTAAGCAAAGCAAACAAGTTTAGGTAAGATCCCAATGGGATGAGCGGGGAAGACGGGACAGATGAAGAATAGCTCTGGAGAGGAGTGTTCTTAGTAAGAGAAATAGAGCCAGGGCTTAACCCAGCAGCTAAGGCGATCGTGGGGCAGACTTGAGAACAGGAATAGCAGGGACTGTTGCATTGAACTTGTTGTAGTTGAAGTCTTGAATCTTGAGTAGCTGGCAGCAGGCTAGGTCACATCAGAGGGTAGAACACATATGGGAGTTATAGGAGTAACTGAGGAGGCAGGTTAGCAATGGAGCCATTTTCAAACTTTTTGAAGCTGCTTCTAGATAGGTGGTATAATTTAGCCTTGTTGCTGAAGGTGAAACGTAGAGGCTTGATGAACTCAAGAACTTGGGTGAGTGTGAAGTGAAGCGGTGATTCACATGCATACTTGACTGTTCCAGCACCGAGGCTTTTGTAGAGTTCAGTACAGGTCATGGTGTCAGTATTTGAAGGAGAAGTGTAAAAGGTAAGGTTTTCCCATGAGGGTTTACTGGAGTCGTCGTTATCTTCCTCTTCTGGAGTGGATTCACTGGGAGAATCTACAATGGTGGTAGCAGGTGACTGAGGTTCGACAGGAGCAGCTGTGAGGTGTAATGGTTGTGTAACAGCAGGCTGGGAGAGGTGGGAGGCGGTGGTTGAGGCAACTTGATCAACGTTGTCAGCGGTGGAAGTGGTTATAGAAGTTACAGGAGCAGTTGCTTGGGCAGGAGACAGGTCTGTAGGTGCAGTAAAGTTCAGGACGTTGGGAAGGATCTTGAGGATGTCTTCTGAAGGTGTGGATTCCGGAAAATTGAAGGCAGGCATGTTGTTCAGACGGAATAGTTCGTTAATAGTGGTGTTGAAAGTGCCGGGGCTTGCTGCGTTTGCAAGGTGTGCATACACCATGCAGTACAGCACCTTGGAAGGAGCACCGTCGGGGAGTGGAGAGAGGGAGTTGCTGGGCGATGGTGCCTGTAGATTAGCGTGTAGAGTCTTGATGGCGTCGGTTTGTGGTTTGGTTATTGCAGCATATGTCGGTGAATTGGAGGTTTTCTTCAGAACTTTAGTTTTCTTCAATATGATTTCTTTCCTGAGTGGGCACTTAGCTGCAAGGGTATGATGATTACCCTTGCAGTTAAGACATGTTGGTGTTGTAGTAATGGTGCAGGATCTGAAATCGTGTCCATCATTCCCACATTTTGAACAAAACTTCTTATTCTTGATGGGGCAGTCCTTGGTGGTGTGATTATAGGAGTAGCAGGTCCAGCAGTGGGAGATGTATGTGAAACGTTCTTGTTCTATATGACTTGGGTGAATGTGGTAATATGAGATGGCCAGACCGTCAGAGAGAGCTTGGGCAGCCATGGAGATGTCTGAGAATGTAATCTTTAGCATTGATGTGGCGTTGGGGATCTTTGAGATGCTGTCTACCGAGGCCCACGTGTTTTGTTCCTCAATAGATGTCTTCAGTGCTTCAGTAGAGAGAGAGGTGACGATATTGTCAAGTCTTTTCACAAAGACCGAACGTTTCGACTTCAAGAATGGAGACGGGGATAGAGTGAATTGTTGTGTTTGTAGGGTCCTGATTGAAGAGTCGTCCATTAGTTTTAGTGCTTCCGTGTCATCTGTGCAGACGACAATGAAGGAGTCTTTCAGAGAGTGGATTGCCGTAAATTTGACCTGCAGGCAGGTCCTAACGACGGTAGCTAAAGCTAACTTCGAGGAGTCATTTATTGCACCATTCACAGGCTTGATTTTCACACGATTCGACAGCATTGTGAAAAGGATATCACGTTTGTAGAATATAAATTCTACACCCCGACAGGGTCGAAGAGAGGCTTCTTGCGGTGTAGAGCAACTGTATGATCGGACTGTGTGTTACCTCACCTGGGGTGAACGAACGAACGAACGAAAGTTCAGGTAAGATCCCAAATGGGATGAGCGGGGAAGACGGGACAGACGAAGAATAGTGCTGGAGAGGAGTGTTCTTAGTCGTAGAAATAGAGCCAGGGCTTAACCCAGCAGCAAAGGCGATCGTGGGACAGATATTGAAAAGAGAAATTCCGGTTCTTCTGTTGGGACTCCGGTGGGGTGAGCTGGGAGTAAGGGACTTGCGACCTTTAGAGCTAGAGAGGAGTGCAGAACTGAGTCATGTCTTAACCCAAAAAAGCTAAGGCGAACGTGGGTCAGAGAATGGTACCTGTCTTAGAAGGTACCTGTCAGCGGATCCAAGGTTATTTGTAAGTAGGGTTAGGAGCAGGATCATGCAAGGAGTAGAAAAGGTTGTGTTGGTTTGTGGGTCTGCGAATGTCTTCGTCAAGGAGAGAGGTCCAGTAGTCATGTCGTGTCTCAAGTTTGTCTATCTGTCTGTCACTGAGCCTCTTCCAGTACAGATTCAGCGCAGGGACGTCTAACTGGGCATGGAGAGACTCGCTTGTGGCGAAGTCCTCCCATCTGACATCAAGCACCCAGCGCAGCGCCTTGTTCTGGACACGCTGCAGTTTAAGTAAGTTTGTTTTTGCTGCAAGAGAGAGGGCTAGAGGAGAGTAAGTTATCAGAGGACGTATTAGGGATTTGTAGAGGTGTAGTTTGGTGCGTTGAGAGGCATGTTTCAGCTTGTAGAGGCCCGCAAGGGCCTTACTAGCTATTGCATGCCTTGAGTGAATGTGTCCGTGTAAACGAAGAAGGTAGTCAAGATTAACGCCAAGGACAGTGACAGATTGTGTGATAGGGAAGTAAGTGCGGGTGTCAGCTGTTCTGAGTTCGACAGGTAATGGAGGATCACGTTTCCTGTAGTTAAAATACGTAATGCTGGATTTTGCTGCATTGGTTTTGATCCTCCATTTTTGTTCCCAGATGGCTATCCTGTCAACCTCATTTTGTGTTTTGTGTGTGAGTGTATCTATATTGGCATGAGTGATAAGTTGTGTAATGTCGTCTGCATAGGCTAGTGTGATGGAGTTGTGGTATATAGGTGTTGGAATGTCGTTAGTGTATAAAATGTAGAGGGTAGGGGAAAGGACAGATCCCTGGGGTACTCCAGCATTTAGTGTGAAGTAGTCAGAGTAACAGCCTTGGAATTTGATTCTCATGGTACGGCCGTCTAGGAAGTTGCAGAGGAGTTTACGAGTATTGAGAGGCAGGTTGAAGTTAGTGCAGAGTTTGTACTTGAGCCCCTCGTGCCACACAGTGTCAAAAGCTTTTTCAACGTCTTTTGCAACCAGGGCTGTCCTGTTTCTTTGTTTTGTGTTTATGTGGATGTAGTTGAGAATGATGTTAATGGCATCCTGTGTGGATCTGTGTGTTCTGAAGCCAAACTGGCCATCTGAAAGTAGAGAATTATGTTCCAGGTATCTGCGAAGGCGATGATTAATGAGTTTTTCAAAGAGTTTTCCTAAAGTTTCGAGGAGGCTGATAGGGCGATAGTTTCTAGGGTCAGAGTGGTCTTTATTGGGTTTAGGAAGGAGGATAGCAGTAGCAGCTTTGAAGAGGGAAGGGAAGTATCCAGAGGCAAGGGAGGCATTGAGGAGGTTTGTGTAGGCAGTAATGATAGAGTCAGGAAGGTGTTTCAGGATAATATGGTTTAGGCCAGAGGCACCAGGAGCCTTTGGAGGAAGGTGTCTGAGGAGAGTTTTAATGTCTGTGTTGGTGAAAGGAGTGTCGAGTTCTTGGGAGGAGGTAAGAGTGTCTAGATGTATGTGGCTGTCTGGTGTTGTTTCTTGTGTGTGTGCAGTGTTCCAGTGTTCTATGTTCTGAATGTGTTGAATAACGTTAGGGTGAGGTGGGTGAGCGTGGAAGATGTTCTCCCAGATGTGTTTGAAGATGTTGGTAGCAGCCTGTGGGTCTGAGATGTGTGTGTTGTTGTGGGTGATGTGTTTGAATTTGTTGGTGGGAGTAGTGCCTCTGATTTTTTTGATAAAGTTCCAGAAGGCTTTAGTGTTTTTAACACGCTGCCTGTCCGCTTGTTGTATTAGTCGTGACCAGTGATTGTTGTGGTCTTGGTCTAGGCTGTGTAAAATGTTGTTTCTAAGGTAAGTGAGATCTAATCGGACTTGATTAAATCTATGTGTGTTGTAGAGGAAGCGGTTGTGGTAGCAGATAATTAGTCTTCTTGTTCTGAGTGACGGTTTGAAGGAATAACGAGTGGTGTGAGTTTTCTTTGGTATTGCGATGTTGGCTGCTTGTGTAATGGTGTCCTGGATGAGATCAAGTTGAGTATCGATGTCAGAGATAGGTTTGTTGTTGTAGTCATAGGTGAGGTTAATATTGTCTATGTGTTGTTTGAAAGCATCCCAGTCAGCGTTCTTGTAGGAGAATGAAGGTGTGGTTGGAATGAGGATAGGGTTGGAGGAGATGTGTAAGATGACTGGGATGTGATCAGAGCCTGTAATAGGGCCAGGTGAGATGTAATGTTGAAATAGAGAGCTGGCTCGGTTTGCCAGAATGATGTCTGGTTTGCCTTGGCCCGTGTGGTTGAAGAAGGTATTGAAGTCTGGGCCAAGATGAATTAGGTGTTTATGGTTTGTGAAGTTGAGTAATTGGTGACCAAGTTGGTTGTTACTGGTGTGATGAAAGGCAGTGTGTTTGGCATTCATGTCAGCTAGTAGGTAAGTTGGTGTGTTGGTGTAGTTGAAGACTAAGGAGAGGTCGTGTATGTTGAGAGTAGTGTTTGGGCGAGCATAGGTGGTGAAAAAGATAAAGGGGCCAAGGTGGGTGTGTATTCTGACCGCAAGACAGTGTTGGTGAATAAAAGGGATTGGGAGAAATTCATGTTTTATGTTGGAATTGACAAGGATGGCAACCCCATCGTGGGGATCATAGGGGGACTGTAGTGCAGTATAACCATAATGGCGGATACATTGAGGGGCTTTGAGGCAGGTACTGTTTAGCAAAACAATATCTGGCCTCTCTGCTTCAAGGAGCTCGGCCAGTAGGTGTCTAATTGTAAAGTAAGAACGTACGTTGAACTGAATCGCCTTAAACGTGATTTAATGGTTTCGTCTTAGCAAAGTTAATGTCGGGGGAGGAGTTTGGATTAAAGCCCGTGATAGTGGTGCCATCAGTGGATGTGTGTTTGTAGGTGCTACGGACCCGTTTCCTGGAGGGGGAGGAAGAGATGGATCTGTTTTTATGTTCTTTGGTCTGTCCGTTAGAAGTTGGGGTAGGTTTAGGTTTGAGTGGATTTTGTCTGGAGGAGGTGGAGTTGGACCTGGATGAGGTTTTGGTTGTGGTGGAGTGGGCGAAGGTGGATGCAGAGGAAGTGGAAGTTTTGGTAAGCTGTGAGGAAGTGGAAGCTTTGGAAGGGGATGAAGTGGGTAAGGAAGTGGGGGGAGGGGTGGTCGTAGCAGTAGCAGTAGGGGTGTTGGTGGGAGGTGTAGAAGTAGTGAAGAGAGGTAGTGGAGGAGGAGAGCTGGTGGGAGTAGGAAGTGGGGGGGTGGGAGAGAGGAAGGAGGGAGAGGTTGTAGGAGGCTTGGAAGAGAAGCAGGAAGGAGGGATAATTAAAGAGGGAAGATTGTTAGCAGACAAGATTAGGTTAAGGACATGTGAGTAGTCTGATTGGTAAGCTTGTGAGATTACCATCGCAGAGTGGGCAGCAGTGGCAAGTTGACAGTTAGTTTTGTAGTCTAGTGTGGGTGTAGAAGGAGAAGTGCTTGTAGTCTGTGTGTTGGTGTTTGATGTGTGTAGAGTAGAAGAGGTAGACCAAGTGCGTGGGGAGGCCCAGGCATTGGGGGTAGGGGAGGGAGGTGTGGAAGGGGAGGGAGGTAAGGAAGGGGAGGGAGGAGCAGGGAAGGGGTTGGGTAGGGAGGGAGGTTGGTTTGCTCTGAGGGAGGAGAGAATGTGCTTTCTAGAAGGGCAGGAATTTGCAACTGCAGTGTGTGACCCGCCGCAGTTAGAACATTTAAGGGGGAGGTTGCAAGTATTCCAGAAGTGGCCAGTTGCTGAACATCTGAAGAAGCCTACTGTGTAGGCGAAACGTTTCGAAATAAAGATACCTAACTGTTGCATATGTGTCTTACCTAACAATCTGTCGGTATTTCATACCATTTTAATGTTCATATTCTTATGCTGTTGACACTACACACTGCTGTTGACACTACACACTGCTGTTGACTGCACACACTGCTGTTGACACTACACACTGCTTGTTGACACTACACACTGCTGTTGACTGCACACACTGCTGTTGACACTACACACTGCTGTTGACTGCACGCACTGCTGTTGACACTACACACTGTTGATTGCGCACACTGCTGTTGACGCTACACACTGCTGTTGACTGCACACACTGCTGTTGACACTACACACTGCTGTTGACTGCACACACTGCTATTGACACTACGCACTGTTGCTAACACCACAAACTGCTGTTGACACTACAAACTGCTGACACACTGACACACTGCTGTTGACACTACACACTGCTGTTTACACTACACACTGCTGCTTACACCACACACTGCTGTTGACACCACACACTGCTGCTAACACCACACACTGCTGCTAACACCACACACTGCTGTTGACACTACACACTGCTGTTGACACTACACACTGCTGTTGACACTTCACACTGCTGTTGACACTTCACACTGCTGCTGACACCACACACTGCTGTTGACACTACACACTGCTGTTGACACTTCACACTGCTGCTAACACCACACACTGCTGTTGACAGTACACACCACTGTTGACACTACATACTGTTGACAGTTCTCACTGCTGTTAACACCACACACTGCTCTTGACACTTCACACTGCTGTTAACATCGCACACTGCTATTGATACTACACTCTGCTATTGACACCTCACACTGCCGTTGGCATCACCTTTATTCCTGCTGCCACCCACTTCTTGATGCCATCCCCAATGTTGCTGCCACCTACTGCTGTTACTGCTACCCACTGCTGCTGCAACTCACTGTTGCAGCTGCTATCCAATGCTGTTGCAGCTATCTACTGCTCCAATTACCCACTGCTGCTGCTAGGACGGAAATATGCAGAAAACAGCAGAAGCAGCATTTTGAAAAATAGTACTAAAGCATAGCTGTTAGGAAAGACACATATGCAACAGTTATTTCGAAACGTTTCGCCTACACAGTAGGCTTCTTCAGTCGAGTACAGAAAAGTTGATAGAAGCAGAAGATACTTGAAGACGATGTAATCAGTCCATCACCCTTAAAGTTTTGAGGTGGTCAGTCCCTCAGTCTGGAGAAGAGCATTGTTCCGTTGTCTGAAACAAAATGTTTCAGACAACGGAACAATGCTCTTCTCCAGACTGAGGGACTGACCACCTCAAAACTTTAAGGGTGATGGACTGATTACATCGTCTTCAAGTATCTTCTGCTTCTATCAACTTTTCTGTACTCGACTGAAGAAGCCTACTGTGTAGGCGAAACGTTTCGAAATAAAGATACCTAACTGTTGCATATGTGTCTTACCTAACAACTTGTCGGTATTTTATACCATTTTAAAGCATAGCTGTTAATCATGGGTGATTTTACCCACAATGAAACTGATAGGGTGAACTGTGACCCACATGGGGAAACGGAAACATGGACAGTTAAGATGATGGAGGTGGTTAGGTAAATTTTTTAATGTAAGCATGTTAAGGACACGAAAAGAGAGGAAGATGAGACGAGAAGCTACGAGTTTCTTGAACACCAAGGACATTACAATACGGAAATTTGTACGTTCCTGTGGAGCTAAATATTTCGGGTAGAGAGGTAGGTGGAAGGGACACGACCCCTGACCTCAATATAGAAAGCTTTGAGGGGATGAGGGAATTCCTCCATGCAGTGCAGTGGGAAAGGAAGCTGGAGGGAAAGGTCACTGAATGAGATGATGGAGTACCTGGCTGGGAAGATTAAGGAGACAGAGGGGAAAATCATACCCGGAAGGGTGAGAAATCCCAAAATGAAAGAGGACCCATTGTTCAACAGAAAATGGAGAGAGGGGAAAACGTAGAGTACAAGAGCGGGAAAAACTTTAAAAAGCGAAGGCCAATCGAGAACGGAGAAGTCAGAAGAGCCAGAAATAAATAAGCAAAGGTGGGGAGAGAATAACATAGTAGTACAAGCCCAGGCAGAGCCAGAATTGCTTTTACATCCACATCAAAAGAAAGACGACGGCAAATGACTAGGTAATTAGACTCTAGAAACGAGAAGATCTCACGAGTAACACCAAGAAAGTCAGAAGTGTTAAGTAAGTAATTTAGAGATGGGCTACTCAATTGGCCGACCATCTGAGTGTCCTAGTTGGACAGCGGACTTGTTCGATATAATGTAAAAATGATTTTTTCCCATTATTTATCTTCATATTTTGTAAATTTTTAGAAGACGAGGGCTGAAAATGAAGTTCATAGAAAATGATGAGTACACTGACCTATACTCGGATTTGTTGCTTTTCATGATTGAGTGTATCCGGACCTTTGCATACATTGGTACTTGCCCAAGAGGACCTATGCTCATCGTAGCTGAGTAGCCCTGCCATAGAACCTATGAAAATGGTAGATAGAAGGGTACTGGGAAAAGCGCAAACACAAAGGAAGAGGTAATTTTTTTTTTTTAGCGAGCTGGATACATCGAAGGTAACGGAACCCGACAAGAAACCTCCGTGGATTCCGCAAGAGAGAGGAAAAGTATTCTGAAATTGCCAGTGATATAAAAAACAGCGAACGTGGAATCCAGTTTTTAAGAAAATGGACTGACAGGAAGTTTTGAACTACAGCTGTAGTGTACAGGTCAGTACCACCGATATTCACACCATGTAAGGCAGGGGAACAAATAATCAGGAGAGGGGTAGAGCACTTGGAAGTTATTTAATAAACAGTAATAAGCACGGGTTTAGATATGGCAAATCATATCTTAGTAACATGCTGGAGATCTATGACAAAGTGAGAAAAGTGAGACAGAAAAGAGAGGAATGGGTGCGTTGCCTTTTCTTGGACTGCAAGAAGACACAAGAGATTAGGGAGAGGGGAGAAAATTTGATGTGCAGGCAGGAAAAGTAGGGAATGCATTCCAGTGGATCAAAAAATACCTTAGGGAAGGAAACATTGGGAACGTCTGGGAATAGATATCAGAATGGGAGGAGTGATAAACGGGGTTCCACAAGAACTGGTACTGGGATCAGTACTGTTTCTGAAAAATGTGAATGCCATACCAAATAAGTCAGAT
>NC_091305.1:42426036-42481036 GCF_038502225.1 Cherax quadricarinatus
ACATCTATCGAAACAGGGAGATTGCCTGAGGCATGGAAGACAGCAAATGTAGTCCCAATCTTTAAAAAAGGAGACAGACATGAAGCGTTAAACTACAGACCAGTGTCACTGACATGTATAGTATGCAAAATCATGGAGAAGATTATCAGGAGAAGAGTGGTGGAACACCTAGAAAGGAATGATCTCATCAACAGCAGCCAGCATGGTTTCAGGGACGGGAAATCCTGTGTCACAAACCTACTGGAGTTCTATGACATGGTGACAGCAGTAAGACAAGAGAGAGAGGGGTGGGTGGATTGCATTTTCTTGGACTGCAAGAAGGCGTTTGACACAGTTCCCCACAAGAGATTGGTGCAAAAACTGGAGGACCAAGCAGGGATAACAGGGAAGGCACTACAATGGATCAGGGAATACTTGTCAGGAAGACAGCAGCGAGTCATGGTACGTGGCGAGGTGTCAGAGTGGGCACCTGTGACCAGCGGGGTCCCGCAGGGGTCAGTCCTAGGACCAGTGCTGTTTCTGGTATTTGTGAACGACATGACGGAAGGAATAGACTCTGAGGTGTCCCTGTTTGCAGATGACGTGAAGTTGATGAGAAGAATACACTCGATCGAAGACCAGGCAGAACTACAAAGGGATCTGGACAGGCTGCAGACCTGGTCCAGCAATTGGCTCCTGGAGTTCAATCCCACCAAGTGCAAAGTCATGAAGATTGGGGAAGGGCAAAGAAGGCCGCAGACGGAGTACAGTCTAGGGGGTCAGAGACTACAAACCTCACTCAAGGAAAAAGATCTTGGGGTGAGTATAACACCAGGCACATCTCCTGAAGCGCACATCAACCAAATAACTGCTGCAGCATATGGGCGCCTAGCAAACCTCAGAACAGCATTCCGACATCTTAATAAGGAATCGTTCAGGACCCTGTACACCGTATACGTTAGGCCCATATTGGAGTATGCGGCACCAGTTTGGAACCCACACCTAGCCAAGCACGTAAAGAAACTAGAGAAAGTGCAAAGGTTTGCAACAAGACTAGTCCCAGAGCTAAGAGGTATGTCCTACGAGGAGAGGTTAAGGGAAATCAACCTGACGACACTGGAGGACAGGAGAGATAGGGGGGACATGATAACGACATACAAAATACTGAGGGGAATTGACAAGGTGGACAAAGACAGGATGTTCCAGAGTTTGGACACAGCAACAAGGGGACACAGTTGGAAGCTAAAGACACAGATGAATCACAGGGATGTTAGGAAGTATTTCTTCAGCCACAGAGTAGTCAGTAAGTGGAATAGTTTGGGAAGCGATGTAGTGGAGGCAGGATCCATACATAGCTTTAAGCAGAGGTATGATAAAGCTCACGGCTCGGGGAGAGTGACCTAGTAGCGATCAGTGAAGAGGCGGGGCCAGGAGCTCGGACTCGACCCCCGCAACCTCAACTAGGTGAGTACATACACACACACACATACATACACACACACACACACACACACACACACACACACACACACACACACACACACATACTGTAAGTACGTGCCGGTAAGTCCCAGGAGGTTGGGGGTCAGGTCACAAGAAGTTGTGGGCAGCCAAGGACCACTGAGACTTAAATTACAACGCACAAGCCACCTACCTTTCAGTACATAATAAACCCACACATAATTACACACAAAATTACACACACACACACACATACACACACACACACACACACACACACACATATATCCAGACTCACACATACACTCCCCCCCCTCACCACCGACATCTCACTACTTCCCCTGATCCCTCCCCTCCCTCGATCACCCTCCCCTCCCCCGTTCACCCTAAACCCTCCCCACCCCTCCCCACTCCTCTCCCATATAGCTACTGTTCCTCCACTACTTCCCGCTCCACACTCTGACATACACACTACTAACCTAACATACAGAACTACATAGGTTTCCCACTCTGAGGCAATCAGGATAAAACAAAAATGGGTTGCCAGAGAGCAACAAGAAAAACCAAGGGATAGGAGGAGGAAACTGCAAAGGAAGATTGGGCAGCAGAGCTCATAAAAAGGGATCATGAATGGGAAAAGAAACTAGAAGAACTTAGCATGAGAATGGAAGAGAGGATAGATATGGAAAGCAGGAAGTGGGAGGTGCATGTCAAAGCAGCAGAAGCTAGGATACAGAGTTTAGAAGAGGAATTGAAAAATCTGAAACAGCCTAAAGAACTAAAGAACATTTTGGGATTGACAACAGAGACTGCTACCTCAGCCACAAATAAGGGGACTGTAGGGAAAGAAGGGGCACAACTGCATGGAGAAGCTCTATCAGAGGAGACTGTAGCAAATGAAAGAGCTAAGCTTTATGTGGAGGCCCTAACAGACAACAACAGAGCCCAAGGAAAGCCGAGAAGGGAAAATGACAGGCCACTGAGCCCAAGTACATTAGCCAGTGAAACTGATGAAAGGAAAGCTGCAGTGGAGGAAACCAAATTAAATGAGGGGATACACAGGGATATGCAGTGAGAGAATGAAAGGGTGAGGTCAGTCTTTGTGTATGGGCTCCAGGAAGTTGAAGGGGAAACATATGAAGCAAGAAAACAAGGGGAAAAAAAGCAATTGAAAGCATCATGAAAGCAATAGGAGAAGACGACATGACCCAGCTGGAAAATTTTCGGAGAATAGGGGGGTTTGTATAAAAAAGAACCCGGCCAGTGAGAGTGACCTTCAAGGCAGAAGCGACTCGGACCAGGATCCTGCAGGAGAAAGCACGATTAAGGGACATGCCGGCATACAGGAAGGTGTATCTCGACCACGACAGAACACAAGAAAGGCAGAAACTGAGAGAGATGGTACAAAGGCGAAAGGAGGAAAGAGAGGGGATGGAGAAGACAGACAGGAGATCCCAGACCCAGGAAGAAGATCAAATACAGCCTCCCTCACAACTTCCTATAGAAGCCTCCCAACCAGGTCAACCCCAGTGCAACCAAACACTCTAAATCAAAACACCCATGCCACATCCAATGCCCCCACCCACTACATTACAAACTCCACCCCCACAGCAACAACTCATAGTTCCTTACCAGGTCTCCCACTTCCCCAACCCCAATATACCTCCCAGACCACAGTCTTAGAAAAGAAGTTGAAGGTGTGGTATACAAATGCAGATGGAATAACAAACAAGTATGAGGAGTGGCACGAAAGAATCAAAGAGACATCCCCAGACATAATAGCACTCACAGAAACAAAACTCACCAGAATAATAACAGATTCAATCTTTCCATCCGGATATCAAATCCTCAGGAAAGACAGAGGGAGGAGAGGGGGAGGAGGAGTTGCACTGCTCATTAAAAACCAGTGGGGTTTTGAGAAAATGGAAGGAATGGATGGCACGGGCGAAAGGAACTACTTAGTAGGAACAATCCAGTCTGAGGGACATAAGGTGATACTTGCAGTAATGTACAACCCACCACAGAACTGCAGGAGGCCAAGAGAAGAATACGATGAGAGCAACAGAGCAATGATCGACACACTAGCCGAGGTGGCCAGGAGAGCACACATGGGGGGAGCAAAGTTACTAGTTATGGGTGATTTCAATCACAAGGAGATTGACTGGGAAAACCTGGAGCCCCATGGGGGTCCCGAAACATGGAGAGCCAAGATGATGGATGTGGTACTGGAAAGCCTCATGCATCAACATGTTAGAGACACTACCAGAGAGAGGAGAGGATGAACCAGCAAGGCTGGACCTTTTATTCACCATGAGTAGTTCGGACATCGAGGGTATCATGTATGAAAGGCCCCTGGGAGCTAGTGATCATGTGGTTCTGTGCTTCGACTACATAGTTGAGCTCCAAGTGGAGAGAGTAGCAGGAATAGGCTGGGAAAAACCAAACTACAAAAGGGGGAACTACTCAGGCATGAGGAACTTCCTTCAAGACATTCAGTGGGAGAGGGAACTGACAGGAAAAGCAGTACAAGAAATGATGGACTATGTAGCAACAAAATGCAAGGAGGCAGAGGAGAGGTTTGTTCCCAAGGGAAACAGAAATAATGGGAAGAACAGAACGAGTCGTTGGTTCACCTAAAGGTGTAGGGAGGCAAAAACTAGGTGTACTAGAGAATGGAGAAGGTACAGAAGACAGAGAACTCAGGAAAATAAAGAAATCAGCCGAAGAGCCATAAACGAATATGCACAGATAAGAAGGGAGGCTCAGAGACAATATGAAAATGACATAGCATCAAAAGTAAAGACTGACCCGAAGCTGTTGTACAGCCACATCAGGAGGAAAACAACAGTCAAGGACCAGGTAATCAGACTGAGGAAGGGTGATGGGGAATCCACAAGAAACGACCGAGAGGTTTGTCAGGAGCTCAACACAAGATTTAAAGAGGTATTTACAGTGGAAACCAGTAGGACTCCAAGAAATCAGAACTGGGGGGCACACCAGCAAGTGCTGGATGAGGCACATATAACCAAGGAGGAGGTGAAGAAGCTGCTATGCGAACTTGACACCTCAAAGGCGGTGGGACCAGACAACATCTCTCCATGGGTCCTTAAAGAGGGAGCAGAGATATTGTGTGAGCCATTAACAAAGATCTTCAACACATCATTTGAAACTAGGCAACTCCCTGAGGTATGGAAAATGGCAAATGTAGTCCCAATTTTTAAAAAGGGAGACAGACATGAGGCACTAAACTACAGACCTGTATCACTAACATGTATAGTATGCAAGATCATGGAGAAGATCGTCAGGAGGAGAGTGGTGGGGCACCTGGAAAGAAACAAGGGTATAATTGACAACCAGCACGGTTTCAGGGAAGGAAAATCCTGTGTCACAAACCTACTAGAGTTTTATGACAAGGTGACAGAAGTAAGACAAGAGAGAGAGGGGTGGATTGACTGCATATTTTTGGACTGCAAGAAGGCCTTCGACACAGTTCCTCACAAGAGGTTACTGCAAAAGCTAGAGGATCAGGCACACATAACAGGAAAGGCACTGCAATGGATCAGAGAATATTTGACAGGGAGTCAACAACGAGTCATGGTACGCGACGAGGTGTCAGAGTGGGCGCCTGTGACAAGCGGGGTTCCACAGCGGTCAGTCCTAGGACCTGTTCTGTTCTTGGTATATGTGAACGACATAACGGAAGGGATAGACTCAGAAGTGTCCTTGTTTGCAGATGATGCGAAGTTAATGAGAAGAATCAAATCGGACGAGGATCAGGCAGGACTACAAAGAGACCTGGACAGGCTACAAGCCTGGTCCAGCAACTGGCTCCTTGAATTTAACCCTGCCAAATGCAAAGACATGAAGATTGGGGAAGGGCAAAGAAGACCGCAGACACAATATCGTTTAGATGGCCAAAGACTGCAAACCTCACTCAAGGAAAAAGATCTGGGGGTGAGTATAACACCGAGCATATCTCCTGAGGCACACATCAATCAGATAACTGCTGCAGCATACGGGCGCCTGGCAAACCTACGGATAGCGTTCCGATACCTCAGTAAGGATTCGTTTAAGACTCTGTATACCATCTACGTCAGGCTCATACTGGAGTATGCAGCACCAGTTTGGAATCCACACCTTGTCAAGTACGTCAAGAAATTAGAGAAAGTGCAAAGGTTTGCAACAAGACTAGTCCCAGAGCTACGGGGATTGTCCTACGAAGAAAGGTTGAGGGAAATCGGCCTGACGACACTGGAGGACAGGAGGGTCAGGGGAGACATGATAACGACATATAAAATACTGCGCGGAATAGACAAGGTGGACAAAGACGGGATGTTCCAGAGATGGGACACAGACACAAGAGGTCACAATTGGAAGTTGAAGACTCAGATGAATCAAAGGGATGTTAGGAAGTATTTCTTCAGTCATGGAGTAGTCAGGCAATGGAATAGCCTAGAAAGGGATGTAGTGGAGGAAGGAACCATACATAGTTTTAAGGCGAGGTATGATAGAGCTCATGGGGCAGGGAGAGAGAGGACCTAGTAGCAATCAGCGAAGAGGCGGGGCCAGGAGCTGTGAATCGACCCCTGCAACAACAAATAGGTGAGTACAAGTAGGTGAGTACACACACACACACACACACACACACACACACACACACACACACACACACACACACACACAAACACACAAACACACACAAACAAACACACACACACACACACACACACACACACACACACACACACACACACACACACACACACACACACACAACTGGGCAACTACCTGAGAAATGGAAGACAGCTAATGTAGTCCCCATATTTAAGAAAGGAAACAGAAACGAGGCACTAAACTACAGACCTGTGTCTCTGACATGTATTGTGTGCAAAGTCATGGAGAAGATTATCAGGAGGAGAGTGGTCGAACACCTGGAAAGGAACAAGATTATAAATGAAAACCAGCATGGGTTCATGGAAGGCAAATCTTGTATCACAAACCTCCTGGAGTTTTATGACAAGGTAACAGAAGTAAGACACGAGAGAGAGGGGTGGGTAGATTGCGTTTTCCTAGACTGCAAGAAGGCCTTTGACACAGTTCCCCACAAGAGATTAGTGCAGAAGCTGGAGGATCAGGCGCACGTAAAAGGGAGGGCACTGCAATGGATAAGAGAATACCTGACAGGGAGGCAGCAACGAGTCATGGTACGTGAAGAGGTATCACAGTGGGCGCCTGTTACGAGCGGGGTCCCACAGGGGTCAGTTCTAGGACCAGTGCTATTTTTGATATATGTGAACGACATGATGGAAGGAATAGACTCTGAAGTGTCCCTGTTCGCAGATGATGTGAAGTTGATGAGAAGAATTAAATCGGACGAGGATGAGGCAGGACTGCAAAGAGATCTGGACAGGCTGGACATGTGGTCCAGCAACTGGCCTCTCGAATTCAATCCAGCCAAATGCAAAGTCATGAAGATTGGGGAGGGGCAAAGAAGACCGCAGACAGAGTATAGGCTAGGTGGACAAAGACTACAGACCTCACTCAGGGAGAAAGACCTTGGGGTGACCATAACACCGAGCACATCACCGGAGGCACACATCAACCAAATAACCGCTGCAGCATACGGGCGCCTGGCAAACCTGAGAATAGCGTTCCGATACCTTAATAAGGAATCGTTCAAGACACTGTACACTGTGTATGTTAGGCCCATACTGGAGTATGCAGCACCAGTCTGGAACCCACACCTGGTCAAACACGTCAAGAAGTTAGAGAAAGTACAAAGGTTTGCAACAAGGCTAGTCCCAGAGCTCAAGGGAATGTCGTACGAGGAAAGGTTAAGGGAAATCGGACTGAGGACACTGGAGGACAGAAGGGTCAGGGGAGACATGATAACGACATACAAGATACTGCGGGGAATAGACAAGGTGGACAGAGATAGGATGTACCAGAGAGGGGACACAGGAACAAGGGGTCACAACTGGAAGCTGAAGACTCAGACGAGTCACAGGGACGTTAGGAAGTATTTCTTCAGTCATAGAGTTGTCAGCAAGTGGAATAGCCTAGCAAGTGAAGTAGTGGAGGCAGGAACTATACATAGTTTTAAGAAGAGGTATGACAAAGCTCAGGAAGCAGAGAGAGAGAGGATCCAGTAGCGATCAGTGAAGAGGCGGGGCCAGGAGCTGAGTCTCGACCCCTGCAACCACAATTAGGTGAGTACAATTAGGTGAGTACAAACACACACACACACACACACACACACACATACACAAGGATTTATCCCTGTGGTCTCAGCCAGATGCTGGTATGTAAACACGACCCATGACCAATATTGCTTCTGTTTACCCTTGTTTCTTTATTCCCCTTCCCAGTAATAATTCACGTTTCTTTCTTACTAACTCACGCTCTCTCTCTCTCTCTCTCTCTTGCTCTCATTCTTTCTCCCCAACTCTCATTATCTATTATCTATCGTTCTATTTTAGCCGAAAAAAGCACGAATGCAGAGACTTCCTATATTTGCACAATGTTTCACCCAAAACTGGGCTTTCTTGGCACTTGAAAAAGCCCAGTGTTGGGCTTTTGTGTTTTTTTTCACCAACTGTCGGTATGTTACTGTTATTTCCACCATTCTTGCTCACCCTCATTCTGCCCTTGTCGCTTACTCTCGCACTCTATTATTTCTCGTTCGTTTTCTCCCTTCTGGTTGTGTCACGTCCTCCGATATCCGCTTTCTTCCTATCCACTCCCCTGTGCCAGCATCTGCTCTAACTTACATCCCCACTCCGTGCAATGGGAGCAACCAACCTCCCTCTCTCTCTCCCGGGTTATTGACATTCACACTTCTCCCCTTCCTTCCTTCCTTCTTCCTTCACGCTTCATCTCTCTCTCTCTCTTTCTCTCTCTCTCTCTCTCCCTGCCCCACCCTATTGTTTTTTGATTGCTGAGTATTCGTGTTTTCCATTCTGATCAGAGTTGGATGCAGTCTTCACCACGTCTGCAGCACTGCATCACCCTCAGCAGCTTCCCTCATTTCGCTGACTGATTCTCTTGCTTGTCCGGTCATTAAGGCTCACTGAGTGAGTCTCTTCAGTGCAGCGTCACCTTTCACCTTGTGTATTTGTCTGCGATTTTGGCTTCTTTCTGTTTGGGCAGTTTTTTTCTTTAATTCTTTAGTCGTTCTCTACTTTCTCCAGGTCCAGAATTGTCTGCTGTAAGTATGGCTTACTCAGCGCACAGGGAAATGTGTGAGATAAGCGATCCTGAGAGATGGTAATTCCCAAGTAAATGCAACTCCATCGTTAGGCAATGTCCGCCTGCCAGAGTATTTTCTCTTTCGTGATTAGAGGTCGGAGAAACCAACTTCCATAACTCCGCAGAATGATACTCACGGGTTTTGTGTTTTGTTGGAAAAATATTACAACAACAAATACATCAAATATTTCAAACTGAAAGGGAAATTCTGAAGGAGCTGTCGATACTGAATCCAAAGAGATACTCTTGACGATACCCTCATTGTTATTGTCTCCTAGCTCAGGCTGACAGATTTCCTTACCTGGAAAATACGATTCATCTTGCGTGATGGACTCTAAAAGGAAAGCACACGGCTTGCTTTTGTTCCCATATTGTAACTTATGAGAGAGTAGGGCAGCCACGCACTGCCAGTGATCCTAGTTTGGTTAATAAAAATCTCTCCCTCGTATATCCTTATATCTCCCTCTCTCACCTGATAGTTTTCCTCACTCAATCCTTCCCTCCCTTCCACCTCACACCCCAACCTAGCAGCAGGAAGAGTGATTATGGGAGTGTCCCAACCAGATCGTGAAGTCATTCCTCTATTCTTGTTTAACCTGTGTCCGTGGCCAGTTACCTTCGTTGGAGCTCAGCGTTTGACTTCATTCTTATTATTAACCTTAAGAGTTAATAATCCAGGCTTACTTCCACCGGGATCCAGTTGAGGTTCCTCCTCCAGATGCGACATACAACAGTCGACCTGTTTACAAGTAATTACTCACTGATAACAAAGTCAGTAGGCGTTAGGAAGGTTGTAAATTTATACGCCCCGCCTCGTCTGAGATTCTAACCTCACCTGGGTAATGAGATAAGTGTGTTAACCACTGAGCTCCATAAACATGTGTAATAACTAGTTATACTCAGGACCTAAACTTGGTTTTCATTAAAAAATATATGAATAACAACTGATTAGATCGTATGAGATTCTAACACTCGCCAGTAAACAAAAATCTGTAGTAATCTATTCATTACACAAGAAATCAGAAGTATGAAAGTAACTAAAAATGTAATCTTAGAGTCAAGGTTTTGAAAGCTCTTCAATCTTCAGTAGAGATGAAACTGCAACATGAAACAAACTTTGAAGTCTTTAATAACGTCGGTCTCAATTTGCGAGAAGTTATGAGGTTGACAGGGTCAGTAGCGACACACACACACACACACACACACACACACACACACACATACATACATACATACATACATACATACATACATACATACATACATACACACACACACACACACATACACACACGCACACACACACACACTACTATATATGTATAATACACACCCCTATTTAACAAGGTATCTACTCACAAGTCAGCTAAACACTGACGATTTCCTAGACTTTCATCGTTGCAGTCAGCGATTTTATAAACCTCGATGAACGTGTGTTGGTTTTACACGTTTCTCTCCTGAAAATTATCTTTTTCAACAGACGTTCAGACTGCCCAAGGGTTCCCTACTTACTGCTGTACTGGCGAACCTCTACGTGGAGCACCTCGAAGCTGAACGGTTTCCATCTCGGTCACCTGGCACCGTTATGTTATACCTGGAGCATACCTGGAGAGGGTTTCAAGGGCCTCGTAGTGCATCAGGGTTTGATCAACCAGGCTGTTACTGTTAGCAGCATGCAAACTGCCGTACGAACCACAGCCCGGCTGGTCAGGTACTGTCTTTAGGTGTCTGTCCAGTGCCTTCTTGAAGACAGTCAGGGATCTGTTGGTAATCCCCCTCATGTATACTGGGAGTCAGTTGAACAGTCTTGGGCCCCTGACACTTACTGCGCTCTCTCTCGGTGTCACAGGGAGTGATGTTCGTGCGCAAGTTTGGTACTAATCCCTCTAGAATATTCCAAGTATCATGTATCTCTTGCCTGCATTCCAGGGAATACAAATCAAGGGACTTCAACCGTTCCCAGTAATTTAGGTGCTTTATCGTATTTATGTGTGCCGTGAAAGTTCTTTGTACACTCTCCAGGTAAGCAATTTCGCCTGCCTTGAAGGGGGCAGTTAGTGTACAGCAGTATTCCAGCCTAGAAAGAACAAGCGATTTGAAGAGAATTATCACGGGCTTGGCGTCCCTAGTTTTCAAGGTTCTCATTATCCATCCTATCATTTTCCTAGCAAATACGGTAGATACATTGTTGTTGTCTTTGAAGGCGATATCTTCTGATGTCATACTCATCATAACTCCTAGGCGACTCAACATTCCTATTCTCCAAGACAGTCTCAACCAGGTTGAGCCCTCAATCCAATTTACGTTCTAAGAAGTCGACGACACTCTTCCTTTCCTTGATGTTCTCCTCTGCAAAACTTACCAGGAACTTGGTTTTAAAGTCTACCACGACCCGACCAACCAACACGATCTTCACATTTAGTTTACTCACAATACTAAAACTTAACTTGCCGTAATCATAAATGTCTACAAATAAAATAACCCAGGTGTTGCACATGTGTCTAATTCTTCATTTGTCAGAGTATAGGTCAACGAATCCGTCAGTGTTTCTGCCAGGCAGTCTCATGCGTAAACAAGCACCTGTGTCATGGGCTTCCGACGTTTTCTGACGTGCCCTCCTAATCTGCAGCAGTGAATTCCCTGGAGAAGAATGTTTTTTTTTTCATCGAACAAGTACTTTCAAAGCTTCAGTACCCTCGTCACTTCAGCAGAGATTGCAGAAGCCATGCGCATAGCTTCTTTAACTCGCCTAGATGTGATACCACCATAAGAAGATACATAGTCCTCCATACCAACTCTTCGACCAAACATGTCTCTAACACTCTCTCCAAATAACTACCACTGCATCAGCTACAATCAAGGACATCACCAGTGAAAGACATCATTTACAGGATCAGCCCTTTGCATGTACATACACAATCCCTTGCAGGGACTGCAAACAAATATACATGGACGAAACATCCAAGAACCTCCAAGCACACATTTCCGAACACCAATACGCCAGCAGAACAGATGACTTGAAGAACACCTCTGTTTTACACCAAAACGAAGACAAAGACTCATCACCGGAGAAGAAGACAAACAGAGGCGCATTATTTTAAAATCATCACTCATCAGCATATCCAGGAATTTCAACCAAATCAACGATGTATGCAACATACTTGAGCCTCATGCCAAGAAAGTTTTTCAAGGTTATCCCACATAACAGCACTGCAGCATGCCTACTGGTCCATACTATGCAGGCTCTTCTCAGTCATTTATTTGGCCACTCATTAGTCTTCTAGCTGTATAGTCCTTGTGGCTTAGCGCTTCTTTTTGATTATAATAATAATTAGTCTTCTAAAGAAGTGAACTTTAACATGCGTCACCTCTCTCTTCATGTCAATAAGCTCTGTATATATACGTACATCATCTCTTCCAGGTAGATCTGTTTGATACTTGATAAAGTCCAGTGAGCTTTATCAAGTAATAAATAGACCTGAAAAATTAGACACCTGTGCAACATCTGGGTATTTTTATTTGCTGACGTATCGTCAACCAGTGGCTTTATCAGTACAATACAAGAACATAATGTGAAGAAGTATATACAAAAGATGAGGTAATCAGTGGAACTGGTGGAGAGCTCCAATAAACACATGTGCTTTTCACATTTGTCTGTCTCCTCATGTTGTCGGTATTGTGCACCATCTGCCTGGGCGAAACGTTGTCAATAAAGGCTGACATTTACTGCATCTGTGCCTCTTCTTCCCATCGCGTCGGTATTTCCCTGCCCTGTATCTCCAGCTATGGTTGAAGTTGACCTGTGTTAGGAGCTGCACTTTGTTGGAGAACACTTGCCACACTTGCAATTTGCGTGCGGCCAGCAGTAACAGCCTGGTTGATAAACCCCTGACCCACCACGAGGCCAGGTCTCAGACCGAGCCACGGGGGCGTTGACCCCCGAAACCCTCTACAGGTAAACTCCAGGTACACACCCTTCCTTAGACTCTTAATTTTCTGTTAGTTAATCATTAGATATTTTCTCAAACAATCACACGTTTAATAACTTTAACAATTAACATTAATAATGGTTGATAATGTTAATATGATTATTTTTTACCAATCTGAGAAGTTTTTTCAGGGCGCAGATACGCATTCTTATGTTCTTTATTAAAAATATTATTATTAATGATACCACTACGTGTCTGGGGTAAATAATGCCGTTTAAGTTTATTTTTTATTAATTTCTGTGAGTCTAAGCTTATTTTTTATTAATTTCTGTGAGTCTAAGCTTATTTTTTATTAATTTCTGTGAGTCTAAGCTTATTTTTTATTAATTTCTGTGAGTCTAAGCTTATTTTTATTAATTTCTGTGAGTCTAAGCTTATTTTTTATTAATTTCTGTGAGTCTAAGCTTATTTTTTATTAATTTCTGTGAGTCTAAGCTTATTTTTTATTAATTTCTGTGAGTCTATGTTTATTTTTTATTAATTTCTGTGAGTCTAAGCTTATTTTTTATTAATTTCTGTGAGTCTAAGCTTATTTTTTTATTAATTTCTGTGAGTCTAAGCTTATTTTTTATTAATTTCTGTGAGTCTATGTTTATTTTTTATTAATTTCTGTGAGTCTTTGTTTATTTTTTATTAATTTCTGTGAGTCTAGTCTATAAAGTGAAAAATAAACTTTGTTAGTGTTGAAGATTGAGACATTTATGCAACATTTGGGAATCTTTATTAAGAAGACGTTTCGCCACACAGTGGCTTCATCAGTCCAATACAAAGTAGAATTGGGTAAGGTAAGGAGAAGTTTGGGGTATTCAGTCCCTCAGCCTGAAATCGATTTCTGCTTTGTATTGGACTGATGAAGCCACTGTGTGGCGAAACGTTTCCTCAGTAAAGATTCCCATATGTTGCATAAGTGTCTCAAATCTTCAACTTGTCGATTTCAAACCATTTATCACTTTTGTTAGTGTTGTGTAGGTCCAATGATGTTCCAATACCAAGAAAAGGGTCAGTAATTCCCAGTGATCCCTTAATGCCACAAGTTGCAGACTTCGATTCCTCAGCGTTCAGATGATCAACTTGTTGACATCTCCTCGTACATGAAAATATAAACCATACCACGGGTGGGGTTAGAACCCGGGATCAGAGAGTCACAAAACTCCAGACCGACGCGCTAGCCACTGAACCAGCTGGTCCAGTGGCTAGCGCGTCGGTTTGGAGTTTTGTGACTCTGATTGCGGGTTCTAACCCTAACCCTACCCGTGGTAGGGTTTGTTTGCAGTCGTGTCATTACGATTTCGTAAGTCATGAAAATACATTTTGCAAAAAATTTGCTAAACGTCCATGCATTAAGACAATTCGAAAATGCCATTTTTATTCAGGTTCTTGGGGAACCATGGTAATGGTGTCTAAATATACCATGGAAGCTCCTGTGTTCAATTTTTACCATTTTGTAGCTAGCTTTAGCTTAGAGAAAAATATAAGACATTTTATCATGGGAGAGAGACTTTAAAGTGGGTGTTGTCAGTGTCGCAGGAGCCGCCATCACGATGTAACATCAGTGAATCAGTCACATAGATAACCGCACTGCTGATGACCACTGCAGGGGAACTACATGGAGGAGGAGGAGAGGGAGGGGATGGAGGGGTAGGGGATGGGGGAGGTGTAGGGGATGGGGAAGTGTATGGGAATGGTGAGGTGTACAGGATGGCGTAGGTCTAGGAGAAGGGGAGGAATAGGGAAATGAGGAGGTGAAGGAGGAGAGAATTGCTAGCACTCACATGTTACGTATAAAAATAAATAGCAAGCTTAATTTATATGTCGTGCCGAATAGGTAAAACTAGTCAGTTAGCAAGAACTCATTTAAAATTAATTTTTTTCTAAAATTTTCTCTTATACATTTATGGATATATTTTTCCATTAATGTTAATGTATAAATTAATAATTATGTACCAAAAGAACCTTAGAAAACTTACCTAACCTTATTATAACAAGCGCAATTTAATTTAGCCTAATCCAAATAAATATATTATAGACAAGTTAACAATAATTTAATAATAAATAAACACAATGAAATATAATTATTTCGTTAGGTTCAGGATAATTTTTTCGAAATTACTGCATACACAAATTTTCCCTTGCCATATTTGGCAAGAAAAGCGTTGCTATTTATGCCAAAATCGCAAGTTTTACCTATTCGCCACGACTTATATATATATATATATATATATATATATATATATATATATATATATATATATGTATATATATATATATATATATATATATATAAGTGTGATGAATGGTTTGAAAAACCGACAAGTAGAAGATTGAGACACTTATGCAGCATATGGGAATCTTTATTCAGGAAACGTTTCGCCACACAGTGGCTTCATCAGTCCAATACAAAGAGGAAGGCGTTAGGAGAGGAGTATGAGGTAATCAGTCCCTCAGCCTTGAGTCGATGTGTTCAGTCCATCAATCTTGTAGAATGTACATTCTACAAGATTGATGGACTGAACACATCGACTCAAGGCTGAGGGACTGATTACCTCATACTCCTCTCCTAACGCCTTCCTCTTTGTATTGGACTGCTGAAGCCACTGTGTGGCGAAACGTTTCCTGAATAAAGATTCCCATATGCTGCATATATATATATATATATATATATCTATATATATATATATATATATATATATATATATATATATATATATATATATATGTGTGTGTGTGTGTCGTGCCGAATAGGCAGAGCTTGCGATCTTGGCTTAAATAGCAACGCTCATCTTGCCATATAGGACAAGTGAAAATTTGTGTATGCAATAATTTCGCCAAAATCATTCTGAACCTAACGAAAAAAATATGTTTCACTGTGTTTGTTTAGTATTAAATTATTGTAAACAAATCTAAAATATATTTAGTTGGGTTAGGCTAAAATAAATTGCGCTTGTTATAATAAGGTTAGGTAAGTTTTCTAAGTTCCTTTTGGTGCAAAATTGTAAATTTTTACATCAACATTAATGAAAAAAATATATCTTTAAACGTATAAGAGAAAATTTTAGAAAGGACTTAATTTTAAATGAGTTCTTGCTAAGTGACCAGATTTACATATTCGGCACGACATTATATATATATATATATATATATATATATATATATATATATATATATATATATATATATATATATATATATACCTCTATTGCTGGAATGGGGACCCTCATCCTCAGAGAAGACAATAAACGTACCTCAGAGAAAACTCAAGGTTCTCCCCAGAGCTGTTTGAATATTTTCTTCTCCTACCACCCCTATATACTTTTTATTCTATGTGAACATTTATTAATAAACAAAATACATTTACAGAAAAAAACGTAAACATGAATACAATGGCACAATGTATCAAAGATCATGAATTTCCTCCAGCTCCTCCGAGGCTGGACGTGAGCCAAGTATGCAGCAAGCATTTCCCCTCTGGATGGCGACACTGAGGCGCTGGAACATGAAAGTGGCTGCCCTTGGGTCCCTGGTGGTGTCGATGAGTCTCGAACCCAATTCTTTAAGGAAACGTGTGGCATTTTTTCCCCATGATCCCAAGGTCTCTGATCCCACTGGGACAAATTGATACTGTTGGCTAATGTCCCTGTACTTGCTGATCTTGTACTCCTCCCTGTGGTCAGCAGCTCCTCCCTGTCGCCCCACACTGTGATGGATATAGGTGTCAGCCAGTGTGGACACACAGGTATAGTCCCATGCTAAGAGCTTGCCATTCTTCCAAGGATAGATGGTGATCCCGTCGGGGCGGTTTGCTGGGTTGTGGGTATTGTTTGCTGCAAGTGATCGTGGCTCCCTCTCGGCAGGGCATCCAGCTGTAGCAAGGGTTCTCTTAATGATGTCGTTGACCTCATTGTGTCTTGCATGCCAGCCCTTGGTTTTGGAACAGTTAAGACCATGTAGACCGTATTGGTCTGCTTGCACTTCGCCGCAAATACACATATATTCTGTGTGAATTGGGGCAGCAAGGCGCAGAGCCACTGCAATACGGAGGGTCTTAGGGTCGAGTCGCGTTCCCATTGCCGATATGGGAACTGTTTGGAGGAAGTCCCCGGAGTGATGTGCACTCACAGCCTGGAGACGGGCAATCTCCCTATCTGATGTTGCAGCCCTGAGCATGTTGGCAAGCACCTTTTCAGCAATTGGGCTATCCCAGCTTGACTGTTTGTGAGCCAGTGCTGCACTAGGGTTTGGTGCTGGAGCAGCAAGAGTCTCCCATTCGGTGATGGCACTGACATAGCTAGGGTCTTCTATTCCTGCTGAGTCACTGAGGGTGTCAGAAAGAATTTGTCTTATCAACTCGTTTGATGCTATGGAAGAGGATAGGAAAGCTGGTAGAGCAATCTGGGAGGATCTGCGTACTCCTAGCCCTCCAAGCCTGACCACTGTCCATCATCGAGGGAAAGATTCAATACACTCTCTAGCATGGTCTTATGGAGAGAGTCATATTCCTTGAGTTTTGGACTGCTGAATATATATATATATATATATATATATATATATATATATATATATATATATATATATATATATATATATATATATATATATGCAATAAGATCACAGTAAACAGGTGATTTGATACAGTAAAAAAACTTTTGATAAAGAATTCCCCCCAAAATGCTGATGGATGTGTCTATAAGATTCCTTGTAAAATTTGCGATAAAGTTTATTACGGTCAAACTGGTAAAAATCTCGAACTAAGATTAAAACAACATAAATATAGCATTAGAACTGGACAAGATTCCAATGCTCTATTTATTCATGTAAGAGATTTTAACCATCCAATTGATTTTCAAAAAGTTGAGAAAGTAGTATCTAGCAAGTCCATGGTCGACAGGAATATAATTGAATCTTGTTTCATAAAAAGCAGTTTTGACAATAATATGAATATTTCCTTTGGTTTATATAAATTAGATCCATTTATAATTAATAGAATTTGGGAAGAATTTAATAATACACTGGACAAATAATTTTTAAATTTTCTTGGGTAGAATAGCTTGGGGGTGAGTTGTGCAAAGGACCCATCCAAGTTGGCTCGCCGCGCGTCACGTGTTTAACCGTTGTGGGATCTGATAGTGAGGTGCTAGCCGGACCCCTTATATAGCTTCCTTGGATGCTTCACTTTCATAGTTCCTTGATAATGTGAGTAGTCACGAAAGCGCTTGGAATTTCTCTATTCTTTCAGAGTGGTTGTTTTGCATATATATATATATATATATATATATATATATATATATATATATATATATATATATATATATATATATATATATATATATAATTATATACATATAATGTCGTGCCAAATAGGCAGAACTTGCGATCTTGGCTTAAATAGCAACGCTCATCTTGCCATATAGGACAAGCGAAAATTTGTGTATGCAGTAATTTCGCCAAAATCATTCTGAACCTAACGAGAAAAATATATTTCACTGTGTTTGTTCAGTATTAAATTATTGTAAACAAATTTAAAATATATTTAGTTGGGTTAGGCCAAAATAAATTGTTCTTGTTATAATAAGGTTAGGTAAGTTTTCTAAGATTCTTTTGGAGCAAAATTAAAAAATTTTACGTTAACATTAATAAAAAAATATATCTTTAAACGTATAAGATAAATTTTTTGAAAGAACTTAATTTTAAATGAGTTCTTGCTAATTTACCAGTTTTACATATTCGGCACGACATATTTATATATATATATATATATATATATATATATATATATATATATATATATATATATATATATATATATATATATATATATATATATATATATATATATATATATATATATATATATATATATATATATATATATATATATATATATATATATATATATAGACGATTATTTAAGATATTTTAATGATAGTTTAATACTCAGAAAAATATGTTAATGTAGAAAATTATTTAGACCTTAACTCATAAATTTGAAAAGATATTTTCAGTGTCTAGTTTATCTCTACTGTTACAGTCAAGGTATTGTATTCCAGCAACAGTATTGTGTTTCTGCATTGAAAGTGTCACAGTAATGTGTTCTAATCTTGACACTGTTACAGCTATGTATTGTGTTCCAACCATGTATTGTGTTCCAGCAATGTATTGTGTTCCAGCCATGTATTGTGTTCCAGCCATGTATTGTGTTCCAGCCATGTATTGTGTACCAGCCATGTATTGTGTTCCAGCCATTTACTGTATTCCAGCAATGTATTGTGTTCCAGGCATGGTATTATGTACCAGCCATGGCACTGTGTTCCAGCCATGGAATTGTGCTCCACTCATTGCATTGTGTACCAGCCATGGTACTGTGTACCAGCCATGGTACTGTGTACCAGCCATGGTACTGTGTACCAGCCATAGGAGTGTGTTCCAGCCATGGTACTGTGTTCCAGTCACTATACTGTATTCTAGTCACTGTACTGTGTTCTAGTCACCGTATTGTGTTCTAGTCACTGTACTGTATTCTAGTCACTGTACTGTGTTCTAGTCACCGTACTGTGTTCTAGTCACTGTACTGTATTCTAGTCACTGTACTGTGTTCTAGTCATTGTACTGCGTTCTAGTCATTGTACTGTATTCTAGTCACTGTACTGTGTTCTAGTCACCGTACTGTGTTCTAGTCACTGTACTGTATTCTAGTCACTGTACTGTGTTCTAGTCATTGTACTGCGTTCTAGTCATTGTACTGTATTCTAGTCACTGTACTGTGTTCTAGTCACTGTACTGTGTTCTAGTCATTGTACTGCGTTCTAGTCAATGTACTGTATTCTAGTCACTGTACTGTGTTCTAGTCACTGTACTGTGTTCTAGTCACTGTACTGTGTTCTAGTCACTGTACTGTATTCTAGTCACTGTACTGTGTTCTAGTCACTGTTCTGTGTTCCAGTCACTGTACTGTAAGTTCATCAGTAATCTCAGTAGTTACCGTATAGAACTTATTCCATTTAGCATCCATTATTGAGTATCACTGAAGAGAACAATTCGCTTCATTTGCTATTTTCGTACTTTTATTATTATTATTATTATTATTATTATTATTATTATTATTATTATTATTATTATTCCTTAACCTGGCCTGGTAGGCAATGCTCTCCCCTCACACACTGAATGTTCGTGGTTCAATTCTCGGCAGAGTGGAAACATTTGGCGTGTTTCCTTACACCTACCGTCCCCGTTCACCTAGCAGTAAGCAGGTACCTGGGTGTTAGTCGACTGGTGTGGGTGGCATCCTGGGGGACAAGATTGAAGGACCACAGTGAAAATAAGACAGACAGTCCGTGATGACGCAATGGCTTTCTTGGGTTATGCTGGGTAGCTAACCCTCCGGGGTTAAAAATCCAACAAAATCTTATCTTACTCACGTTGCTGGGTACTGTTGTGTTGAGGCAGTAGTGATCTTTGACAGGCAACACAAAACAGAAATTATTAGGTGTTTTAACCATGTTTGTGTTCACTCTCTGTGTTCATGACCAATCGGATTTGTAGGGAGTGGGATTGGAGATGATCGAGTGGTAGTGTTGGGTTGGTATCTGGACGAGGAGTACTGAGGTACTGTATGGGATGGGGTATGTGTGGAGGTTTTGTTGTTGTTCTTGATTCGCCGGTACTCTCCAGGCCCGGGTCTTTTCTAGATGGTGACTCGGCCTTGGCTCCCTGTCTTGGGAGTGTCTTCAGACCTATGTCTCCCATGGGGGGAGGTATAATTGCTACCTCAGCATCGGGACCAACTGTCCCCAGGCCTAGCCCCATTCCCCGCCCTCACGGGGCTCTTAGGGAGAAGCTAGGCCTCTGGTCTGCCATCTGCCCAGGCCCAGGGGGGCTCGTGGGAGTGGGAGTCTTGTGAGCTGCAGGTGGTAGCAAGCTCTGGCTCTGGCACCATCCCTGCCCTAGGAGGGCTCCTGGGAGTGGTCGATGATGTGTGTGGAGGCAGCGTGTATGGGTTGTCTTCAGGAGGTAGTGGACTCACCTGTATGTATTTACCTATATGTGGATCCAGGGGTTGAGTCACAACTCCTGGCCCTGCCTCTTAGTTAGTCGCTACTAGGTCTACTCTCTCCCGGATCAAGAGCCTTATCGTACCTGTTCTTAAAGATGTGTGGATCCCGACTCTTCTACATCACTCTTCAGATTGTTTCACTTCCTGACAACCCTAAGGCTGAAGAAATACTTCTTAACATCCCTATGACTCATCCGAGTGCCTGCGTGCGTGTACTCACCTATTTGTAGCTGCAGCAGTCGAAGATGAGCTCCTGGCCCTGCCACTAACACTCCCCTCTACTCACTCCTGGCTAAGTGTACTCTGTCATACCAATTCTTAAAACTGCGTATAGATCCTGTCTCTACCACTACCTGACAATCTGAAGCTGAAAAATAATACCTCATGTTCCTATTTCCCACCTCTTTGATGTCGATTATTATTATTATTGTTGTGTATTATTATTATTATTATTATTATTATTATTATTATTATTATTATTATTATTTAAAACGATTCACGGATCGGGCGGAACTGGAACTCTTGGCAATCGTGTCATTACGATTTCGCGAGGCATCAGCTGTTATGTGAAGCGTTAAACCTATGCAGGTCATTCAGCCCAAAAATTAGTAGAGGTTCGATCCTCCGTAAACTAATTGTGAAAAGGACTCGTAATTCTCACAGTCATCCAGACTCTTGGGTGAACCCTGAGTCATGTCCTCGTATAGGCTCTTCATGTGTCACTGTTGGTGCTCTGCTCGTAACTTTATCTCGTACTCTCAATTGAAGTGTTGTCAAGCTGTGCCAGGTCTAGTCTGACTTCATATTCCTTGGGTCTGCGTCTCCTCCAGTTGTTCCAACATGTTATTGTACCAAGTTTTATTCTTATATTCTATGTGTTCCATTTGTTGTTCATAAAGTATTCCAAGTACACATAAAAATAATGAATAAAATTAAATTTTTATACATGTTCCTAATATTTATACTCGGCAGAGCGTAGACTTCAGGGAGTTAATATTTAATTAATTTTTATGTACATAAGTTTTCTCTAGACATTTCAGGTTACTGAAATTTTCCAACATCGTTATGCAGGTATTTTCCATTCTCCATGAAGAATTAGACACACGTGCAGCAACTGCGTATCTTTGTTTGTAGACGGTACGCCATCCATTGGCTTTATAAATACAAATTCAAGGACATGCGGGAGAGGCTGTAGAACTATGTCCTTGAATTTGTATTGATAAAGCCACTGGATGGCGAAACGTCTACATATAAAGATACCCAGATGTTGCACATGTGTCTAATTTCTCATCTTGTCGGTACAGTTTACCATTCATGTCTGTTCTCCATGTCTGGATATTAGGGAAAAAATCAAAGATTTACTGGATACTCTAGCTCTGTCACCGTGATACTGTGTCCCCTCCTGTTTTCATTCTCCTCATTAGTGTTCCATTATCTGCGAAGGAGGATACATTAAACTATTTCTTCTGGCATGTTCACGAAAGAGTGCCGGTTCCAGTATCGACCCTTGTGGAATCCTACTTAATATACAAGGTCATTCCGATGCCTCGTCTCGGTCAATCATTCTTTGTTACCTTTCTGTTTGATATTCTTTGATCTATTGTAGTGGGTTCCCTGTTATTTCTACCTGCGCCTTCAGCTTTTGTACCATTTTCTTGTGCACTATTGCGTCAAAGGCCTTCATGTAGTCCAAGAATGTGTGTGTGTGTGTGTGTGTGTGTGTGTGTGTGTGTGTGTGTGTGTGTGTGTGTGTGTGTGTGTGTGTGTGTCTGTGTGTGTGTGTCTGTGTGTGTGTGTGTGTGTGTGTGTGTGTGTGTGTACTCGTCCATTTGTATTCACCTAATTTTGGTTGCAGGGGTCGTTTCATAGCTCCTGGCACCGCCTCTTCACTGGTCGTTACTAGGTCACTCTCTCACTGCTCAAACTAGGTGTACTCACCTAGTTGAGGTTGCAGGGGTCGAGTTCAAGCTCAGTCCCTTCTGTCTCCTCTGGCTTGACTGTTGTTTTCCTCCTGATGTGGCTGTACAACAGTTTCGGGTCAGATTTGGCTTTCGCTGCTATGTCATTTTCATATTGTCTTTGGGCCTCCCTTCTTATCTGTGCATATTCATTTCTGGCTCTACGACTGTTCTCCTTATTCTCCTGGGTCCTTTGCCTTCTATATTTCTTCCATTCCCTAGCACACTTGGTTTTTGCCTCCCTGCACCTTTGGGTAAACCATGGGCTCATCCTGGCTTTTTCATTACTCCTGTTACCCTTGGGTACAAACCTCTCCTCAGCCTCCTTGCATTTTATTGCTACATATTCCATCATCTCATTAACTGGTTTCCCTGCCAGTTCTCTGTCCCACTGAACCCCGTTCAGGTAGTTCCTCATTCCTGTGTAGTCCCCTTTCTTGTAGTTTGGCTTCATTCGTCCTGGCCTTCCTGCTTCCTCCACTTGTAGCTCTACTGTGTATTCGAAGCTTACAACCACATGGTCACTGGCCCCAAGGGGTCTTTCATATGTGATGTCCTCGATATCTGCACTACTGAAGGTGAATACTAAGTCCAGCCTTGCTGGTTCATCCTCTCCTCTCTCTCTTGTAGTGTCCCTTACGTGTTGTGTGTGTGTGTGAGTGTGTGTGTGTGTGTGTGTGTGTGTGTGTGTGTGTGTGTGTGTGTGTCTGTCTGTCTGTCTGTCTGTCTGTCTGTCTGTCTGTGTCTGAACTGACTGACTTATATGTACTCAACCACATGCCGCTGCAGGGCAAGAATCTCCTAGCTTCACCCTCTCGAGGCTTCCAGAGTCTTATCGTATCCTCTCTTAAAGCTGTATATGAATCCTGCCTTTACCACTTCACTGTTCGGGTCATTCCACTTCCTGACTACTCTAATACTGAAGAAATACTTCCTAATAAGCTTGTGTTTCATCTGTGTTTTCAACTTTTAGCTTTGCCCTCGCGTTCTTGTTTCCTGCCACTCAGACAATACGTCCCTGTAATCTCTGTCAATTCCTCTCTTTTACTTTATACGTTATATCACCCCTAGTCCCTCTTTCCTAAGGTTTACCTCCCTTTATCTCTCTTCATAGGACATATCCCTTAACTCCAGGATTATTCTCGTTGCAAACCTTTGCTCTTTCTTCAGTTTCATGATATGCTGGATAAGATGAGTGTTTCACACTGGTGCTGCATACTCTGATATGGTACTGACGTATACCGGGTATTGTATCTGAGACCAGTCTTAGATTTGCAGCCTTTGCCCCCTCTCCTCCGAGTCTTTATTCAGTCTGTGGTCTTCTTTGCCCATTCCTATTCTGTATAACTTTGCATGTGCTGGGGTCGAATACTAGCAGCCACTTGTCAGACCAGACCTGTAGCCTGTTCAGATCAATTTGAAATCTTTCCTGGTTAAGTATCCCTATATCTACTGCAGTGCCTTTCTTGTTATTCCAGCCTGCTCCTTTAGCTTTTGAGCGGGATTGCGTCGAAAGCCCTTTTCCAGTTCAAAAATATGTGATCCACCCATCCCTCTTACTCTCCCCTGCCTCGTTCATGTTACCCTGTCGTAGAACCGCAGTAAGTTTGTAAGATAAGACTTACCTTCTCTAAAGCTGTGCTGAGTGTAGATTATCAATCTACTCTTCAGTAAGTGCTCCACCACTCTTCTGATTATCGTCTCCATGCCCTTGCATACTATGGATATCATTCACACTGGCCTGCAGTTTAATGCTCTCTAGCCCCTTTCTTAAATATTGGGACTACACTTGCTATTTTCTACACCTCTGACAGCTGCTGTGTGTCTATTGACTTACTGACGATATTAGCTAGTGGCTCACACAGTGCTTCCGCTCCTTCTCTCAGGACACACGAAGAGATATTATGTGACTCCGTTGCCTTAGATGTATCTAGGTCACACAGGTTTCCTCACTTCTTCTGTCGTATGCATTGAGTCCAGCACACACTGGTGCACTGTACCTCGTTGGCTCTCTGGTATACTCGTTATTTCCTCTGTGAATACCTCCTTAAATTTCTTGCTAAGCTTCTCAAATACTTCCTGATTCTTTATTAATTCTCCTCCATCCATTTGAAATTGATTACCTGATCCTTCATTTCTGTCTTCCTCCTGATTTAGTTATGTAACAAATATGGGTCAGATTGGGCTTTCGATGCTATGTCATTATCAAACTGATGTAAAACCTCTCTTCTTACCCACGCATATTCGTTTCTGGCTCGTCTGCTCACTGCCTTGTTTTATTGTGGTCTCTTCCTTTCATATGTCTTCTATACTCTAGCACTTTTAGTTTTTCATTCTCTGCACTCTGTGTGAGCCGTGGTCTCTGTTCCGTCCATCGCCTCTCATGCACTCTGTGTGAGCCATGGTCTCTGTTCCGTTCATGGCCTCTCATGCACTCTGTGTGAGCCATAGTTTCTGTTCCGTCCATCGCCTCTCATGCACTCTGTGTGAGCCGTGGTCTCTGTTCCGTCCAGTGCCTCTCATGCACTCTGTGTGAGCCATGGTTTCTGTTCCGTCCATCGCCTCTCATGCACTCTGTGTGAGCCATGGTCTCTGTTCCGTCCAGTGCCTCTCATGCACTCTGTGTGAGCCATGGTCTCTGTTCCGTCCATCGCCTCTCATGCACTCTGTGTGAGCCGTGGTCTCTGCTCCTTCCATCGCCTCTCATGCACTCTGTGTGAGCCGTGGTCTCTGTTCCGTCCAGTGCCTCTCATGCACTCTGTGTAAGCCATGGTCTCTGTTCCGTCCAGTGCCTCTCATGCACTCTGTGTGAGCCGTGGTCTCTGTTCCGTCCATTGCCTCTCATGCACTCTGTGTGAGCCATGGTCTCTGTTCCGTCCAGTGCCTCTCATGCACTCTGTGTGAGCCATGGTCTCTGTTCCGTCCAGTGCCTCTCATGCACTCTGTGTGAGCCATGGTCTCTGTTCCGTCCAGTTCCTCTCATGCACTCTGCGTGAGCCATGGTCTCTGTTCCGTCCAGTGCCTCTCATGCACCTGGGTATAGATTTCTCACTGCCTCCCGGCAGAGGACTGTATGTGATGGGATTGCCAGTCGGAGGGAAGCAAGAGAGGAAGGTTAATTAAACAAACTTAAGTCTGATAAGGACTATTAAGTCTGCCCTTCACAACGGCGAACATTTGTAAACTGAAGGGAAAATCTAGCCTTGGCGGCGGTGGTTGCGAGGGTGGTTGTTACGGTGGTGATGGTTGTGGTGTTGGTGGTTGCGGTGTTGGTGGTTGCGGTGGTGATGGTTGTGGTGGTGATGATGACGGTGGTGGCAGTGATGATGGAGGGGGGGGAGGTAGTGGAAATGGTGGTGGAGGAAACGGTGTGTTACTGGTAGTCGAAATGGTGGTGTGGTGGTGATGTGGTGGTGGTGTGGTGGTGGTGGGTGACAGTGGTGGAGAAAGTGGTGGGTGGGGTTGGAGGGATAGTGGTAGTACAGGTAGCCATGTCCTCACATTTCCTGGAAACCCAGGAGGAGATACCACCTTGTTCCTCTGCTTCACTTTGATAAGTTCCAGTTAACATGTTTTAACTTCTCCTTTAGTTATACCAATATTTGTATGCATCAGACAGTATTTTCCCCACGAAAAGACTGTGTAAGAATCCTTCATATTTTTAAATGGTTACTCCCTGTGAATTCATATCCTGGTCATATCCAGGTCATATCCAGGTCATATCCAGGTCATATCCAGGCCATATCCAGGTCATATCCAGGTCCTATCCAGATCATATCCAGGTCATATCCAGATCACATCCAGGTCATATCCAGGTCATATCCAGGTCATATCCAGATCATATCCAGGTCATATCCAGGCCATATCCAGGTCATATCCAGGTCATATCCAGGTCATATCCAGGTCATATCCAGGTCATATCCAGGTCACATGCAGGTCATATTCATATCCATCTCCCATGAACTAGATAATGACTGCCTCACTGGTCAGCTGCACTAATAACATCATAGGACATCGTCATTAATTCTTAAAGCAGAGGACTGGGAAGCCAGTGGAAGGTCTAAGCCAGATGACCAAAAGCTCCAGTAGTGAGTAATATGACTAAGATCAGCATCAAGAAGCATTTTTCCGATTTCCTATAAAATATTGCCTAGGATAAGCAGCCAGGATTGGTGCTGTGATTTGGCACTAACAGGAGTATGGAAATTCCCCAGATATAAGGGACCAGGGATTAAAATAATTAACTCGAAGTACTGAAGAACCAACTAGATACGTTGATTTAAAGACGAATGATCAATGGTATGATACTGAGTCATATTGCCAGGATTGTTGCTGTTATTTTGCATACACGAGAGTATGGAAATTTACCTTACTTGTAGGAGGTTGTCGCACTTATGACATCGAAGAGTGTTAGGTCTTTAATCCAAATAAACACAAACCGAGAATCATCAGTGATTATTGTCGCATAACGTCTGTTTCATTTGCTTGATTAGCATAAATTTTGAAGAGATTTAGGGACCATATTGTGGTGGAGGGGTGGATGCTACTCCACACTACTCCATGTTACTTCACACTGCTCTATGCCACTCCACACTGCTCCATGCCACTCCACACTCCTCCATGCCACTCCACACTGCTCCATGCCACTCCACACTCCTCCATGCCACTCCACACTCCTCCATGCTACTCCACACTGCTCCATGCCACTCCACACTCCTCCATGCCACTCCACACTGCTCCATGCCACTCCACACTGCTCCATGCCACTCCACACTCCTCCATGCCACTCCACACTGCTCTATGCCACTCCACACTGCTCTATGCCACTCCACACTGCTCCATGCCACTCCACACTGCTCCATGCCACTCCACACTCCTCCATGCCACTCCACACTGCTCCATGCCACTCCACACTGCTCCATGCCACTCCACACTCCTCCATGCCACTCCACACTACTCCATGCCACTCCACACTGCTCCATGCCACCCCACACTGCTCCATGCCACCACACACTGCTCCATGCCACCCCACACTGCTCCATGCCACCCCACACTGCTCCCGGCCACTCCACACTGCTCCATGCCACCACACACTGCTCCATGTCACTCCACACTGCTACATGTCACCCACACTGCTCCATGCCAATCCACACTGCTCCATGTCACTCCACACTACTCCATGCCACTCCACACTGATCCACACCACTCCACACTGCTCCATGCCACTCCACACTGCTACATGCCACTCCACACTGCTCCATGCCAAACCACACTGCTCCATGTCACTCCACACTACTCCATGCCACTCCACACTGATCCACACCACTCCACACTGCTCCATGTCACTCCACACTACTCCATGCCACTCCACACTGATCCACACCACTCCACACTGCTCCATGTCACTCCACACTGCTACATGTCACTCCACACTGCTCCATGCCAAACCACACTGCTCCATGTCACTCCACACTACTCCATGCCACTCCACACTGATCCACACCACTCCACACTGCTCCATGCCACTCCACACTGCTCCATGCCACTCCACACTGCTACATGCCACTCCACACTGCTACATGTCACTCCACACTACTCCATGCCACTCCACACTGCTCCATGCCACTCCACACTGCTCCATGCCACTCCACACTGATCCACACCACTCCACACTGCTCCATGTCACTCCACACTGCTACATGTCACTCCACACTGCTCCATGCCACTCCACACTGCTCCATGCCACTCCACACTGCTCCATGTCACTCCACACTGCTCCATGCCACTCCACACTACTCCATGTCACTCCACACTGCTCCATGTCACTCCACACTGCTCCATGCCACTCCACACTGCTCCATACCACTCCACTGTTCCATGCCGCTCCACACTGCTCCATGCCACTCCACTGCTCCATGCCACTCCACACTACTCCATGCCACTCCACACTACTCCATGCCACTCCACACTGCTCAATGCCAAACCACACTGCTCCATGTCACTCCACACTACTCCATGCCACTCCACACTGCTCAATGCCACTCCACACTGCTCCATGCCACTCCACACTGCTCCATGCCACTCCACACTGCTCCATGCCACTCCACACTGCTCCATGTCACTCCACACTGCTCCATGCCACTCCACACTGCTCCATGCCACTCCACACTGCTCCATGCCACTCCACACTGCTCCATGCCACTCCACACTGCTCCATGTCACTCCACACTGCTCCATGTCACTCCACACTGCTCCTTGCCACTCCACACTGCTCCATGTCACTCCACACTGCTCCATGTCACTCCACACTGCTCCATGCCACTCCACACTGCTCCATGTCACTCCACACTGCTCCATGCTACTCCACTGCTCCATGTCACTACACACTGCTCCATGCCACTCCACACTACTCCATGCCACTCCACACTGCTCCATGCCACTCCACACTGCTCCATGCCACTCCACACTACTCCATGCCACTCCACACTACTCCACGCAACTCCACACTGCTTCATGCCACTCCACACTACTCCATGCCACTCCACACTGCTGCATGCCACTCCACACTACTCCATGCCACTCCACACCACTCCACACTGCTACATGCCACTCCACACTGCTACATGCCACTCCACACTACTCCATGCCACTCCACACTGCTACATGCCACTCCACACTACTCCATGCTACTCCACAATGCTCCATGCCACTCCACACTGCTCCATGCCACTCCACACCACTCCACACTGCTACATGCCACTCCACACTGCTACATGCCACTCCACACTACTCCATGCCACTCCACACTGCTACATGCCACTCCACACTACTCCATGCTACTCCACAATGCTCCATGCCACTCCACACTGCTCCATGCCACTCCACACTACATATATATATATATATATATATATATATATATATATTATATATATATATATATATATATATATATATATATATATATATATATATATATATATTATATACATCCTTCCCTCACTCTAGTTACTTACAAGTTTAAAGTTTGTACTGGTCAGTTATTTTCCTCTCCACTTTAACTCTTCAGTTATTTTCTACTTAAGCACAAAATAGAAACCCACCATTGTTTTTTGTTACACACTCTTAAATTAAAAAATAATTTCCCACGCCAGGCATACATTTTGTCCAAGCTCTCGCTCTCTCTCTCTCTCTCTCTCTCTCTCTCTCTCTCTCATTATTAAAATCCCGTGTAATAAATATCTTCGTATTCCTTAGAAATTTACCTTAATTTCTTAACATTCTTAGTAAATCCACATTTAATTTTAGTTATAATTATCTCGCCTCTGTATCATACATGAAATATCATTCAGTTCTTATTCATTCTTAGGAATTTTCAGCACTAAAATTTCTGCGGTATATTCTTTGGGAAATAATTTATCAGGAGTTTTAACAACTGTAGTATTCTTAGTGATTTTATCTTCTTTGATGATGAAGAAATAAAAGGAACGATACCGTGACTGGAACGATACCGTGACTGGAACAATACCGTGACTGGAACGATACTGTGACTGGAACGATACCGTGACTGGAACGATACCGTGACTGGAACGACACCGTGACTGGAACGATGCCGTGACTGGAACAATACCGTGACTGGAACGATACTGTGACTGGAACGATACCGTGACTGGAACGATACCGTGACTGGAACGACACCGTGACTGGAACGATGCCGTGACTGGAACGATACTGTGACTGGAACGATACCGTGACTGGAACGACACCGTGACTGGAACGATGCCGTGACTGGAACGATACCGTGACTGGTACGATACCGTGACTGGAACGATACCGTGACTGGAACGATACTGTGACTGGAACGATACCGTGACTGGAACGACACCGTGACTGGAACGATGCCGTGACTGGAGCGATACCGTGACTGGAACGATACCGTGACTGGAACGACACCGTGACTGGAACGATACCGTGACTGGAACGATACAGTGACTGGAACGATACCGTGACTGGAACGACACCGTGACTGGAACGATGCCGTGACTGGAACGATACCGTGACTGGAACGATACCGTGACTGGAACGATACCGTGACTGGAACGATACCGTGACTGGAACGACACCGTGACTGGAACGATGCCGTGACTGGAACGATACCGTGACTGGAACGATACCGTGACTGGAACGATACCGTGACTGGAACGATACCGTGACTGGAACGATACCGTGACTGGAACGATACCGTGACTGGAACAATACCGTGACTGGAACGATACCGTGACTGGAACGATACCGTGACTGGAACGATACCGTGACTGGAACAATACCGTGACTGGAACGATACCGTGACTGGAACGATACCGTGACTGGAACGATACCGTGATTGGGACAATACTGTGACTGGAACAATACCGTGACTGGAACAATACCGTGACTGGAACAATACCGTGACTGGAACAATACTGTGACTGGAACAATACTGTGACTGGAACAATACTGTGACTGGAACAATACCGTGACTGGAACAATACCGTGACTGGAACAATACCGTGACTGGAACAATACCGTGACTGGAACAATACCGTGACTGGGACAATACCGTGACTGGAATAATACCGTGACTGGAATAATACCGTGACTGGAACGATAACGTGACTGGAACAATACCGTGACTGGAACGATACCGTGACTGGAACGATACCGTGACTGGAACGATACCGTGACTGGGACGATACCGTGACTGGAGCGATACCGTGACTGGAGCGATACCGTGACTGGAACAATACTGTGACTGGATCAATATCGTGACTGGAACAATACCGTGACTGGAACAATACCGTGACTGTAACACTACCGTGACTGGAACAATATCGTGACTGGAACAATACTGTGACTGGAACAATACCGTGACTGGAACGATACCGTGACTGGAACAATACCGTGACTGGAACAATACCGTGACTGGAACGATACCGTGACTGGAACAATACCGTGACTGGAACAATACCGTGACTGGAACAATTCTGTGACTGGAACAATACCGTGACTGGAACGATACCGTGACTGGAACAATACCGTGACTGGAACAATACCGTGAGTGGAACAATACCGCGACTGGAACAATACCGTGACTGGAACAATACCGTGACTGGAACAATACCGTGACTGGAACAATACCGTGACTGGAACAATACCGTGACTGGAACAATACTGTGACTGGAAAAATACCGTGACTGGAACAATACCATGACTGGAGCACTACCGTGACTGGAACAATACTGTGACTGGAACAATACCGTGACTGGAACAATACTGTGACTGGAACAATACCGTGACTGGAACAATACTGTGACTGGATCAATACCGTGACTGGAACAATACCGCGACTGGAACAATACTGTGACTGGAACAATACCATGACTGGAATAATACCGTGACTGGAACAATACCGTGAGTGGAACAATACCGCGACTGGAACAATACCGTGACTGGAACAATATCGTGACTGGAACAATACCGTGACTGGAACAATACCGTGACTGGAACAATACCGTGACTTGAACACTACCGAGACTGGAACACTACCGTCACTGGAACAATACTGTGACTGGAACAATACCGTGACTTGAACACTACCGAGACTGGAACACTACCGCCACTGGAACAATACTGTGACTGGAACAATACCGTGACTTGAACACTACCGAGACTGGAACACTACCGTCACTGGAACAATACTGTGACTGGAACAATACCATGACTGGAACAATACATAAGTCTCCCGCACTTCTTAGAGAAGAGCTTACGACGACGTTTCTCATATGTACGGGTTGTGTAATGATAATAATAATTAATAATAATTTTAATAAATAATAATTTTAATAAGAGGCAATAATTTTAATAATAATAATAATAATAATAATAATAATAATAATAATAATATTGATAATAATAATAATAATAATAATAATAATAATAATAATAATAATAATAATAATAATAATAATAATGATAATAATTATAATAATAATAATAATAATAATAATAATAATAATAATAAAAATAATAATGATAATAATAATAATAATAATAATAATAATAATAATAATAATAATAATAATAAAAATAATAATGATAATAATAATAATAATAATAATAATAATAATAATAATAATAATGATAATAATTATAATAATAATAATAATAATAATAATAATAATAATAATAATAATAATAATAAAAATAATAATGATAATAATAATAATAATAATAATAATAATAATAATAATAATAATAATAATAATAATAATAATAATGATAATAATTATAATAATAATAATAATAATAATAATAATAATAATAATAATAATAATAATAATAATAATGTATGTGTAGAACGTGCTACAGTTTATACATAGCAACATAAAAGATTGTAGTTTAATTGGCTGAAAAGGAAAGGTTAATTTATCATGTGTCATCTAATGGCGCTCTAGCTATCCAACGCTATGTTAACATTAACATATAATGATAAACTATATTTACAATAAAAGGTGTATACACGTGGTATAAGTTACCTGGGAGAGGTCACCTGGGAGAGGTCACCTGGGAGAGGTCACCTGGGAGAGGTCACCTGGGAGAGGTCACCTGGGAGAGGTCACCTGGGAGAGGTCACCTGGGATAGGTCACCTGGGAGAGGTCACCTGGGAGAGGTCACCATATACTAGCATACATCACAATATTTGTGACTTCATCAGGTTAGCGATGATTATAGGTATAATCTTAATTTTTTTAAGGGGCAAGCCAGCGGAAGGCCTCGGTCAGATGGCTAAAAGCTCCAGTGGCGAGTCATCGAAACAGCTGTCCCTGTTTCCTGACAAATCTTACCTAACTTACCTACCTGGAGGGTATTCCAGGGGTCAACGCCCCCGCGGCTCGGCCCACAACCAGGCCTCCCGGTGGATCAGGGCTTGATCAACGAGGCTGTTACTGCTGGCCGCACGCAATCCGACGTACGAACCACAGCCAGGCTGATCCGGCATCTTGAGGTGGGTCGCGTGTAGTGTGAAATGCTACTGAAGAGGGCGAGTATTTTTTCACCGAAATCCATTGCAACACAGTTTTCTTATCCCAGAATTTTGCAAGGCGATGGTCGGCTGCTCATCATTGTTAATATTGACTTAAAACAATTATAATTAGCAAAGGGAATAACTCTCTTAATTCAAAATAATAGTGTATAATTGGCCAATTAAATAAAACACCGCACAATAGCTTCAGAATTATGGATAATCTATATTAATTTAACAGAGCGAAAACCTTTAACTTAGAGTGGAAAATATCTCAAAATAAATCACTGGAAATAAATGAGAGTAACAGCTGATATCCCTTTTAATTACAGTTTGGATACTTTAGTTCCCTGGATGTCACTGCGGAATTCTTAAGATAACCCAGAAATAATCTTTGTTTCAGCTTATATCTTGTCATCAAATCACGGTTCAGGATGTCAGGGAGAAGGTTGCCACCGCCGCTTCACTAATAATCAAGTGTGCTACTCACCTGACTGAGGATATTATCACGGGCTGCTACCAGGCTGGCCGGGCTGCTACCAGGCTGGCCGGGCTGCTGCCAGGATCTTGTAATAATCAAGGCAGTATAGCACTTGGACGGTAATGTTCTTCATTGTCTTATGCTTCACCAAGTGTGAGTTTTGTGCTGGTGTTGCATACTCCAAGAATGGCCCGACATATGTTGCATAAATGACTGTTAAGATTCCTTAATGAAACTCTCATATTTGCCAGACTAGTATTGACTGCAGAGGTTATTGGGATAATGTGTGGCTTCAGCGATATGTTTTGCGCTATACTCACTCCCAGGTCATTTTTCATGAGTAAGGTCTTTAGCTTCCATCCCTCTAGGCTATACTTAGTTACTGGTCTTCTTGACCTTTCCCAGATCTTCATATTTTTATATTTACTGGGGTTGAATCTTGTAGTCTGTCTAGATCTATCTGTTGTCTATGTCCTTATTGGTTTTTATTCTTCTCATCAGTTTTACATTAACTTGTTTACATCTGACCCAGTTCCCTATGGTATATCATTCATATATACCAGAAACAGTATTGATCCTAATACCGAACCTTGCAGAACCTCGTTTATTGCGTTTCCCTAGTCTAACATCTCTGACAATGATATACAATCGTGATGTGTGTGTGTGTGTGTGTGTGTGTGTGTGTGTGTGTGTGTGTGTGTGTGTGTGTGTGTGTGTGTGTGTGTGTGTGTGTGTGTGTGTCACGATTATTTGCATTAGTTTTAAAAAATTAAACCGCATTCCACACAGCCTCAGCTGTGTCGTTCAGGATTCTGTCTTAACCCTCTGACCCATTCTAATCTAGCAGAAGCAGCCATTGCAAGGATAATTTCCTCCTGTCTTGGTGTTTCTGGCTGTTTCTACGCATTTCTGTATACAGCTTCTCTCTCTCTCTCTCTCTCTCTCTCTCTCTCTCTCTCTCTCTCTCTCTCTCTCTCTCTCTCTCTCTCTCTCTCTCTCTCTCTCTCTCTCCCTCTCTCTCTCTCTCTCTCTCTCTCTCTCTCTCTCTCTCTCTCTCTCTCTCTCTCTCTCCACACATTGCCACTGCAGGCACCAATATCCTAAAAGTGCTCGTCTCTGGTTGGTCTGACCTGTGGCCTCCTGAGCTTGGTCGAGGTTGGTCGAGGTTATGAGCAAGAGACTCGTAAAATATGCATGAGTTTCCCTTGCAAGAGAATAACACAATGCAGGTGGAGGGAGGGGAGAGAGAAGATGGGGAGAGGAGATGGGGAGAGAAGACGAGAGGGAGGGGAAGGGACAGATGGTAAGGGATAGAGGGTAAAAAGAGAGAGGGGACGGGGGTTAAGGGTCAACTTTGCGAATGCAGAGTCTAGGAGGAAGGTGGCAAGAAAAGGGAGAGGGAAATGAGTGGTAGTAATAGGTAGAGAGAGTCAGGGAGTAGTAGGGAGGGGACAAGAAGAGTGGATAGGGAGGGATGAGTGGGGAGGGAAGAGTGGGGAGGGAAGAGTGGGGAGGGAAGAGTGGGGAGGGAAGAGTGGGGAGGGAAGAGTGGGGGTGACTCACAGTGGAAGCGAGATTATTTTGTCTGCGTCTTTGTGAAAGTTTTAGTTTGTTGGAGTAAAGGAGAGAGAGAGAGAGAGAGAGAGAGAGAGAGAGAGAGAGAGAGAGAGAGAGAGAGAGAGAGAGAGAGAGAGGTAGTGGTAGTGGTTATTATTGTTGCTGTGATGGTGGTGGATGCTGTGATGGTGGTGGATGCTGTGATGGAGGTTGTTGATGTGATGGTGTTGGTATTGCTGTGATGGTTGCTGTGGTGGTGCTGGCATTGCTGTGATTGTGGTTATAATTATTGTGATGGGTGTTGTGGAGGTGGTGTTAGTATTGTGGTGGCATTGGTATTGCTGTGGTGGTGGTGCTGGTATTGTGATTGTTGTTGTTGTTGTTGTGGTGTTGTGGTGGTGGTGGTTGTAGTGTGAGTTTGGTGGCCGTTACGATGGTAATTGTCGTGGTGGTGGTTATTGTTGTGGTGTTGTTGGACAGTAATGTCACCTGGTATTTTCGACTAGCTAGTGACCTTAATTCCACTGGAGGACCTTGTCAAAATAACAGGTTATAACTACTGCATACACTGGGAGCGCTATGCCCATAAAGGTCATACAGCTCCTGGAGGACTGGGAGGCATTCAGGTACAATCCAAGAAAAGGGGGGGGAGGTATAAATTCCTTTAATCAAGAGCCCCTCACCGGTATGAAGGACACTGCCTTGAGGGGACAAATTGACCCTTAAACTGTCCAAGCGTAGATCTGCGTTCATCTGCGTGGTGCTCCGAATATTTTGAAAAATAAAAAAAAATCTTTTTTTTTTTTAAGTTAAATAGGGCAATTTTCTGTATGGTATAAGACAAAAAAATTAGGACCAGTACTTACCGAGATTTAAGACCGCGTACTTGACTGTGGATGCTCACCTGACGGCAACATCGAGTCCTGCCGCTTGCAGAAGTGTTGCAACATTTGGGAATCCTTATTACGGGGACATTTCCATTAGAAATATTCCCATATGTTGCACAAGTGTCTCGTTAGTAATAATGGAAGAATAATAATGTCATATTAGTTGAATCTATGTCCATTTACGTAAGAAAATGTCTCATTCTTCAAGATTAAAAAAATCATCAGTCGAGGAAATGAACAATATACTGGAACCCTACAAGGCATATCCTGCCATTGAACATCGGCCGAATGTTCAGCCTCGACCATGACCCGACTCTGGAAGCAGAGATTTCCTAAGATAAGTATGGTAAGTCTTCCACCCAGCAAGAGTCACTAGGTGGGAGACAATGCAGTTTAGGAGAAAGCCTCGAAATTAGGCTTCCTAGAGGGAGAGGTGTACCCATTGCATCGAGTTTGGTTACGTTCGTCCTCACGACTCTAGGTTGCACCATGAGGAAAATCCTCTACAGCAACAGGAAGGTAGTACCGCAGCATTGTAAATTCTTTATTTTATACTTAATATTGACCTGGTCCAGGGGATTCTTAACAAGGGGAACATAGATGACTCTGTCTTCCAATATTCGATTCATTTTCCCATCATAATCCTCCTTGTCCTTGTCACTTTGTCTGCATTCATAAAGTGAAGTCTAAGATCTGTCCTTAGCTCATGGAATGACTTAACAAATCGTTGAGGACAATTCGACTCGACTGGTCTCAGACAGCTCCATAGATCATGTTTCACGGGATAAATCCCTTTGTTTCTCTCAAGTTGCAAAAAGGACTTAGCCAAATCTACATAATTAATGTTATCACTGGTAGGCGCTAAACTTAACCCACGCCCAACGCTGTCTGATGGTCCTGGGTAATCTCAATACTCGACAAGTTAGTAACGAAATCCGGGTTAGCGTGCCGAGATCACTCACTCTGTGCTATAATATTGACTAGTCTTCTAGCGTGGTAAAATACATTATTGCGTCTCATTATTCTCAGCTCCCTGTGTACATAGTCAAGTAAATGATCTTGCCAAACAAGCCGAACCTTGCTGATTGGCTTCCCTCATACCAGTAAACAGAATGTTGGGAATTTTGGCTTAAATAGCGTTGCTATTTAAGCCAATACGACATATATATTTATATATATTATTGTAACCACGAAACGAGTGGTATTGATCAATAACAACACTGCACTAGCCAAGGAGTCGAACCCATGCTGTTTTGGCCCGCCTCGTGGTGAGAAAACTCTTGACGCTTTAGACCACTAGACCACACAATCCTTAACAATGGTGAATCCAGCCAAGCTAGATGTGGTACCCACCATCGAACGACATACGGTGGTGTGGACGCCTCTGAGCTAATTTCATTCTACCCCTGTTTGTGGCATTATATATATATATATATATATATATATATATATATATATATATATATATATATATATATATATATATATATATATATATATATATATATATATGTCGTGCCGAATATGTAAAACTGGTCAATTAGCAAGAACTCATTTAAAATAAAGTCCTTTCTAAAAAAATTTCTTATACGTTTAAAGATATATTTTTTTCATTAATGTTAATGTAACAAATTTTAATTTTGCACCAAAAGAATCTTAGAAAACTTACCTAACCTTATTAAAACAAGAACAATTTATTTTAGCCTAACCCAACTAAATATATTTTAGATTTGTTTACAATAATTTAATACTAAACAAACACAGTGAAATATATTTTTTTCGTTAAGTTCAGAATGATTTTGGCGAAATTATTGCATACACAAATTTTCACTTGTCCTATATGGCAAGATGAGCGTTGCTATTTAAGCCAAGATCGCAAGTTCTGCCTATTCGGCACGACATATATATATATATATATATATATATATATATATATATATATATATATATATATATATATATATATATATATATATATATATATATCGTACTAAATATGCCGAACTTGCCGAATAGGACGAACTCCCTTAAAAATTAATTGTTTTCCAAAAAAAATTCTTAGAGATAGCTAATTTTTGGTTTCATTAACAACGATATGATGATTTCTATTTTTAGATCAAAATAAAAACAGAAACCTCACCTAACCTTCCTTAAACGTAAGCATTTTCCAGCTAAATTTTGCAATAAATATGATAGGTTAATTTAAATTCAGTTATATACTTTTCGCACTGCTCTGATAGATTTTCGCTGATTTATGGCAAAAATAAATTTTCATTCGGCTTATTCGGCAAAGTTGCCAAATATGCCAACTTCACTTCCACAGGGAAGTGGAACAGAATTCCTCCTCCGTGAGTCATGCGTGTCGTAAGAGGCGATTAAAATGCCGGGAGCAAAGGGCTAGTAACCCCCTTCTCCTATTTAAATCACTATATGTAAAAAGGAAACTTTCATTTTTCTTTTTAGGTCACCCAACCTCGGTGGGATATGGCCGGTTCGTTGAAATATAGATATATCAGTAGACGGGACACAACGAGATCCTGTAATATCTCACACACACACAATACAGCAACACAATGATAATAGCCGCCATCTTTCTCGAGCCACCGCGTCATCAATGACAAGCTCAGTCATATAACTGTATGTAATTACTTCAGTCTTCATGTCACTTATCATGTCAGCATATTTAAACGCACTGATAACATGCTCACCAAACCTTCACTTGGCTACGGTGTTACAGCCAAGCACAACCCATCACAAACTCACCCCAGACAGAGGCTTCCCCAGAACCTCCCTCCAGGGATAACCTCTCAGACAGAGATTCCCACACTTCCTCTCCCTAAAGACTCACCCGGAAAGGGCTTCCTTAGAGGCTGCTCCAGATAGAGACTTTCCCAGACAGAAGCTCCCTCATAGGCTTCCCCAGACAGAGACTAACCCAGAGAAAGACTTCCCGAGACAAACTCTCCCAGACACAGACTCTCCCCTGACAGAGGCTCTTCCAGACATAGACTTCCCCAGACAGACTCTTCCAGACACAGACTCTCCCCTGACAGAGGCTCTCCCAGACATAGACTCCGCCAGGCACTCATCAAAGGCCGTCAAACGGGAAAAGTTGTACCTGACACTACTCTGGCTGCCGATAATATACTTATATTTCGCTATTTTTCTTACCACGACACAAATATCAGAACCTGATGCAATGTATATATATATCCCTTGATACAAATATACCTAACAATGTACATAAATGCATTTTGTTTATATATATATGTATATATATATACATGTATATATACATATATATATATATATACATACATATATATATATATATTTTTTTCAACACACCGGCCGTATCCCACCGAGGCGGGGTGGCCCAAAAGGAAAAACGAAAGTTTCTCCTTTTACATTTAGTAATATATACAGGAGAAGAGGTTACTAGCCCCTTGCTCCCGGCATTTTAGTCGCCTCTTACAACACGCATGGCTTACGGAGGAAGAATTCTGTTCCACTTCCCCATGGAGATAAGAGGAAATAAACAAGAATAAGAACTAGAAAGAAAATAGAAGAAAACCCAGAGGGGTGTGTATATATGTGCTTGTACATGTATGTGTAGTGGGACCTAAGTGTAAGTAGAAGTAGCAAGACGTACCTGAAAACTTGCATGTTCATGAGACAGAAAAAAGGACACCAGCAATCCTACCATCATGTAAAACAATTACAGGCTTTCGTTTTACACTCACTTGGCAGGACGGTAGTACCTCCCTGGGCGGTTGCTGTCTACCAACCTACTACCGAATATGTAAAACTGGTCAATTAGCAAGAACTCATTTAAAATTAAGTCCTTCCTAAAATTTTCTCTTGTACGTTTAAAGATATATTTTTTTCATTAATGTTGATGTAAAAATTTATAATTTTGCACCAAAAGGAACTTAGAAAACTTACCTAACCTTATTATAACAAGCAGAATTTATTTTAGACTAACCCAACTAAATATATTTTAGATTTGTTTACAATAATTTAATACTAAACAAACACAGTGAAATATATTTTTTTTCGTTAGGTTCAGAATGATTTTGGCGAAATTATTGCATACACAAATTTACACTTGTCCTATATGGCAAGATGAGTGTTGCTATTTAAGCCAAGATCGCAAGTTCTGCCTATTCGGCACGACCATTATATATATATATATATATATATATATATATATATATATATATATATATATATATATATATATATATATATATATATATATATATATATATATACATATATATATATATATATATACATATATATATATATATGCTGCCAATGATAAATTATACGTACGATGTGATTCATGTATATTTCAGCATTAAGAGCGGGTAGTCCAGGTGTGGATTTCTAGTTGACTAATTCAACAAGTTGTGTTAAAAGCTTTCAGACTGAGAAAACTGTTAAACATTCACTAATTATGCATGTTGAATTATGCAGAGGTTAGCGCACACTATCCATGAATTTGTTAAGAGCAACATTATATTAGGCCATCCATGTGTGTTAAGACCATAGTGCAACAACTGACACCGGGGAGTTGTGTGTGTATGTGGTTAGTGGTGAGCTATGGAGTGAGTTGTGTGTGGTTAGTGGTGAGCTGGGGAGTGAGTTGTGTGTGTGTGGTTAGTGGTGAGCTGGGGAGTGAGTTGTGTGTGTGTGGTTAGTGGTGAGCTGGGGAGTGAGTTGTGTGTGTGTGTGGTTAGTGGTGAGCTGGGGAGTGAGTTGTGTGTGTGTGTGGTTAGTGGTGAGCTGGGGAGTGAGTTGTGTGTGTGTGTGTGGTTAGTGGTGAGCTGGGGGGTGAGTTGTGTGTGTGTGTGGTTAGTGGTGAGCTGGGGAGTGAGTTGTGTGTGTGTGTGGTTAGTGGTGAGCTGGGGAGTGAGTTGTGTGTGTGTGTGTGGTTAGTGGTGAGCTGGGGAGTGAGTTGTGTGTGTGTGGTTAGTGGTGAGCTGGGGAGTGAGTTGTGTGTGTGTGGTTAGTGGTGAGCTGGGGAGTGAGTTGTGTGTGTGTGTGGTTAGTGGTGAGCTGGGGAGTGAGTTGTGTGTGTGTGGTTAGTGGTGAGCTGGGGAGTGAGTTGTGTGTGTGTGTGGTTAGTGGTGAGCTGGGGAGTGAGTTGTGTGTGTGTGGTTAGTGGTGAGCTGGGGAGTGAGTTGTGTGTGTGTGGTTAGTGGTGAGCTGGGGAGTGAGTTGTGTGTGTGTGGTTAGTGGTGAGCTGGGGAGTGAGTTGTGTGTGTGTGTGGTTAGTGGTGAGCTGGGGGGTGAGTTGTGTGTGTGTGTGGTTAGTGGTGAGCTGGGGAGTGAGTTGTGTGTGTGTGTGTGTGGTTAGTGGTGAGCTGGGGGGTGAGTTGTGTGTGTGTGTGGTTAGTGGTGAGCTGGGGAGTGAGTTGTGTGTGTGTGTGGTTAGTGGTGAGCTGGGGAGTGAGTTGTGTGTGTGTGTGGTTAGTGGTGAGCTGGGGAGTGAGTTGTGTGTGTGTGGTTAGTGGTGAGCTGGGGAGTGAGTTGTGTGAGTGTGTGGTTAGTGGTGAGCTGGGGAGTGAGTTGTGTGAGTGTGTGGTTAGTGGTGAGCTGGGGAGTGAGTTGTGTGTGTGTGGTTAGTGGTGAGCTGGGGAGTGAGTTGAGTGTGTGTGTGGTTAGTGGTGAGCTGGGGAGTGAGTTGTGTGTGTGTGGTTAGTGGTGAGCTGGGGAGTGAGTTGTGTGTGTGTGGTTAGTGGTGAGCTGGGGAGTGAGTTGTGTGTGTGTGGTTAGTAGAGAGCTGGGGAGTGAGTTGTGTGTGTGTGTGGTTAGTGGTGAGCTGGGGAATGAGTTGTGTGTGTGTGTGGTTAGTGGTGAGCTGGGGAGTGAGTTGTGTGTGTGTGTGGTTAGTGGTGAGCTGGGGAGTGAGTTGTGTGTGTGTGTGGTTAGTGGTGAGCTGGGGAGTGAGTTGTGTGTGTGTGGTTAGTGGTGAGCTGGGGAGTGAGTTGTGTGTGTGTGGTTAGTGGTGAGCTGGGGAGTGAGTTGTGTGTGTGTGGTTAGTAGAGAGCTGGGGAGTGAGTTGTGTGTGTGTGTGGTTAGTGGTGAGCTGGGGAATGAGTTGTGTGTGTGTGGTTAGTGGTGAGCTGGGGAGTGAGTTGTGTGTGTGTGGTTAGTGGTGAGCTGGGGATTGAGTTGTGTGTGTGTGGTTAGTGGTGAGCTGGGGAGTGAGTTGTGTGTGTGTGTGGTTAGTGGTGAGCTGGGGAGTGAGTTGTGTGTGTGTGTGGTTAGTGGTGAGCTGGGGAGTGAGTTGTGTGTGTGTGTGGTTAGCGGTGAGCTGGGGAGTGAGTTGTGTGTGTGTGTGGTTAGCGGTGAGCTGGGGAGTGAGTTGTGTGTGTGTGGTTAGTGGTGAGCTGGGGAGTGAGTTGTGTGTGTGTGTGTGGTTAGTGGTGAGCTGGGGAGTGAGTTGTGTGTGTGTGTGGTTAGTGGTGAGCTGGGGAGTGAGTTGTGTGTGTGTGTGTGGTTAGTGGTGAGCTGGGGACTGAGTTGTGTGTGTGTGGTTAGTGGTGAGCTGGGGAGTGAGTTGTGTGTGTGTGGTTAGTGGTGAGCTGGGGAGTGAGTTGTGTGTGTGTGGTTAGTGGTGAGCTGGGGAGTGAGTTGTGTGTGTGTGTGGTTAGTGGTGAGCTGGGGGGTGAGTTGTGTGTGTGTGTGGTTAGTGGTGAGCTGGGGAGTGAGTTGTGTGTGTGTGTGTGTGGTTAGTGGTGAGCTGGGGAGTGAGTTGTGTGTGTGTGGTTAGTTGTGAGCTGGGGAGTGAGTTGTGTGTGTGTGTGGTTAGTGGTGAGCTGGGGAGTGAGTTGTGTGTGTTTGGTTAGTGGTGAGCTGGGGAGTGAGTTGTGTGTGTGTGTGGTTAGTGGTGAGCTGGGGAGTGAGTTGTGTGTGTGTGGTTAGTGGTGAGCTGGGGAGTGAGTTGTGTGTGTGTGGTTAGTGGTGAGCTGGGGAGTGAGTTGTGTGTGTGTGGTTAGTGGTGAGCTGGGGAGTGAGTTGTGTGTGTGTGTGGTTAGTGGTGAGCTGGGGGGTGAGTTGTGTGTGTGTGTGGTTAGTGGTGAGCTGGGGAGTGAGTTGTGTGTGTGTGTGTGGTTAGTGGTGAGCTGGGAAGTGAGTTGTGTGTGTGTGTGGTTAGTGGTGAGCTGGGGAGTGAGTTGTGTGTGTGTGGTTAGTGGTGAGCTGGGGAGTGAGTTGTGTGTGTGGTTAGTGGTGAGCTGGGGAGTGAGTTGTGTGTGTGTGGTTAGTGGTGAGCTGGGGAGTGAGTTGTGTGTGTGTGGTTAGTGGTGAGTTGGGGAGTGAGTTGTGTGTGCGGCTAGTGGTGAGCTGGGGAGTGAGTTGTGTGTGTGGGGTTAGTGGTGAGCTTGGGAGTGAGTTGTGTGTGTGTGGTTAGTGGTGAGCTGGGGAGTGAGTTGTGTGTGTGTGGTTAGTGGTGAGCTGGGGAGTGAGTTGTGTGTGTGTGTGTGGTTAGTGGTGAGCTGGGGAGTGAGTTGTTTGTGTGTGTGGTTAGTGGTGAGCTGGGGAGTGAGTTGTGTGTGTGTGGTTAGTGGTGAGCTGGGGAGTGAGTTGTGTGTGTGTGGTTAGTGGTGAGCTGGGGAGTGAGTTGTGTGTGTGTGTGGTTAGTGGTGAGCTGGGGAGTGAGTTGTGTGTGTGTGTGTGGTTAGTGGTGAGCTGGGGACTGAGTTGTGTGTGTGTGGTTAGTGGTGAGCTGGGGAGTGAGTTGTGTGTGTGGTTAGTGGTGAGCTGGGGAGTGAGTTGTGTGTGTGTGTGGTTAGTGGTGAGCCGGGGAGTGAGTTGTGTGTGTGTGTGGTTAGTGGTGAGCTGGGGAGTGAGTTGTGTGTGTGTGTGGTTAGTGGTGAGCTGGGGAGTGAGTTGTGAGTGTGTGGTTAGTGGTGAGCTGGGGAGTGAGTTGTGTGTGTGTGTGGTTAGTGGTGAGCTGGGGAGTGAGTTGTGTGTGTGTGGTTAGTGGTGAGCTGGGGAGTGAGTTGTGTGAGTGTGTGGTTAGTGGTGAGCTGGGGAGTGAGTTGTGTGTGTGTGGTTAGTGGTGAGCTGGGGAGTGAGTTGTGTGTGTGTGTGGTTAGTGGTGAGCTGGGGAGTGAGTTGTGTGTGTGTGGTTAGTGGTGAGCTGGGGAGTGAGTTGTGAGTGTGTGGTTAGTGGTGAGCTGGGGAGTGAGTTATGTGTTTGTGGTTAGTGGTGGGTTGGGGTGTGAGTTGTGTGTGTGTGGTTAGTGGTGAGCCGGGGAGTGAGTTGTGTGTGTGTGTGGTTAGTGGTGAGCTGAGGAGTTAGGTGTGTGTTTGTGGTTAGTGGTGAGCTGGGGAGTGAGTTGTGTGTGTGGTTAGTGGTGAGCTGGGGAGTTGTGTGTGTGTGGTTAGTGGTGAGCTGGGGAGTGAGTTGTGTGTGTGTGGTTAGTGGTGAGCTGGGGAGTGAGTTGTGTGTACGGCTAGTGGTGAGCGGGGGAGTGAGTTGTGTGTATGTGGTTAGTCGTGAGCTGGGGAGTGAGTTGTGTGTGTGGTTAGTGGTGAGCTGGGGAGTGAGTTGTGTGTGCGGCTATTGGTGAGCTGGGGAGTGAGTTGTGTGTGTGTGGTTAGTGGTGAGCTGGGGAGTGAGTTGTGTGTGTGTGGTTAGTGGTGAGCTGGGGAGTGAGTTGTGTGTGTGTGGTTAGTGGTGAGCTGGGGAGTGAGTTGTGTGTGTGTGGTTAGTGGTGAGCAGGGGAGTGAGTTGTGTGTGTGTGTGGTTAGTGGTGAGCTGGGGAGTGAGTTGTGTGTGTGTGGTTAGTGGTGAGCTGGGGAGTGAGTTGTTTGCGTGGTTAGTGGTGAGCTGGGGAGTGAGTTGTGTGTTTGTGGTTAGTCGTGGGTTTGGGTGTGAGTTGTGTGTGTGGTTAGTGGTGAGCCAGGGAGTGAGTTGTGTGTGTGTGTGGTTAGTGGTGAGCTGAGGAGTTAGGTGTGTGTTTGTGGTTAGTGGTGAGCTGGGGAGTGAGTTGTGTGTGTGGTTTGTGGTGAGCTGGGGAGTGAGTTGTGTGTGCGGCTATTGGTGAGCTGGAGAGTGAGTTGTGTGTATGTGGTTAGTGGTGAGCTGGGGAGTTGTGTGTGGTTAGTGGTGAGCTGGGGAATGAGTTGTGTGTGTGGTTAGTGAGCTGAGGAGTGACTTATGCGTGTGTGGTTGGTGGTGAGCTGGTGAGTGAGTTATGTGTTTATGGTTAGTGGTGGGTTGGGGTGTGAGTCGCGTGTGTGTGGTTAGTGGTGAGCCGGGGAGTGAGTTGTGTGTGTGTGGGGTTAGTGGTGAGCTGGGGAGTGAGTTGTGTGTGTGTGGTTAGTGGTGAGCTGGGGAGTGAGTTGTGTGTGTGTGGTTAGTGGTGAGCTGGGGAGTGAGTTGTGTGTGTGTGTGGTTAGTGGTGAGCTGGGGAGTGAGTTGTGTGTGTGTGTGTGGTTAGTGGTGAGCTTGGGACTGAGTTGTGTGTGTGTGGTTAGTGGTGAGCTGGGGAGTGAGTTGTGTGTGTGGTTAGTGGTGAGCTGGGGAGTGAGTTGTGTGTGTGTGTGGTTAGTGGTGAGCCGGGGAGTGAGTTGTGTGTGTGTGTGGTTAGTGGTGAGCTGGGGAGTGAGTTGTGTGTGTGTGTGGTTAGTGGTGAGCTGGGGAGTGAGTTGTGTGTGTGTGTGGTTAGTGGTGAGCTGGGGAGTGAGTTGTATGTATGATTAGCGGGGATCTGGGGAGTGAGTTGTGTGTGTGTGGTTAGTGGTGAGCTGGGGAGTGAGTTGTGTGTGTGTGGTTAGTGGTGAGCTGGGGAGTGAGTTGTGTGTGTGTGTGGTTAGTGGTGAGCTGGGGAGTGAGTTGTGTGTGTGTGGTTAGTGGTGAGCTGGGGAGTGAGTTGTGAGTGTGTGGTTAGTGGTGAGCTGGGGAGTGAGTTATGTGTTTGTGGTTAGTGGTGGGTTGGGGTGTGAGTTGTGTGTGTGTGGTTAGTGGTGAGCCGGGGAGTGAGTTGTGTGTGTGTGTGGTTAGTGGTGAGCTGAGGAGTTAGGTGTGTGTTTGTGGTTAGTGGTGAGCTGGGGAGTGAGTTGTGTGTGTGGTTAGTGGTGAGCTGGGGAGTTGTGTGTGTGTGGTTAGTGGTGAGCTGGGGAGTGAGTTGTGTGTGTGTGGTTAGTGGTGAGCTGGGGAGTGAGTTGTGTGTGTGCGGCTAGTGGTGAGCGGGGGAGTGAGTTGTGTGTATGTGGTTAGTGGTGAGCTGAGGAGTGAGTTGTGTGTGTGGTTAGTGGTGATCTGGGGAGTGAGTTGTGTGTGCAGCTATTGGTGAGCTGGGGAGTGAGTTGTGTGTATGTGGTTAGTGGTGAGCTGGGGAGTGAGTTGTGTGTGTGTGGTTAGTGGTGAGCTGGGGAGTGAGTTGTGTGTGTGTGGTTAGTGGTGAGCTGGGGAGTGAGTTGTGTGTGTGTGGTTAGTGGTGAGCTGGGGAGTGAGTTGTGTGTGTGTGTGGTTAGTGGTGAGCTGGGGAGTGAGTTGTGTGTGTGTGGTTAGTGGTGAGCTGGGGAGTGAGTTGTTTGCGTGGTTAGTGGTGAGCTGGGGAGTGAGTTATGTGTTTGTGGTTAGTCGTGGGTTTGGGTGTGAGTTGTGTGTGTGGTTAGTGGTGAGCCAGGGAGTGAGTTGTGTGTGTGTGTGGTTAGTGGTGAGCTGAGGAGTTAGGTGTGTGTTTGTGGTTAGTGGTGAGCTGGGGAGTGAGTTGTGTGTATGGTTAGTGGTGAGCTGGGGAGTGAGTTGTGTGTGCGGCTATTGGTGAGCTTGGGAGTGAGTTGTGTGTATGTGGTTAGTGGTGAGCTGGGGAGTGAGTTGTGTGTGGTTAGTGGTGAGCTGGGGAATGAGTTGTGTGTGTGGTTAGTGAGCTGATGAGTGACTTATGCGTGTGTGGCTGGTGGTGAGCTGGGGAGTGAGTTATGTGTTTATGGTTAGTGGTGGGTTGGGGTGTGAGTTGTGTGTGTGTGGTTAGTGGTGAGCCGGGGAGTGAGTTGTGTGTGTGTGGGGTTAGTGGTGAGCTGAGGAGTTAGGTGTGTGTTTGTGGTTAGTGGTGAGCTGGGGAGTGAGTTGTGTTTGCAGCTATTGGTGAGCTGGGGAGTGAGTTGTGTGTGTGTGGTTAGTGGTGAGCTGAGGAGTTGTGTGTGTGTGGTTAGTGGTGAGATGGGGAGTGAGTTTTGTGTGTGTGGTTAGTGGTGAACTGGGGAGTGAGTTGTGTGTGCGGCTAGTGGTGAGCGGGGGAGTGAGTTGTGTGTATGTGGTTAGTGGTGAGCTGAGGAGTGAGTTGTGTGTGTGTGGTTAGTGGTGAGCTGGGGAGTGAGTTGCGTGTGTGGTTAGTGGTGAGCTGGGGAGTGAGTTGTGTGTGTGTGGTTAGTGGTGAACTGGGGAGTTGTGTGTGTGGTTAGTGAGCTGAGGAGTGACTTATGCGTGTGTGGTTGGTGGGGAGTGAGTTGTGTGTATGATTAGCGGGGATCTGGGGAGTGAGTTGTGTGTGTGGTTAGTGGTGAGCTGGGGAGTGAGTTATGTGTTTGTGGTTTGTGGTGGGTTGGGGTGTGAGTTGTGTGTGTGTGTGGTTAGTGGTGAGCCGGGGAGTGAGTTGTGTGTGTGTGGTTAGTGGTGAGCTGAGGAGTTAGGTGTGTGTTTGTGGTTAGTGGTGAGCTGGGGAGTGAGTTGTGTGTGTGTGTGGTTAGTGGTGAGCTGGGGAGTGAGTTGTGTGTGCTGCTAGTGGTGAGCTGGGGAGTGAGTTGTGTGTGTGTGGTTAGTGTTGAGCTGGGGAGTGAGTTGTGTGTGTGTGTGTGGTTAGTGGTGAGCTGGGGAGTGAGTTGTGTGTGTGTGATTAGTGGTGAGCTGGGGAGTGAGTTGTGTGTGCGGCTAGTGGTGAGCGGGGGAGTGAGTTGTGTGTCTGTGGTTAGTGGTGAGCTGGGGAGTGAGTTGTGTGTGTGTGGTTAGTGGTGAGCTGGGGAGTGAGTTGTGTGTGTGTGGTTAGTGGTGAGCTGGGGAGTGAGTTGTGTGTCTGTGGTTAGTGGTGAGCTGGGGAGTTGTGTGTGTGGTTAGTGGTGAGCTGGGGAGTGAGTTGTGTGTGCGGCTAGTGGTGAGCTGGGGAGTGAGTTGTGTGTGTGTGTGGTTAGTGGTGAGCTGGGGAGTGAGTTGTGTGTGTGTGGTTAGTGGCAAGCTGGGGAGTGAGTTGTGTGTGTGGTTAGTAGTGAACTGGGGAGTGAGTTGTGTGTGTTTGGTTAGCGGTGAGCTGGGAAGTGAGTTGTTTGTGTGGTTAGTGGTGAGCTGGGAAGTGAGTTGTTTGTGTGGTTAGTGGTGAGCTGGGGAGTGAGTTGTGTGTGTGTGGTTAGTGGTGAGCTGGGGAGTGAGTTGTTTGTGTGGTTATAGGTGAGCTGGGGAGTGAGTTGTGTGTGTTTGGTTAGTGGTGAGCTGGGGAGTGAGTTGTGTGTGTTTGGTTAGTGGTGAGCTGTGGAGTGAGTTGTGTGTGTGTGGTTAGTGGTGAGCTGGGGAATGAGTTGTGTGCGTGTGGTTAGTGGTGTACTGGGGAGTGAGTTGTGTAATTGTGGTTAGTGGTGAACTGGGGAGTGAGTTGTGTGTGGTTAGTGATGAGTTGGAGAGTGAGTTGTCTGAATGGGGTTAGTGGTAAGCTCAGGAGTGAGCAGTGTAGGGTCAGTGGTGAGCTCAGGAGTTAGCAGTGTGGGGTCAGTGGTGAGCTCAGGAGTGAGTAGTGTGGGGTCAGTGGTGAGCTCAGCAGTGAGCAGTTTGGGGTCAGTGGTGAGCTCAGCAGTGAGTAGTGAGGGGTCAGTGGTGAGCTCAGCAATGAGCAGTGTGGGGTCAGTGGTGAGCTCAGAAGTGAGCAGTGTGGGGTCAGTGGTGAGCTCAGGAGTGAGCAGTGTGGGGTCAGTGGTGAGCTCAGGAGTGAGCAGTGTGGGGTCAGTGGTGAGCAGAGGAGTGAGCAGTGTAGGGTCACTGGTGAGCTCAGCAGTGAGCAGTGTGGGGTCAGTGGTGAGCAGAGGAGTGAGTACTGTGAGGTCAGGGGTGAGCTCAGCTCATCTAGCTAACCTTCCCCTCACTAACCCTCCCATCCATCATCTTTCAAACATCATCTTAATCATTCTTTCGTAAGTAATTTGTTAGAATATATTAATTATATTGATGGCTAACTATTTTTTTCAACTAATAATGTTACAAAACTTTAAATTTCATTATTGAATAAATTTAAATAAATTTATTACTTATCCCAGTGTAGAACATCATCCCAGTGCAGAACATCACATATCCCAGTGCAGAACATCATCCAAGTGTAGAACATCACATATCCCAGTGCAGAACATCACATATCCCAGTGCAGAACATCATCCAAGTGTAGAACATCACATATCCCAGTGTAGAACATCATCCAAGTGTAGAACATCACATATCCCAGTGTAGAACATCATCCAAGTGTAGAACATCACATATCCCAGTGCAGAACATCATCCAAGTGTAGAACATCACATATCCCAGTGTAGAACATCACATATCCAAGTGTAGAACATCACATATCCCAGTGTAGAACATCACATATCCCAGTGTAGGAACATCAAATATCCTAGTGTAGGAACATCACATATCCTAGTGTAGGAACATCACATATCCTAGTGTAGGAACATCACATATCCCAGTGTAGGAACATCACATATCCTAGTGTAGAACATCACATATCCTAGTGTAGGAACATCACATATCCCAGTGCAGAACATCACATATCCCTGTGTAGTCCCCCCTAGTATAGTTTGGCTTTTCCCATTCAGTTCCTGTTACCTTCTCCACTTGTAACTCTACTATATAATCAAAACTCAGAACCACGTGATTGCTAGCTCTAATTGGCCTCTCGAAAGTGATGTCCTCAATGTCTGAACTGCTCAGGGTGAACACAAGATCCAGTCTTGCTGGCTCATCATCATTACCTCTCTCTCTGGTAGTATCCCTGACATGTTGATGCATGAGGTTTTCAAGTACCACATCCATCATCTTGGCTCTCCACGTTTCGGGACCCCCATGTGGCTCCAGGTTTTCCCAGTCGATCTCCCTGTGGTTGAAATCGCCCATTACCAATAACTTTGCTCTGCTCGAGTGAGCTCTTCTTGCCACCTCAGCCAGTGTGTCCACCATCTCCCTGTTGTTTTCTCCGTACTCCTCTCTTGGCCTCCTGCAGTTCTGTGGTGGGTTATACATCACTCCAATGACTACTTTATGTTCTCCAGGCTGAATTGTACCTACTATGTAGTCTCTTTCTCCAATCACGTCCATGCCTTCCATTTCTTCAAATCCCCATCGGTTTTTTATGAGCAGTGCAACCCCTCCTCCCCCTCTACTCCTTCTATCTTTCCTCAGGATCTGATATCCCGGTGGGAAGATTGCGTCTGTTATTGTCTCAGCGAGTTTTGTTTCTGTGACTGCTATGATGTCTGGGGATTTCTCACTGATTCTTTCGTTCCACTCCTCATGTTTATTCGTTATTCCATCCGCGTTTTGTACCAAACTTTCAGCTTCTTTTCTATCACTGTGGTCCTGCAAGAATATTGGGGTTGGGGGAGCGAGAGCCTTGGTGGGAGCCTATGGGGGGCTGTGGTGTAGGTGGGGTTTGTGATGATGGGGGTGGGGTCAGAATGCCAATAAGGGACAGCTGTTGGGGTGAGGTTTGTGATGTGGGGGTTGGTGGCAGAGGGAACAGTGAGTGGGTTGTAGTTTAGGTTGCTCAGTTGCGTTGGGATTGTCGCGGTTGGAGTCTTTTGGGAGGTTCTGTGGGGTGTGTTTGCCCTTCTTCCTGTGTCTGGGTCCTTCTCATCGTCATCATTGCCTCTCGTTCCTCCTTGTGTCTCTGTACCCTCTCTTTCAGTGTAGTCCTTTCTTCTAGTGTTCTGTCGCGATCGAGGTATACTCTCTGGTACCCCTGCTTGTCCCTCAGTCGTGCTTTCTCTTGCAGAATCCTGGTTCGAACTGATTCTTCCTTGAAAATTACTTGACACGCCGTATCCTTCCACTCGCAAACCACCCAATTCTTCGAAAATTTGTCACCTGGGTCATATCGCCCTCAACTATTGTTTTCATGATGTCTTCAATCATTTTTTCCTCCTCCTGTTTTATTTCTTCGAAGTTGTCCCCCTTGGCTTCTTGGAGCCCGTAGACAAAAACTGACCTCACCCTTTCCTCCTCCCACTGAGTCTCCATTTGCATCCTCTGAGGTGTTTTATTTCCTTCCATTGAAATGTTCTTGGCTTCAGTCCCTGTCCTTTCTGAAACTTCTATTCTCAGTGAACTGTCTTTCATGATCAGCTGTTCCTTGCTACTGCAGTTGGGTGTTAGAGTCTCTGCATATAACATACCTTCATTGTCTTCGGACCTGTCATTTGATCTTAGTGTGCTTCTCGTCTTTTCCCTGTGTGTGTGTGTGTGTGTGTGTGTGTGTGTGTGTGTGTGTGTGTGTGTGTGTGTCAAATATCCCAGTGTAGAACATCACATATCCCATGGTAGAAACATCACATATCCCATAGTAGAAACATCACATATCCCAGTGTAGGAACATCACATATCCCTGTGTAGAACACCACATATCCCAGGGTAGAAACATCACATATCCCAGTGTAGGAACATCACATACCCCAGTGTAGAACATCACATATCCCATGGTTGAAACATCACATATTCCAGTGTAGAAACATCACATATCCCAATGTAGGAACATCACATATCCCAGTGTAGAACATCACATATCCCAGGGTAGAAACGTCACATATCCCAGGGTAGAAACATCACATATTCCGGTTCAGAAGTTATTTTATTTAACATTGGCGAAATGTCATTTCTTTGTCTGCTTACTATTATTACATTAAACACTGGTTTATAACAGCTATATGAGTGGCATGTTCAGATAAGATATTGTATTAAAATTAAATGTAAAAATGTTGGATAATCAGTAGGCGTGTTGGGAATTCCGTGTGGAAGGAAATGCAGGTTCGTAATGGTGTTGTCTCTGATTCGGGAATGTTTATGTGTGTCAATGAATGGTGATACTGAATGGTCCCAGGTGTTTGTATCATCTGGTGTCTTGTATTTCCTCGTCAGGACAGGACAAAGTCTTTAATGTAGGTATGTTGTGTGATATCTCTTGTTCCCTCACTTTCACTACATCAGATTTATGTTTATGTCATGACCGAGGGAACAGCCTGAGTGACGGCGGAGTAATTCAGCTTCCTCGTGAAGAGGGTGCTGGAAGCAGGGAGTTGCCTGCTAAGCAGATTAGCAGCGATCAGACTGATGCAAATGAGGAGCGCCCCACGCCGGAAAAAGAACTTCCTGGAGAGGAAGAGTGCTGTGAATATCAGAACCAGCAACGAGAAGAGCCATACCATATTCTTTCTAGGGATGGCGTCGTGGCACTGGAGCTTGTAAATGAGCAAAGGTTCCTCTAAGAACTGAAAAGCTTTGTTTCGTAAACAGTGGGAAAAGAAGGTTTGATATCAAAGAGTCATGGTAACCATATCACTAATGATGTAAATAATGATCTGCTGGCAGCTGCGTTTAACATCAGAAGCGCTGCAGTGGAGTCAAAGTTTAGAGAGGCTGGATCAATACTTCCATGTATCTGAGAAGAAACCTTGCTGGTCATGGACTGAGCCGCGGGGGCGTTGACCCCCAGGATCATCACCTAGATAACTAGAGAGTATCGAAACTATTAGTCTGCTAAAGTCAAATCCAGAAGGCCTATCAGCTGGTATCTGTCAAATACCAACAAAAATTTCGTAAACATAATCGAAAGAACAAATATCGCTTCGCAAGGTAGTATTACACTGCAGTAATGGGCTGGGTTTTAGATAAATTGATGAAATTGAACCTGCTCGTGGACTCTCCCTCCAACATCAATAATGATGTCCAGGAATATCTGAAGGACATAAGAGTACCAGTCTGTCTTGGAAGATAGCGAAATGACAGGTACGTGGCGAAACCTCCAATAATAATAATAATAATAATAATAATAATAATAATAATAATAATAATAATAATAATAATAATAATAATAATAATAACAGTAATAATAATTATTATAATAATAATGACTATACAAATAATTATTATTATTATTTTAAGAGGGCTTACCTACGTGAGTCAGCATTGTCAATACACCTGCACGCAGGCAACTGAGACTGGCTTGGCTTAGTTTAATATCTATTATACATACCATACCCATCCTGTGGGCAGTAGTCAAAAGACTACAGAGAAACATTATGGGTCCGGGGACTGGGCCGTAAACGTTTGACAGTTGAACAAGTTACAGTGGTAACGAACTATTTACATTTTTAAATCCTGTCACGATCGTAATAAGTTATTTATACATACATGAATTAGATTACACACGCAAAAATGAGGCAATGCGTTGACTGGCTTGGGAAAGCCAGAAAACCTGTCTCAGAATAAGCCTGAAGACTTGGTCTGCATTGACCCTTGTTAACTTGGGTCGGCTGGTCAGTGACTCTCGTCGGCTGGAAGTGATCCACAGCCGAAAAGAGAGAATACGCAATAATAGGAATTCTTGCAGCGACTCGGACTGATGGCGTTAATATACACACCAAACTGTATTACAATACCTCTTGGAACTCTGCACATCACTTTTCTTCCTATATATACTCATATACTCTCTGCTCAGGTAGATCTGTGACATGATGAAGCCCTGTGTGTGGGCGAAACGTTGTCAATTTAAGGTTCGCATTATACTGTCTTCCTGACTATTTTTTCACTTCTTCGCTAGCTGGGGAACAGATTCTTTAACTGATTTCACCACTTTTACAAGAACTCTGGGGTATTTCACGTTTTGTTGCGATCCTCTGTATTAAGTGTACCACTTACCACACGTCCTGGGGGGTCAAGATCTTATTGGAAGTGATGTGTTAATGTTGGGTATTGTGTGTAATTTTGGAAACACACAACTAAGTTATGGAACTGGGAATTTTTTTAGTACAGGAGCTATTACTAATAGCGGTTGTGGCGCGATCTATGCATGCTGCACAGATATTAGATATTAGGCTGACGCAATGGTCGGAGAAGTGGCAGATGCAGTTTAATATTGACAAATGCAAAGTTCTAAATGTTGGACAGGTAAATAACCATGCCGCATATAAACTAAATAATGTAGAGCTTAATACTACTGATTACGAAAAGGATTTAGGAGTTCTGGTTAGCAGTAATCTAAAACCAAGACAATAGTGCATTAGTGTTCGCAATAAAGCTAACAGAATTCTTGGCTTCATATCTAGAAGTATAAATAATAGAAG
>NC_091305.1:42486036-42516036 GCF_038502225.1 Cherax quadricarinatus
AGGTCTCAGTACAATAACTAGAGAACGCCTAATCTGACTAACTTCAAACTTCCAGAACTTAGAGATCCTATTTAAGGGAAGGTTCAAATTAGTTTTGGGAAATGGAACTTTAATTTTGTCCTTTTTTTGGGAAGAAATTGCTGTATTACTTTCTATGACTCTTCTCATTTGCTTCAGATTTCAGCTCTGATGTTTATTCGCATTAGTCACTTATGCCACACTCTGTACTATTCCTTTTGTGTATATTTGTGCAGAGAGACTGAATATACAAGATGCTGCCTGAAAAATGAGACACTTGTACAGCATTTGCAAATCTTCAGTGAGGAAATGTTTTGCCAGCCAGTGGGTTCTTCAGTCCAAAACAGAGAAAAACAGTGAAAGATGAGGGGAAGAATGAGGTAATCAGTCCCTCAGCCTAGAGTCGATGTGTTCGGTCTATCAATCTTGAGAAAAGTGGACTGAAGAAGCCAATGACTAGCAAGTTTGAATATATATATATATATATATATATATATATATATATATATATATATATATATATATATATATATATATATATATATATATATATATATAAAGGTGGCATATAAGGTACATGTTGTTACGTGTGTATCACCGATTATAAGGCGAAAATCTCATCCAGCTCCTCAGAGCTGGGGCGTGCAAAATACAGCAGGCATTACCCCTTTGAACAGCCGCACTGAATCGCTGGAACAGAAAACTAGCTGCCCTGGGATCCCTAGTTACCCTGATGAGTCTTTTTCCTAGCATCTTAAGGAATTTAGATGCACTCTTTCCCCATGAGCTAAGGGTCTCTGAGCCTATGGGAACAAACATATAATGATGGTCAAGTTCTCCATATTTTCTAGACTTTTGGGACTTCCTGAAGCTGGCAGCTGCCCCTCCTTCTTCCCTGGTGTATTGGTGATAGGTATCAGCCAAGGTAGATGCACATGTATAGTCCCACACCATCTGCTTCCCATCTGTCCAGGCTTGAAGGGTGATACCATCTGGACGCTTCTGGCTGCCATCAGTTCTGCATAGTTGGGGTGGCTCCCTTACTGCTGGACATCCGGCTGTTGTGAGGCTCCTCTTGATAATGTTATTAACCTCCTCATGTCTTGCAATCTTTCCCTCGGATTTACGGCACACAAGACCATGGTACCCGAATCGGTCTGCTGCTTCACTGCCACAAATACACCTGTGTTCGGCGAGAATAGGGGCGGCAAGTCGAAGGGCAACACCGATGCGGATGGTCTGTGGGTACAGGCGTGTGCCAAGGCTGGAGTTGGGAACAGCCAACAGAAAGTCCCCTGCATGAGGAGCTCTCACTGCCAGGAGGCGGGCTCTATCCTTCCCTGACACACTCTGAAGCACTGTTGAGGCTATATTTTCCACTATTGGATCATCCCAGTGCGATTGTTTGTAGTTGTTTGGGGGAGCAGGTCTGGTTTCAGACCCCGTTAGATTATCCTAGATCATGGCTCCGTCAATGAACTTTTGGTCCTGGACTCCAATCTTGTCCCTAAGATGTTCAGGGAAAATCGCTGCTACAAGCCCTCTGGATGCAATACATGAGGACAGAAAAGCAGGTAGCGCAATCTGTGATGACTTGCGGACACCAATGCCTCTTAGTCTGACTGGAAGTGTAGCTTGGTTCCACTGCCCGTCTTCTAGAGCAAGGTTGAGTACTTTCGTAAAAACCTGCCTCTGGATACTGTCATATTCGTGCAGTATAGGGTTATCTTATATATATATATATATATATCTATATATATATATATATATATATATATATATATATATATATATATATATATATATATATATATATATATATATATATATATATATATGAACCATACCCCCGGCCGGGATTGAACCCGCGGTCATAGTCTCAAAACTCCAGCCGGTCGCGTTAGCCACTAGACCAGCTAGCCACAATAAGATTCATCCAACTAGGTATATTTCTACACTATAGGAAGGTTAGCACAGGCACCTCTGTGACCACAAATGCAAGTTTTTACAGACGAATCTCCAGCTAGCGTGGCCGTGACGAACTCTAGCTCAAGTCCCTTCACTGCCGTCAACATGACTTAAGAAATCGTAATGACACGATTGCACGATGGTTTATTTGCAATCGTGTCATTACGATTTCTTAAGTCATATATATATATATATATATATATATATATATATATATATATATATATATATATATATATATATATTTATATATATATATATATATATATATATATATATATATATATATATATATATATATATATATATATATATATATATATATATATATATATATATATATACTTTTCAGCCACGGTTGATTGATTGATTAGTTAATGAGGTATTAAGGCTTACGATTGAACGAGAGTCATTAAGGCTCCACAATAGCCTTTTCAACACCAGAGAAGAATACTTTAATCCCTTTAGGGTATAGCAACATCCTTGTGTACAGTCAGTGTATATTGACGTTTTATTCACTTTCAAATATTAAAATAAAATTTATATTAGTTAAATTTATATTAGTTATTCTTTTAAAAATTAGCAGAAAAGAAGCATTAAAACTGACAATAAAATCTAAAAATTTACAATAAACTTAAAATTGAGATTAAGAAAAATGCATTACTGTAAAAGAAAAGAAAAATATAAATATTAAATTTAAATGTTTATTAAAATTTAAATTTATAATAAAATTCGAAGAAACTCCACAATATAAATTTACATTAATGTTATAAATATTTTTGATATTTATATCTAGAAAAAAAGTGAAAATTTTCATTTGACATATTGTAAGAGGAGAAAAATTTTGTAAATTTTGTAAATTTAATATCATAGTAAAAACATTGCGGATTTGAAGAAATAATAATTCTGTAATAAATAAAACCATTCTGAAAAGATTTCTCAATATATATATATATATATATATATATATATATATATATATATATATATATATATATATATATATATATATATATATATATATATATATATATATTGTTTTTTATGTATAAGTTGTCCAGTTCCTAGTCAAGTGGGAGGGGGAGGAGGGGGAGGCTAGGAGGGAGGAGGGGGGAGATGCATGAGGGGTGGGAGAAGGAGGGGTGGGGGAAAAAGGGGAGGGGTGGGGGAAAGGATGAAGGGGGAGGGGAGGGGGAGTAGACAATAAAGAAGGGAGGAGAAGACAATAAAGAGAGGAGAAGTAGACAATAAAGAGGGAAGTGGAGTAGACAATAAAGAGGGGAGGGGGAGTAGACAAAGAGGGGAGGGGGATTAGACAATAAAGAGGGGAGGGGGAGTAGACAAAGAGGGGAGGGGGATTAGACAATAAAGAGGGGAGGGGGAGTAGACAATAAAGAGGGGAGGGGGAGTAGACAAAGAGGGGAGGGGGATTAGACAATAAAGAGGGGAGGGGGAGTAGACAATAAAGAGGGGAGGGGGAGTAGTTAATAAAGAGGAGAAGGGAGTAGACAATAAAGAGGGGAGGGGGAGTAGACAAAGAGGGGAGGGTGATTAGACAATAAAGAGGGGAGGGGGAGTAGACAATAAAGAGGGGAGGGGGAGTAGTTAATAAAGAGGAGAAGGGAGTAGACAATAAAGAGGGGAGGGGGAGTAGACAATAAAGAGGGGAGAGGGATTAGACAATAAAGAGGGGAGGGGGAGTAGACAATAAAGAGGGGAGGGGGAGTAGAAAATAAAGAGGGGAGGGGGATTAGACAATAAAGAGGGGAGGGGGAGTAGACAATAAAGAGGGGAGGGGAGTAGTTAATAAAGAGAAGGGAGTAGACAATAAAGAGGGGAGAGGGATTAGACAATAAATAGGGGAGGGGGAGTAGTCAATAAAGAGGAGAAGGGAGTAGACAATAAAGAGGGGAGGGGGAGTATACAATAAAGAGGGGAGGGAGATTAGACAATAAAGAGGGGAGGGGGAGTAGACAATAAAGAGGGGAGGGGGAGTAGACAATAAAGAGGGGAGGGGGATTAGACAATAAAGAGGGGAGGGGGAGTAGACAATAAAGAGGGGAGGGGAGTAGTTAATAAAGAGAAGGGAGTAGACAATAAAGAGGGGAGGGGGAGTAGACAATAAAGAGGGGAGAGGGATTAGACAATAAACAGGGGAGGGGGAGTAGTCAATAAAGAGGAGAAGGAGTAGACAATAAAGAAAGGAGGAGTAGATAATGTAGACGGTAGAGGAGAGTCGACGATAAAGAGGGGAGGGGTGGGAGAAAGGATGAAGTGGGAGGGGGAGTAGACAATAAAGAGGGGATGGGAGAAGACAATAAAGAGGGAAGGGGAGTAGACAATAAAGAGGGGAGGGGAGTGGACAATAAAGAGGGGAGGGGAGTAGACAATAAAGAGGGGAGGGGAGTGGACAATAAAGAGGGGAGGAGAGTAGACAATAAAGAGGGGAGGAGAGTAGACAATAAAGAGGGGAGGGGAGTAGACAATAAAGACGGGAGTGGGAGTAGACAATAAAGAGGGGAGGGGGAGTAGACAATAAAGAGAGGATGGGAGTAGACAATAAAGAGGGGAGGGGAGTAGACAATAAAGAGGGGAGGGGAGTAGACAATAAAGAGGGGAGTGGGAGTAGACAATAAAGAGGGGAGGGGGAGTAGACAATAAAGAGGGGAGTGGGAGTAGACAATAAAGAGGGGAGTGGGAGTAGACAATAAAGAGGGGAGGGGGAGTAGACAATAAAGAAAGGATGGGAGTAGACAATAAAGAGGGGAGGGGAGTAGACAATAAAGAGGGGAGGGGAGTAGACAATAAAGAGGGGAGGGGAGTAGACAATGAAGGGAGAGTAGACAATAAAAAGAGAAGGGGGAGTAGACAATAAAGAGGGGAGGGGAGTAGAAAATAACGAGGGGAGGGGAGTAGACAATAAAGAGGGGAGGGGGATTAGACAATAAACAGGGGAGGGGGAGTAGTCAATAAAGAGGAGAAGGAGTAGACAATAAAGAAAGGAGGAGTAGATAATGTAGACGGTAGAGGAGAGTCGACGATAAAGAGGGGAGGGGTGGGAGAAAGGATGAAGGGGGAGGGGAGGGGGAGTAGACAATAAAGAGTGGGTGGGAGAAGACAATAAAGAGGGAAGGGGAGTAGACAATAAAGAGGGGAGGGGGAGTAGACAATAAAGAGGGGAGGGGAGTAGATAATAAAGAGGGGAGGGGGAGTAGACAATAAAGAGGGGAGGGGAGTAGACAATAAAGAGGGGAGTGGGAGTAGACAATAAAGAGGCGAGGGGAGTAGACAATAAAGAGGGGAGGGGGAGTAGACAATAAAGAGGGGAGGGGGAGTAGACAATAAAGATGGGAGGGGAGTAGACAATAAAGAGGGGAGGGTAGTAGACCATAAAGAGGGGAGGGGAGTAGACAATAAAGAGGGGAGGGGGAGTAGACAATAAAGTGAGGAGGGGAGTAGACAATAAAGAGGGGAGGGGAGTAGACAATAAAAAGGGGAGGGGAGTAGACAATAAAGAGGGGCGGGGAGTAGACGATAAAGAAGGGAGGGGAGTAGACAATGAAGAGGGGAGAGGAGTAGACAATAAAGAGGGGAGAGGAGTAGACAATGAAGAGGGGAGGAGGAAGTAGACAATAAAGTGAGGAGGGGACTAGACAATAAAGAGGGGAGGTGAGTAGACAATAAAGAGGGGAGGGGAGTAGACAATAAAGAGGAGAGGGGAGTTGACAATAAAGAAGGGAGGGGAGTAGACAATAAAGAGAGGAGGGGAGTAGACAATAAAGAGGGGAGGGGAGTAGACAATAAAGAGGGGAGGGGAGTAGACAATAAAGAGGAGAGGGGAGTTGACAATAAAGGGAGGGGAGTAGACAATAAAGAGAGGAGGGGAGTAGACAATAAAGAGGGGAGGGGAGTAGACAATAAAGAGGGGAGGGGAGTAGACAATAAAGAGGGGAGGGGGAGTAGACAATAAAGAGGGGAGGGGAGTAGACAATAAAGAGGGGAGGGGAGTAGACAATAAAGAGGGGAGGGGAGTAGACAATAAAGAGGGGAGGGGAGTAGACAATAAAGAGGGGAGGGGAGTAGACAATAAAGAGGGGAGGGGAGTAGACAATAAAGAGGGGAGGGGAGTAGACAATAAAGAGAGGAGGGGAGTAGACAATAAAGAGGGGAGGGGAGTAAACAATAAAGAGGGGAGGGGAGTAGACAATAAAGAGGGGAGGGGGAGTAGACAAAGAGGGGAGGGGAGTAGACAATAAAGAGAGGAGGGGAGTAGACAATAAAGAGGGGAGGGGAGTAGACAATAAAGAGGGGAGGGGAGTAGACAATAAAGAGGGGAGGGGAGTAGACAATAAAGAGGGGAGGGGAGTAGACAATAAAGAGGGGAGGGGAGTAGAAAATAAAGAGGGGAGGGGAGTAGACAATAAAGAGGGGAGGGGAGTAGACAATAAAGAGGGGAGGGGAGTAGACAATAAAGAGGGGAGTGGAGTAGACAATAAAGAGGGGAGGGGAGTTGACAATAAAGAAGGGAGGGGAGTAGACAATAAAGAGAGGAGGGGAGTAGACAATAAAGAGGGGAGGGGAGTAGACAATAAAGAGGGGAGGGGAGTAGACAATAAAGAGGGGAGGGGAGTAGACAATAAAGTGGGGAGGGGAGTAGACAATAAAGAGGGGAGGGGAGTAGACAATAAAGAGGGGAGTAGACAATAAAGAGGGGAGTGGAGTAGACAATAAAGAGGGGAGGGGAGTTGACAATAAAGAAGGGAGGGGAGTAGACAATAAAGAGAGGAGGGGAGTAGACAATAAAGAGAGGAGGGGAGTAGACAATAAAGAGGGGAGGGGAGTAGACAATAAAGAGGGGAGGGGAGTAGACAATAAAGAGGGGAGGGGAGTAGACAATAAAGAGGGGAGGGGAGTAGACAATAATCACGAAAATTTGAAATAAAACTTGCGAGAGCCACGACAATGATGATGATGATGGTAATGATAATGATACCGATGATGATAATGAAAATGGTGATGTTGAAATGTTAGAGATGGTGAAGATAACGGTGGTGATAGTGATTGTAATGCTGACTGTGATGATAGTGATCTTGATGATAGTGATTGTGATGGTGATAGTGACTCATGGTAGAGACTGTGATGGCGATAGTGGCTCATGGAAGGGATTGTGATAGTGATTTTTACTCACGGTAGTAATTGTAATGATGATTGTGACTCATAGTAGTGATTGTGATGGTGATTTTAACTAATGGTAGAGATTGTGATAGTGATTTTGACTCATGGTAATGATTGTGATGGTGATTGTGACTCATGGTAGTGATTGTGATGGTGACTGACTCATGAAAGTGATTGTGATGGTGATAATGACTCATGATAGTGATTGTGATGCTAATAGTGACTCATGATATTGATAGTGATGGTGATAATGACTCACGGTAGTGATTGTGATGGTGATAGTGACTCATGGTAGTGATTGTGACGGTGACAGTGACTCATTGTAGTGATTGTGATGGTGATTGTAACCCATGGTAGTGATTGTGATGGTGACAGTGACTCATGGTAGTGATTGTGATGGTGATTGTGACCTGTGGTAGTGATTGTGATCGTGATAGTGACTCATGGTAGTGATTGTGATGGTGACAGTGACTGTGAGGATTGTAATTTTGATGGCAAAAGTGATTATTTTGACAGTGATTGTGGTGATGATAGCGATTATTTGATAATGATTTTGACTGAGATGGTGAGAGTGATGCTGATAGTGATGCAGATGAGTTTATCCCCCACAAATATGTATCCTCACCCACAAGCGTGTATCCTCCCCCACAAGTGCGTATTCTCCTCACTAATATGTATCTTCCCCCACAAGTGTATATCCTCCTCACTAATATGTATCCTCCCCCACAAGCGTGTATCCTCCCATACAAGTGTGTATCCTCACCCACAAGCGTGTATCCTCCCCCACAAGTGCGTATTCTCCTCACTAATATGTATCTTCCCCCACAAGTGTATATCCTCCTCACTAATATGTATCCTCCCCCACAAGCGTGTATCCTCCCATACAAGTGTGTATCCTCCCCCACAAGCGTGTATCCTCCCCACAAGCGTGTATCCTCCCCTACAAGTGTGTATCCTCCCACACAAGCGTGTACCCTCCCATACATGCGTGTATCCTCCCCACAAGCGTGTATCCTCCCCCACAAGTGTGTATCCTCCCATACAAGTGTGTATCCTCCAACAAAAGTGTGTATCCTCCCCCACAAGTGTGTATCATCCCCCACAAGCTTGTATCGTCCCACACAAGTGTGTATCCTCCCACACAAGTGTGTATCCTCCCCCACAAGTGTGTATCCTCCCACACAAGTGTGTATCCTCCCCCACAAGTGTGTATCCTCCCCCACAAGTGTGTATCCTCCCCCACAAGTGTGTATCCTCCCCCACAAGTGTGTATCCTCCCACACAGGTGTGTATCCTCCCACACAAGTGTGTATCCTCCCCCAGAAGTGTGTATCCTCCAACACAAGTGTGTATCCTCCCCCACAAGTGTGTATCCTCCCACACAAGTGTGTATCCTCCCCCACAAGTGTGTATCCTCCCCCAAAAGTGTGTATCCTCCCCCACAAGTGTGTATCCTCCCCCACAAGTGTGTATCCTCCCACACAGGTGTGTATCCTCCCACACAAGTGTGTATCCTCCCCCAGAAGTGTGTATCCTCCAACACAAGTGTGTATCCTCCCCCACAAGTGTGTATCCTCCCCCACAAGTGTGCATCCTCCCCACAAGTGTGTATCCTCCCCACAAGTGTGTATCCTCCCACACAAGTATGTATCCTCCCACACAAGTGTGTATCCTCCCACACAAGTGTGTATCCTCCCACACAAGTGTGTATCCTCCCACACAAGTGTGTATCCTCCAACACAAGTGTGTATCCTCCCCCACAAGTGTGTATCCTCCCACACAAGTATGTATCCTCCCACACAAGTGTGTATCCTCCCACACAAGTGTGTATCCTCCCACACAAGTATGTATCCTCCCACACAAGTGTGTATCCTCCCACACAAGTATGTATCCTCCCACACAAGTGTGTATCCTCCCCCACAAGTGTGTATCCTCCCCCACAAGTGTGTATCCTCCCCACAAGTGTGTATCCTCCCACACAAGTATGTATCCTCCCACACAAGTGTGTATCCTCCCACACAAGTATGTATCCTCCCACACAAGTGTGTATCCTCCCCCACAAGTGTGTATCCTCCCACACAAGTATGTATCCTCCCACACAAGTGTGTATCCTCCCACACAAGTGTGTATCCTCCCACACAAGTATGTATCCTCCCACACAAGTGTGTATCCTCCCACACAAGTATGTATCCTCCCACACAAGTGTGTATCCTCCCCCACAAGTGTGTATCCTCCCCCACAAGTGTGTATCCTCCCCACAAGTGTGTATCCTCCCCACAAGTGTGTATCCTCCCACACAAGTATGTATCCTCCCACACAAGTGTGTATCCTCCCACACAAGTGTGTATCCTCCCACACAAGTGTGTATCCTCCCACACAAGTGTGTATCCTCCAACACAAGTGTGTATCCTCCCCCACAAGTGTGTATCCTCCCACACAAGTATGTATCCTCCCACACAAGTGTGTATCCTCCCACACAAGTGTGTATCCTCCCACACAAGTATGTATCCTCCCACACAAGTGTGTATCCTCCCACACAAGTATGTATCCTCCCACACAAGTGTGTATCCTCCCACACAAGTATGTATCCTCCCACACATGTGTGTATCCTCCCACACAAGTGTGTATCCTCCCAAGTATGTACACAAGTGTGTATCCTCTCCCACACAAGTGTGTATCCTCCCCACAAGTGTGTATCCTCCCCACAAGTGTGTATCCTCCCACACAAGTATGTATCCTCCCACACAAGTGTGTATCCTCCCACACAAGTGTGTATCCTCCCACACAAGTGTGTATCCTCCCACACAAGTGTGTATCCTCCAACACAAGTGTGTATCCTCCCCACAAGTGTGTATCCTCCCACACAAGTATGTATCCTCCCCCACAAGTGTGTATCCTCCAACACAAGTGTGTATCCTCCCCCACAAGTGTGTATCCTCCCCCACAAGTGTGTATCCTCCCACACAAGCGTGTATCCTCTACAAGGCAGATAAAGACTGTCCGAGAGGCGGGAAACGAGTACTCGGGGGCAAAGGTGTCAAAAACACTGAAGACTTTCAAAGATATCATGAAGTATATTTTTTTCCATTTGGAGGAGGAAGTATTGTCGGGCAGGCTCCCATACACAGCTTCAAGAATAGGCTTCAAGAATAGGCAGGACCAGGAGCTAAGAATCGACTCGTGAAATTACAGAGGTACCTAAAAATAGCTGAGGGCACACGCACGCGCACGAGCACACACGCACGCACGCACTGCGGCAGACAGTGTGACGTCAGACATGCACTGCGGCAGACGGTGTGACGTCACACACACACACACCTCCAGGGAGAACAGACGTAAACAAAGCCAGACTTCCAAAGAAAACGGAGAAAATGCAAATTCCCTAGACAAAGACTTGCTTCTTGGAAAAAAAAATGAAAAAGTACCTATATCATATATATATTTAAATATATATATATATATATATATATATATATATATATATATATATATATATATATATATATATATATATATATATATATATATATATATATATATAAGGAATTCACAAGAGCAGGCGAAATATACACAAACACTGATCTCTGGCTGAAGGAGACTCGAACCTACGAACCTTTGTGTGTGTGTATAAATATATATATAATATATATATATATATATATATATATATATATATATATATATATATATATATATATATATATATATATATATATATATATATATATATATATATATATATATAAGTGGATAAAAAGGCTTCAAGGAAGAATATTTGGATTTCTTCCTGAAGCCGTTTGAATATTCCACTTCCCCTACCACCCCATCTTTTGATATATATTTTTTTTTTACTAATAGGAATATTTTATTACATAATATGGTACAGAAGATTTAAGAGATACATTCTTGATATAAAGGTGGCATATACGGTACATGTTGTTACGTGTGTATCACCGATTATAAGGCGAAAATCTCATCCAGCTCCTCAGAGCTGGGGCATGTGCCCAAAATACAGCAGGCATTACCCCTCTGAACAGCCGCACTGAGCCGCTGGAACAGGAAACTAGCTGCCCTGGGATCCCTAGTTACCCTGATGAGTCTTTTTCCCAGCTCCTTAAGGAATTTAGATGCACTCTTTCCCCATGAGCCAAGGGTCTCTGAGCCTATGGGAACAAACATATAATGATGGGCAAGTTCTCCATATTTTCTAGATTTTTGGGACTCCCTGAGGCTGGCAGCTGCCCCTCCTTCTTCCCTGGTGTATTGGAGATAGGTATCAGCCAAGGTAGATGCACATGTATAGTCCCACACCACCTGCTTCCCATCTGTCCAGGCTTAAAGGGTGATACCATCTGGACGCTTCTGGCTGCCATCAGATCTGCATAGTTGGGGTGGCTCCCTTACTGCTGGGCATCCAGCTGTTGTGAGGCTCCTCTTGATAATGTTATTAACCTCCTCATGTCTTGCAATCTTTCCCTCGGATTTACGGCACACAAGACCATGGCACCCGAATCGGTCTGCTGCTTCACTGCCACAAATACACCTGTGTTCGGCGAGAATAGGGGCGGCAAGTCGAAGGGCAACACCGATGCGGATGGTCTGTGGGTCGAGACGAGTGCCAAGGCTGGAGTTGGGAACAGCCAACAGAAAGTCCCCTGCATGAGGAGCTCTCACTGCCAGGAGGCGGGCTCTATCCTTCCCTGACACACTCTGAAGCATTGTTGAGGCAATATTTTCCACTATTGGACCATCCCAGTGCGATTGTTTGTAGTTGTTGGGGGGAGCAGGTCTGGTTCCAAAGCCCGTTAGATTATCCCAGATCATTGCTCCGTCAATGAATTTTTGGTCCTGGGCTCCAATCTTGTCCTTAAGATGTTCAGGGAGAATCGCTGCTACAAGCTCTCTGGATGCAATACACGAGGACAGAAAAGCAGGTAACGCAATCTGTGATGACTCGCGGACACCAATGCCTCCTAGTCTGACTGGAAGTGTAGCTTGGTTCCACTGCCCGTCTTCTAGAGCAAGGTTAAGTACTTTCGTAAAAATCTGCCTCAGAATACTGTCATATTCGTGCAGTATATATATAATATAATATATATATATATATATATATATATATATATATATATATATATATATATATATATATATATATATATATATATATATATATATGAAATTATCCCTATACACATACATTCACATATGCTCACACATACATACACACACACACACACTGCTGCATGCAGTCGTATACAACTGGGACATCACTTAGCTTTTAAAGCTTGCTTGAATATTCAGAATGAAGAGTGAATATATTCTCAAACCCCAGAGTACGTCAAGAATTCACACCTGAAGCCGCTGACAACTAAACACTCAGCTATAGAATACCAAAACTAAATACAATTTTTTTTTGCAGTATACAAGTAATGTTCACGTGTAATAGTGTGGGTTATGTGCCTCTTCTTTCTTCATGTGAAGAATAAATACGACGGCCCACTTGCGGTTTCCTGCATTTGCCACAGATGGTGATACCTCACCCTGATTCAGGCAGCCACCGTGTGTCACATTCTAGTGGAAAGTCAAGTGCTGTCCATACACATGACCATTCTGACCAGAGCCAATCATAGTGCTTGATACTAGCTCTCTCAGGCATCTGGGTGTTTGTGTTGTCTCGTCTGCCTAAAATTGTCCTTCAGAAGGATGGTTTTAACAGCTGATACAGGAAGGTCCTGTTTCACCTCCGCCTTCGACCTGTCACAAGCAGCTCTTACTTTGTTTTCATTGTCATAGTGTTAGATGATTATGTCCCTACATGTAGATTATCAGGAGGTAAATGTGGGGGCTCGTGCTTCAGTACGCACCATTTTAGTAGCAAGGCGTGGGGAGGACTCATACCCTCCTTGTCAGTAGCAAAGCATGGGAGCACTCATACCCACCTTGCCAGGAGGAGGGTGTGGGAGACTCACACTCTTGTACCCACCTTGCCAGGAGGGTGTGGGAGACTCACACTCTTGTACCCACCTTGCCAGGAGGAGGGTGTGGGAGACTCACACTCCTGTACCCACCTTGCCAGGAGGAGGGTGTGGGAGACTCACACTCTTGTACCCACCTTGCCAGGAGGAGGGTGTGGGAGACTCACACTCTTGTACCCACCTTGCCAGGAGGAGGGTGTGGGAGACTCACACTCTTGTACCCACCTTGCCAGGAGGAGGGTGTGGGAGACTCACACTCTTGTACCCACCTTGCCAGGAGGAGGGTGTGGGAGACTCACACTCTTGTACCCACCTTGCCAGGAGGAGGGTGTGGGAGACTCACACTCTTGTACCCACCTTGCCAGGAGGAGGGTGTGGGAGACTCACACTCTTGTACCCACCTTGCCAGGAGGAGGGTGTGGAAGACTCACACTCTTGTACCCACCTTGCCAGGAGGAGGGTGTGGGAGACTCACACTCTTGTACCCACCTTGCCAGGAGGAGGGTGTGGGAGATTCACACTCCTGTATGCACTTTAATATGTGTTATTCAACATAGTGTATCTCCCCCCCCCTTCTTAAAAACAAACTCATCTGATGGGCTCCGTCCCCAAATTAATGTTTTGGATAATTGTAAATAAAAATTGAAATCAGCTTAAAACCATGAAAATGATGTGTCCCTCTGTACACTGCAACAAAAACACATGCCCCCTTCAAGGGGCACCGCCCCCTAATAAAAATATGGTTGATTACGCTGGCTTTAAAAGGACTGAGTTATAGAACAATCATTAGTAAACAAATCTTTCATATAATTGTGCTTCTTGATTATTTTCTTAATAATTTTCAGTTAAATCAGCGAGCGTTGTTATGTTGGTGTAAACTACCAGTCTAGAAGATCTTCCCAGGGGCCTGGGATCTTCCCAGAGGCCTGAGCTCCTCCCAGGGGCCTGGGCTCCTCCCAGGGGCCTGGGCTCCTCCCAGGGGCCTGGGCTCCTCCCAGGGGCCTGGGCTCCTCCCAGGGGCCTGGGCTCCTCCCAGGGGCCTGGGCTCTTCCCAGGGTCTTTGGCTCTCTCCAGGTGCCTTGACACCTTCCAAATTCCAGTGCTCCTCCCAAATTCCTAGGCTTCTCTCAAGTGCCTGGAATCCTCCCAGATGCATGGTCTCCTCCCACCATAATGAGTATTAGTAAACAGAGTTAGGTATGAGGCTTCCACAGTGAAAAGCTCTGTTCCACAAGCTACATTACTCGCTTCCATCTTTTTCCTCATCCCTGTATCTGATACAGACGCAAACGTAAATCATACCACCATACCATCCTTTGTAGACGATAGTAGAATCTGGGTGAGAGTATTTTTTGTTGAGGACACAGTACATGTTTAAACGGATATATACCAAGTCCTCCAGTGCACCGTAGAAAAACAACACGATATTCGATAAGAGAAATTTCAGTTACTCCGTTATGGAAAACCCGAGGAAATAAAAGCCAGAGAGGAGTATAAAACAAATTCTAACCACACGGTAGAGCATAGAGATAATGTGAAGAACTTAGGGGTGATAATGCCAGAGGACCTCAGCTTCAAGGATCACATTGTCATCATCAAAACAGAGAGGAAAATGATAGGATGGATAATGAGAACCTTCAAAAGAAGGGATGCTAAGCCATTGGTGATTCCTTTTCAGCCACATGTTCTCTCTAGGCTGGAATACTGCTGTACGCTAACAGCCACGTTTAAGGGAGGTGAAATTACAGATCCTCACTACACGTGTAAGTTCAGTCAAGCACCTTAATTAATTACTAGGAACGTTGAAGCCCCATGACCAGTACTCCATAATCCACACCTGGAAAACCTAGTCTTAAATCTGCACACAACAATTACTCCCTACGAGTCCACAAGGCTTGACATACGGGAAAATATACCCACAAGTGAAGGGCAGTACCTGACCAGCCGGGCTGTGGCTCGTACGTTGGACTGCGTGCAGCCAGCAGTAACAGCCTGTTTAATCTGGCCATGATCCGAAGGAAGGCCTGGTCATGAACCGAGCTGCGATGGCGATGACACCCAGAACACTTTCCAGTGTGAACATCAAAATGGTATACAATACCGACAGGTTGGTAGGTAAGACACATAGGCAACAGTTAGGCAACTTTATTCCGAGACGTTTTCTGTACCAAGATGCCATGTGTTGCAGCTCGAGGACCTCCTCTTCCTACTGAGTGTGAAAATTTATTTTTCAGTAAGATCAGGGATGTGTGATGTCACCATCCTTGCTTAACATCTTCAGTCTAATACAGAGACAAAGGGTGAAAGATGAGGAGGAGAATGAGGTAATCAGTTCCTCAGCCTGGAGTTGATGTGTTCGGTCCATTAATATTGAGATTGATGGACTGAGGGTGTCGGGGGACTGGAAGATGGTTAATCTGAAGCGAGAGTTGTCACAGTTGCTTTCTGTCGATGACACTGTTGTTTTGGGAGATTCCGAAGAGATGTTGCAAAGGTTGGTAAGGGAATTTGGGAGGGTATGTGAAAGAAAGAAATTAAAAGTGAATATAGGAAAGAGCAAGGTGATGAGAGTATAACAAAATATAGGGAATATGAAATTGGAAATCGGATCGAAGGGAGGTACCGTGGAAGAGGTGAATGTGTTCAGATATTTTGGGAGTGGACTTGTCGGCGGGTGGTTCTATGAGAGATGAGGTGAACCACAGAACTGAAGAAGGAAAAAAGGTGGACGGTGCATGGAAGCATGTGTGTAGACAAAGAACTCTATCCATGAAGGTTAAATGGGGAATTTACCAAATATAGTGTTACCAAATGGGTGTGAAACATGGGTTTTAAATGTTGCAGCGAGGAGGAGTCTAGAGACAGATGAGATATCGTATTTGAGGACAATGTGTAGTCTGAATATTATGCAGAGAATTCAGAGTCTGGAGATAAAGAACAGTTGTTGAGTTGTTGAGTTACAAGTATTCATTATTCAAAGGGGATGTTAAAATTAATTGGACATATAGAGAGGTTGGGGGGAAATAGGTTGATTAGTAGGTCCTATAAATCTGCTGTGGAGGGCAGGAGGGGTAGAGGTTGTCCTAGGAAAGATTGGATGGTGAGGGTAAAGATGGTTTTGAGTGTTAGGGGCTTAGAAATCCAACAGGCTAGTGTCAACGTGTTAGAAGTGAATAAAATCAATTTCTTTTATCTGACGTGCTGTTGGAACGTGAGCAAGGTAATATTTATGAAAGAATTCAGGGAAATCTATTAGTCGAACTTCAGTCCTGGAAATGGGAAGTACAGTGTTCGCACCCTGCAGGAGGGGTGGAGATGCTGAAATGTCAATACGCTTATGGCAAAGCAGTGACTGGGTGACAGTGACAGTGTTTTCATCTCTGCAGGATCACCAACCTCTGTAGGAGACGGCCGGTGTATTAGAAAAAAAAAATAATCTGCAGTTTATAGAACGTAGCACAGTGCCAGGCTTCCCCACTGGATTCTGTGAGAGAGAGGGTGCCAAGAGGGAGAGAGGAGGGATTGCCGAGGGGAAAGAGAGGGTGCCGAGTGGGGATAATATTTACCACGAGTGCAACACGTGGCACAGTGCCTGGCGTCCATGTTCACCCCCAGGTGTGTGTACGTAATTAAATGTTAATAATCACAGAAGGCTCTTAGTAAAGCTAGAGAAGAGCTCTTGATCTAATGAATCTGAACTATCCTCTATTTCCTTGCATTAAAACTGGTCACCCCTAGGTTCATGACCCCTACGGGCTGAATGCCAAATAATGTCGCAGAGACGCGCTTGTCTAATGTCGTAGTTATAATTATGTTTATTTACTTTTAAACTTTCCTCAGGATGCGACTCACCAGCCGCCTAGTACCCAGGTACCTAATTAAAGCTACGTGACAAGGAGTAAGCGACAGCAGGTGTAAGGAGTGCAAGAATGGTATATAATACCGACAAGATGAAATTAAGACACATGTGCAACATCTGGGTATCTTTATTGTAGACGTTTCGCCATCCAGTGGCTTTATCAATACAAATTCCAGGACATAACTTGAAGACAGTAGAACTATGTACAGAAGATGAGGTAATCAGTCCCTCAACCTAGCAGTAGGAGCGAAGAGCACCATAGTCGTGGAGATTCTGAAGCAGAAGCAAGGAGCCTGGCGCTTAAAGCCACTGGATGGCGAAACGTCTACAATAAAGATACCCAGATGTTGCACATGTGTCTTAATTTCATCAGGTGTAAGGAGACTATCACCTATTTACTTCTATTTGACCGGGGGCGGCAGGGAAGAAGTGCCGTGTGAAAATTAATGTGTGATGTCGAAAATAAGGGAATGAAATATGAAGAAATAACAGTTTGTTTGATCTTGGAGGTTTGGCACCTAGCAGTGATGAGGAACCTGGTTGGCACCTAGCAGTAAAGAGGAACCTGGTTGGCACCTAGCAGTGAAGAGGAACCCTTCATAAACCCAGTCACTGAAATGAAGTAATCATTTCTATTTACGAGCTAGTGTAAATATAATTCTAAGACTGATGAAGGGAGGTGAAGGGCACGTCAGAGGAACGGATGGAAGGAAGGTGTGAAGGTTTTAAGAGACAGTGGCTTAAGCATCGAGCAAGCGTGAACGAGCTTACATAGGTGAAGGAGAATGTTTTTTTCCGAGATCTGTAGTAATATAAGAACATAAGAATGAAAGGGCACCTATTATGAAGTGCTGTGGAGGATCTTGCGTTTGACTGAATGGGCATCCTGAAAATAAATGGTATAAAATACCGACACAATGAAAACATAAACACATATGTGATCCTTTATTGACAACGTTTCGCCCACACAGTTGTTTTTTTCAAGTCGTTAGGTAAGACACATATGCAACAGTTAGGTATCTTTATTTCGAAACGTTTCGCCTACACAGTAGGCTTCTTCAGTCGAGTACAGAAAAGTTGATAGAAGCAGAAGATACTTGAAGACGATGTAATCAGTTCATCACCCTTAAAGTTTTGAGGTGGTCAGTCCCTCAATCTGGAGAAGAGCATTGTTCCATAGTCTGAAACAATATGGAGTTGAGGTGACATATTGTTTCAGACTACGGAACAATGCTCTTCTCCAGACTGAGGGACTGACCACCTCAAAACTTTAAGGGTAATGGACTGATTACATCGTCTTCAAGTCTCTTCTGCTTCTATCAACTTTTCTGTACTCGACTGAAGAAGCCTACTGTGTAGGCGAAACGTTTCGAAATAAAGATACCTAACTGTTGCATATGTGTCTTACCTAACAACCTGTCGGTATTTTATACCATTTTAATGTTTTTTCAAGTCACAAACAGATCTACCTGGGGTGTATGTATGTATGTATAATGTTCGCCAAGACCGTAGTCCTGGCACGGGTCTCAATCTTGCGATGACCCGTCTCTGGCTCCCGATGGAGAAAGGTTTCTACAATGATGCGACGTATGCTGCTCAAGCACTCTTCTGGTCAGTTCAACTGGTGCATCTCATAAGCGACAACACCGTATGTACTCCTAACTATGGACACTAGCGAGGAGGAGGATATGTCGTTATCACAGGTAACAGCTTGTCTGGTTCGTTGACTCCATGGTACACTAGTGTGGCCGCAGTCATCTCTGGGTCCTCTTCGGGAGGGAATATCACTCCTAGTTGCCTGGGGTGGAAGGTACGGGAGTATTTATAGTCAGGTTCAGAATGTTGAGGTCAGATGGAGAATGCTGCATCTGATGATGTACCGGGTGGGGTTATAGAGTCTTGGGTAGCTTGGCAGGGGTATTGGACAAGTTGTGAGTAAACCTTCTGCAGTGTTCTATGTTCTTATGTGGGATAGCGATGAAGAAGTTTCTTGGCAAGTGGTTCAGCTATGTTATAGAAATTGAAATTGCTGGTTGAAATTGTTGGTTATAGAGATAAGAGGTAGATCATCAGATGCAGCATTCTCCACCTGACCTCAACATTCTGAACCTGACTATAAATACTCCCGTACTTTCCACCCCAGGCAACAGTTAGGCAACTACGACTTTAAGGGTGATGGACTGATTACATCGTCTTCACATCTCTACTGTTCCTGCCTACTTTCTGTATTCGACTGAAGAAGTTGTGCAAGACAGGTATACAATACCGACAAGATGAAAGTTAAGACACTTGTGCAACATCTGGTTATCTTTATTGTAGACGTTTCGCCATCCAGTGGCTTTATCAATACAGATGGCGAAACGTCTACAATAAAGATAACCAGATGTTGCACAAGTGTCTTAACTTTCATCTACAGAAGAAGCCTACTGCGTAGACGAAACGTTTCGGAATAAAGTTGCCTAACTGTTGCCTATGTGTCTTACCTACCAACCTGTCGGTATTGTATACCATTTTGAAGTTCATCTTGTCAGACACTGCAACACATGGCATCTTGGTACAGAAAACACCTTGGACAACCTTTTCAAGTGAGAACTGTTGGATCTGAGAGGGACATGACCTCTCAGTGGCTACATTCTCACTACTACTACTACTCTGCACCTCTCCTTCCGACAGTATTTAAGTCTCCGCACTGTCGCTTGATCTTCAGATATGGAACTGAACTTCTATGGAACTGAACTATGGAACTGAATTTCTCCAGGCTGAGGGACTGAAAACCTCAAATTCTACGACATCAAGGGTGATGGACTGATTACATCGTCTTCACATCTCTACTGTTCCTGCCTACTTTCTGTATTCGACTGAAGAAAGCCTACTGCGTAGGCGAAACGTTTCGGAATAAAGTTGCCTAACTGTTGCCTATGTGTCTTACCTACCAACCTGTCGGTATTGTATACCATTTTGAAGTTCAGCTCCTCAGCACAGTGACTTGGCCTCCACCTGTTCGATACCCCGCCCCCCCTATATAATAAACGCTCAAACCTCCACCTCCGACATACTCTGCCCCCTACCTCTTCTCTCCAAACTCTTTCAGTAATCCTATATTCACTCTCCAACTCCATCATCGGCCTCCAGAGAACCTCGTCCTGGCAGCCACCCTCGTGTCCCTACCTACTCTCCTGCCTGTCCTAGCAACTACCGTCATCTCCCTACCTACTCTCCTGCCTGTCCTAGCAACCACCGTCATCTCCCTACCTACTCTCCTGCCTGTCCTAGCAACCATCCTCGTCTCTCTCTTCCTCTCCTGTCTGTCCTGGCAACCGCCCTGCTGTATGGAGCGTTGTGTGTTAGTTAACATTTTGTCCTAGGTACATGTCGATTAGACACTAGGCCTGTTGTATATGTGTGCGTGCGTGCGTGTGTGTGTGTGTGTGTGTGTGTGTGTGTGTGTGTGTGTGTGTGTGTGTGTGTGTGTGTGTGTGTGTGTGTTTATGTATTTTGTGTGTTGTGTGGAGTGTGGTGTGTGATGTGTGGTGTGTGATGTGTGTTGTGTGCTGTGTGTTGTGTGCTGTGTAGTGTGTGTTGTGTGGCGTGTGTTTTGTGTTGTGTGGTGTGTGTTGTGTGGAGTGTGGTGTGTGTATGTGTGTGTGGATGTGTATATGTGTGTGTGCATTTGTGTGTGCATGTGCGTATGAGTGTGTATGGGCAAGTGTGCATTATTAGAGTCTTATGGACTCACCTGATTATGTAATTCAACATTCATATGTTTGTGTTTGTGCGTGTTCCTGTGCTTTGTATAGAGGCGTGTGAATTAACGAGGTGTTCTGTTTCGGTGTACCAAAACAACCTGGCATCTTGGCCTCTACCTCATAAGATAATGTAAGGCAATGCAGCTTTCTTTTGAGTAAATTATTTAGTCTCAGCCAACAACTAGCTTGTGTGTATGTAGGTGATTCGTGGGCTGGCCCCATCACCTGTCTTCTCCAGACAGTGACCTGTCACTTCCGTGATATATAATGAAGATAACACACATGTGCAACATTTAGGTATCTTTATTCCGAAACGATTCGCCTACATATCAGGCCAAGTAACAGAGACAGGTAAGACCTACAGAATAGACTTGTAATACACAGCCTCTAAATTTTTTCAGTCTTGCTTCTACTAGTCGGTTCCTCACGATTTTCTGCACCTCGTCTATGTCAATTTATATCACCATTCTGTTGCTTCAGCTTTATAGTGTTCCAGATTATGGAGCACAAATCTTATACATGCTGAGGGACTGACCACCCCAAAACTACTACTCTGAGGATGATGAATTGATTACATCGTCTGAAGCAAACAATAGCGTAGCCGAAAAGTCTCGAAATATGCCTAAATGTTGCAAATGTGTCTAATCAATTTTCCTGTGTTATATACCACTAAAATATTCCCAAATATAATGTAATCTAAAGCACTATACCTCCCCCTCTCTTTTATTTTCTCTTCTCAATATAATGTATTCATACCCAGCTCTGTCAAGAAGATATCTTCATACAGATTCACTTGTTGCTGTGTATGATACAGGTCATCCTGACTCATGGTAAATCCCGTGTAATGATACGTCAAGCTCTGTTTATTTAAGGAAGCCTCTGTTGTAAGGAAGCATTTGTTGTAAGGAAGCCTTTGTTGTTGTAATGAAGTCTCTATTGTAAGGAAGCCTCTTTTGTAAGGAAGCTTCTGTTGTAAGGAAGCCTCTGTTGTAAGGAAGTCTCTGCTTTAAGGAAACCTCTGTTGTAAGGAAGCCTCTGTTGTAAGGAAGCCTCTGTTGTAAGGAAGTCTCTGCATTAAGGAAACCTCTGTTGTAAGGAATACTCTGTTTTAAGGAAGCCTCTGTTGTAAGAAAGCCTCTGTTGTAAGGAAGTTTCTGCATTAAGGAAACCTCTGTTGTAAGGAAGACTCTGTTGTAAGAAAGCCTCTGTTGTAAGGAAGCCTCTGTTGTATGGAAGCCTCTGTTGTAAGGAAGTCTCTGCTTTAAGGAAGCCTCTGTTGCAAGGAAGCCTCTGTTGTAAGGAAGCCTCTGTTGTAAGGAAGCCTCTGTTGTAAGGAAGTCTCTGCTTTAAGGAAACCTCTGTTGTAAGGAAGCCTCTGTTGTAAGGAAGCCTCTGTTGTAAGGAAGCCTCTGTTGTAAGGAAGCCTCTGTTTTAAGGAAGCCTCTGTTGTAAGGAAGTCTCTGCTTTAAGGAAACCTCTGTTGTAAGGAAGCCTCTGTTGTAAGGAAGCCTCTGTTGTAAGGAAGCCTCTGTTGTAAGGAAGCCTCTGTTGTAAGAAAGCCTCTGTTGTAAGGAAGCCTCTGTTTTAAGGAAGCCTCTGTTGTAAGGAAGTCTCTGCTTTAAGGAAGCCTCTGTTGTGAGAAAGCCTCTGTTGTAAGGAAGCCTCTGTTGTAAGGAAGTCTCTGCTTTAAGGAAACCTCTGTTGTAAGGAAGCCTCTGTTGTAAGGAAGCCTCTGTTGTAAGGAAGCCTCTGTTGTAAGGAAGCCTCTGTTGTAAGGAAGTCTCTGCTTTAAGGAAGCCTCTGTTGTAAGAAAGCCTCTGTTGTAAGGAAGCCTCTGTTGTAAGGAAGTCTCTGCTTTAAGGAAACCTCTGTTGTAAGGAAGCCTCTGTTGTAAGGAAGCCTCTGTTGTAAGGAAGCCTCTATTGTAAGGAAGTCTCTGCTTTAAGGAAACCTCTGTTGTAAGGAAGCCTCTGTTGTAAGGAAGCCTCTGTTGTAAGGAAGCCTCTGTTGTAAGGAAGCCTCTGTTGTAAGAAAGCCTCTGTTGTAAGGAAGCCTCTGTTGTAAGGAAGTCTCTGCTTTAAGGAAACCTCTGTTGTAAGGAAGCCTCTGTTGTAAGGAAGCCTCTGTTGTAAGGAAGCCTCTGTTGTAAGGAAGCCTCTGTTGTAAGAAAGCCTCTGTTGTAAGGAAGCCTCTGTTGTAAGGAAGTCTCTGCTTTAAGGAAACCTCTGTTGTAAGGAAGCCTCTGTTGTAAGAAAGCCTCTGTTGTAAGGAAGCCTCTGTTGTAAGGAAGTCTCTGCTTTAAGGAAACCTCTGTTGTAAGGAAGCCTCTGTTGTAAGAAAGCGTCTGTTGTAAGGAAGCCTCTGTTGTAAGGAAGTCTCTGCTTTAAGGAAGCTTCTACTTAAGGAAGCCTCTGCTGTAGGGAAGCCTCTGCTGTAGGGAAGCCTCTGTTGTAAGGAAGTCTTTGCTTTAAGGAAGCCTCTACTTTAAGGAAGCCTCTACTTTAAGGAAGCCTCTACTTTAAGGAAGCCTCTACTTTAAGGAAGCCTCTACTTTAAGGAAGCCTCTACTTTAAGGAAGCCTCTACTTTAAGGAAGCCTCTACTTTAAGGAAGCCTCTACTTTAAGGAAGCCTCTACTTTAAGGAAGCCTCTACTTTAAGAAAACCTCTGGTGTAATAAAGCCTCTACTTTAATAAAACCTCTGGTGTAATAAAGCCTCTGCTTTAAGAAAACCTCTGCTGTAATAAAGCCTCTGGTGTTCCCGTAGCTGCTGAACATGTACTGGGATGTTTGGCGATATTATTACTTCCCAACTGAAGTCTCCCCTTCCCCAGAGATTGACTGATTTCAACACTGTTAATGAATCCCATCACGTGTGATGGAACATGACAGGAAAACACAGCTAGCTTTAGTTCCCACTATGTGCCTATCGTACGTATGTAGAATATGGCGTAGGCACAATGTTGTGGTTTCCAATTTTGCCAAGAATGAAATCTTTCACCCCTCTCCAAAATGCTCCTTACCTTCTCTCTTCCCCCCCCCCACTCCCCCACTCCCTAGTAACCACCTTCCCTCTTCTCTTTCCGTCCTTAGCAACCTCTCTCCTCTCTCCCCTTAAACATCCTGACCCCAGCAACCACCAACCCTCCTCTTTCCTTTAACAGCTTTATCAGTGACTCTCCCCTCCAATCCTATTTTTGCTTTTCCCCATCAACTACTCAATTCTATTCTACATCCTACTCAGTTTACCGAAAAACGCTTAGTTTAGCGTAAAAATAAATAAATCTCACATAGTTTTACGTGGAGTAGCTAACGGAGGTCACTGGCCCCGCGGTCCGGTCCCAGACCAGGACAAGACAAGAGGAAATTCTTAGGCCTGCACCTTGACTGCAACCTGACACACAACACTGAAGATATTCAATCTAAAATACACTATGTTCCTCAAGCAACATTGCTCACAGTGTTACTATTAACTAATCTATTCCTACCTCGCTTATGGTATCTATGCTTAGGAATCTACGACGGTAAATCACCTAAAACCTGTTGTGAAACAGCAGAAATTAGTTATTGGAATAATTATTCTTTCAGGCTACAGACGACACAAACTTCCACTACCAAATAAACTATGGTAAAGGTGGGGACTGAACTCACGGCAAGTGAGTTGTAACACTCCAGGCCAACACGAAAGCTGGCCTGGAGCATTCGTCATTACGATTTCGTGAGTCACACCTCCACTATTCAAAAATCTTAATACCTATTCACCCTACAAAACATAATATATTTGTTTATACACACACACACACACACACACACATATATATATATATATATATATATATATATATATATATATATATATATATATATAAACACTGATCTCTGGCTGAAGGAGACTCGAACCTACGAACCTTAGGGCAAGGTACGCATTGCTTTACCAATCTACCCACACTGGACAATACCTTGGCGCGTAGCATGCGTTACACTTTTGATCCAAGGCAGCCAGCTTTCAGGGAGAAGGCTTACAGCTTTTCATCTCATCCCCTGCATGCATCAGCCTTACTAGAGATTTGAACAATGCAAGGAATTCACGAGAGCATGCGAAATATACACAAACACTGATCTCTGGCTGAAGGAGACTCGAACCTACGAACCTTAGGACAAGGTACACAGTGCTTTACCAATCTACCCACACTGGACAATACCTTGGCGCGTAGCATGCGCTACACGTTTGATCCAAGGCAGCCAGCTTTCAAGGAGAAGGCTTACAGCTTTTCATCTCATCCCCTGCAATCACAATTAAGTGAGTACATACTTCTGACCTCGTCCTCAGATATTTTAAATAAAACGTCGACGTCACTCTGTCTCTTTCTATTTCACTTCCCTGAGGTCGAGTCTCCTGCCACACATTCTTTTGTTCGTAGTGACTTCCGTCGACGGCGAATTTGCTGGCGCTCATATAAATCCGTTCCACGTCATTCGTTTTCTTACACGAACAAGCTGGGGCAGTAAGTTTGTCGGCGGAAATGCTCGGAGTCTGTCGTGTGTGTGTGTACTCGCCTATTTGTGGTTGCAGGGGTCGAGTTGTAGCGCCTAGCCCCGCCTCCCAGCTGATCGCTACTAGGTCCAATCTCTCCCTTCTCTATGAGCTATATCGAACCTCTTCTTAAAGCTATGTATAGATCCTGCCTCCACTACATCACTTTCCAGATTGTTCAACTTCCTGACAACTCTGTGACTTAAGAAATACTTCCAAACATCCCTGTGATTCATCTGAGTCTTCAACTTCCAACTATGACCCCTTGTTACTGTGTCTCATCTCTGAAACATTCAGTTCCTATCCACCTTGTCAATTCCTCTCAGTATTTATTAAGTCGTTATCTCCCCTTCCTTTCCTGTTCTTTACTGTCGTCAAGTTGATTTCGCTTAACCTCTCCTTGTAGGACATATCCCTTAGCTCCAGTACTAGTCTTGTTACAAACCTTTGCCTCTTCTCTAATTTCTGGAAGTATTTGACCAGGTGTGTGTGTGTGTGTGTCACAAACCTACTAGAGTTTTATGACAAGATGACAGAAGTAAGACAAGAGAGAGAGGGGTGGATCGACTGCATATTTTTGGACTGCAAGAAGGCCTTCGACACAGTTCCTCACAAGAGGTTACTGCAAAAGCTAGAGGATCAGGCACACATAACAGGAAAGGCACTGCAATGGATCAGAGAATATCTGACAGGGAGGCAACAACGAGTCATGGTACGCGACGAGGTGTCAGAGTGGGCGCCAGTGACAAGCGGGGTTCCACAGGGGTCAGTCCTAGGACCTGTGCTGTTCTTGGTATATGTGAACGACATAACGGAAGGGATAGACTCAGAAGTGTCCTTGTTTGCAGATGATGCGAAGTTAATGAGAAGAATCAAATCGGATGAGGATCAGGCAGGACTACAAAGAGACCTGGACAGGCTACAAGCCTGGTCCAGCAACTGGCTCCTTGAATTTAACCCTGCCAAATGCAAAGTCATGAATATTGGGGAAGGGCAAAGAAGACCGCAGACACAATATAGTTTAGGTGGCCAAAGACTGCAAACCTCACTCAAGGAAAATGATCTGGGGGTGAATATAACACCGAGCATATCTCCTGAGGCGCACATCAATCAGATAACTGCTGCAGCATACGGGCGCCTGGCAAACCTACGGATAGCGTTCCGATGCCTCAGTAAGGATTCGTTTAAGACTCTGTATACCATTTACGTCAGGCCTATACTGGAGTATGCAGCACCAGTTTGGAATCCACACCTAGTCAAGAACGTCAAGAAATTAGAGAAAGTGCAAAGGCTTGCAACAAGACTAGTCCCAGAGCTACGGGGATTGTCCTACGAAGAAAGGTTGAGGGAAATCGGTCTGACGACACTGGAGGACAGGAGGGTCAGGGGAGACATGATAACGACATATAAAATACTGCGCGGAATAGACAATGTGGACAAAGACGGGATGTTCCAGAGAAAGGACACAGACACAAGAGGTCACAATTGGAAGTTGAAGACTCAGATGAATCAAAGGGATGTTAGGAAGTATTTCTTCAGTCATAGAGTAGTCAGGCCGTGGAATAGCCTAGAAAGTGACGTAGTGGAGGCGGGAACCATACATAGTTTTAAGGCGAGGTATGATAGAGCTCATGGGGCAGGGAGAGAGAGGACCTAGTAGCAATCAGCGAAGAGGCGGGGCCAGGAGCTGTGACTCGACCCCTGCAACCACAAATAGGTGAGTACAAATAGGTGAGTACACAGGTCAGGTCAGGTATCCCGTGCAGACGTGGGGGCACAAGGCTCCGAGAACCTTAGTGTTTTAAGGCGTGCAACAACTGCTAGCAGAAATCAATGGTAGTGACAACGTCAGTGAACAATCCTACGAGTGATAACCAGAGTTATTAGTTAAAACAAGTCGAGAGGTAGCCTGGAATCAGTAATATTTCAAAGTGACAAACCGTTGTGGGTCTACTAGGCGCTGTTGCCACACAGATTCAAATATACAAAGATCAAAGCGAGTGTGGAAGCGGGAGTTCAAGAATTACCAGCGTTTGGTTAACAAGTGTAATGTTGGGCACCATACAGTGAGAGGAAAAAAGGTAAAAAAAAAAAGAGAAAGGAAAAATAAAATATACAACAAGAGAAGGTGGCAGTCGTAGGCCTGCTGAGGCAGTGACGTCACAACAAGTTGTGTGCCATTATACAAATAAAGTGAAGTGTATATAAGTGTATACTATCATAAGTGAAAAGTGATATCGTGTGATGAACGCAGGATGTATGAGCATGTATGGTTATAAACATCACGGGTGAAGGATCTCCAAAATAGTGACAGAAGGCCTAAGTACGACGACTACATCATCAGCATCTGGCAACTTGTCACCGCACCGTGCAGAGCAAGTACTCACTCACCTATTGTGGTTTGCATGTTGCATCTTGGCGTCTGGCCTTGCATCACTGTTAGATACTGGTCACTCACTCCTGCAAGCTATTACCAGAATTAGTGTAGAAATAGCATAGTTAAATTGAAGATAGTGTTGAGGTGAGTGTGAGGAAGACAGCAGTCTAGCGAGGGGTAACGTAGGGGTAAGGCAGTGTTTCTACCGGTAGTTATTAGCAGTAAGAATACTTAGGAAGCTAGGAAGTCCTCTATCAATGTGAACAAGGAATAGGATAATAACCAGCAATAATTGATACTTAAATCCAGAAAGGGCAATAAGTGAAGAGAGTAGCATTACTTGGAAAGATAGCCGGGTTAAATTTGAGCCTACACGACAGAGAGGTATAACGGATCTTTCAACCACACCACCTACCCCCCCTTCCTAACCATCCCTCCCTCACACACACGCTCACACACACATGGGCAGACACTCATAGAAGCTTTAGACCCTAGTAGCAAGCTCCGCTTTTTATAACCCAGAATTACTGGTATGTATTAGCAGTATCTCCCCCTCACACCCCCCCACACACACGAACACACACATATACACACATACACATACATACATACGCACACCTGCACTAGGACAATATGGTAACTAACTAGGCGAATACACACACACACACACACACAGATACACACACACACGCATGTGAACACACACACACACACACACGTGCACACACACACACACACACATACACAAGCACATATACACTTGACACAAACACGTACCCCTCCCTCCCCTAACCACCTATCCCCCTTCCCTAACCACCTCACCTTGGCCACCTACCCCTCCCCCAAACCATCTAACCCCTCCCCATACCATCGAACCCCCTCCCCCAACTACCTCCCCCTCCAATAACCACCCTCCCCCTCCCCTATAACCATCCATCCCCTCTCTCAAGCACGTACTCCCCCCTCCCCTAACCACCTCACCCTAGCCACCTCCCCCTCCCCCACACCATCTAACCCCTCCCCCAAACCATCTAACCCACCTCCCCCAACTACCTCTCCCCCTCCAATAACTATCCTCCCCCTCCCCATAACCATCCATCCCCTCTCCCCTCAACCATCTATTCCCCACCCCCTAACCACCCCTCCCCCTTCCTTCTGTGGAGCAACGAGGAAACCTAGAACTAGGATGAGAACAAGGGGCTCGAAGGACGAATCTGGGGGGGAGGACTGGGAAGCAGAGCTCAAAAAAAGGGAGGAAGACTGGGGAAGGAGACTAGAGGAACTGGCAAGGAAGATGGAAGAGAGGTTAGAAGCAGAATGCAGAAGGTGGATGCAACATGCCACAACAGCAGAAAACAAGATAAAGAGATTAGAAGAGGAGCTGAGACATCTGAAACAGCATAGAGACAAAGATATTACAGAAGTAGCATCGGCAATGGCTACATCAGACACAGACAACAGGTCTGAAGGGAGCATGGAAACTAAACTGTATGCAGAGGTCCTGTCAAACCCACATGGGGCTAAAACAAAGACAGGGAGCACACTAGGACAAAATGTGAGGTTGGAAGGCATTAAAGGAACTAGGACATGTGCAGGGACCTTACCAGACACCTGTGGGGGCCAGGAACAGGTGAACAGGAAGGAGAAACCAAGGAGGATAGGGGCCATAGCTAGGGAAGGGACTGAAGGAAGGAACACTCCATGGGAAGGAACTAAAACACATCAGAGGATCCAATGGGAGTCACAGCGAGAGGTGGAAAGGGAGAGATCAGTGTTTGTCTATGGGCTAGACGAAGCTAAAGGGGAAACTTATGAGGATAGAAAGCAGGAGGAGAAAAAAGCGATTGAAGGTATCATGAAGGTGATAGGCGAGGGGGAAATGACCCAGGTGGCAAATTTTCGGAGAATCGGGTTGCTCACAGAGAAAAGGAATCGGCCTCTCAAAGTAATTTTCAAGGCAGAATCAACCCGAACCATGATCCTGCAGGAGAAAGCACGGCTGAGAGGCAGGCAGGAGTTCATGAGTGTGTACCTCGATCGCGACAGAACACAGGAGGAAAGAAGGACGATGAAAGAGAGTTCAGAAACGAAAGGAGAAATGGGAGGAAATGAAAAAGGAGAGCAGAATAACCCAGGAACAAGTGGAAGGACAAGCACACCCCCCAGAAACACCTGCAGAAGGACCCCAGCCACGACACCCCCAAGGCAACTGAACAATCCAAACCAACCATCACACACCGATCCCTCTGTTCCCACCCCCCACACCACAGTTACAGTATTAGAACAGAAGTTGAAGGTTTGGTACACAAATGCAGATGGATTAACGAATAAACATGAGGAATGGCAAGA
>NC_091305.1:42521036-42568536 GCF_038502225.1 Cherax quadricarinatus
CTAAGTTAACTAGATACCTCAAAGGCGGTGGGCCCAGATAACATATCTCCATGGATCCTGAGAGAAAGAGCAGAGGAACTATGTGTGCCGCTAGCAGCGATCTTCAATAAATCTATCGAAACTGGGTAATTGCCTGAGGCGTGGAAGACAGCAAATGTAGTTCCAATTTTTAAGAAAGGAGACAGACAGGCAGCGTTAAACTACAGACCAGTGTCACTGACTTGTATAGTATGTTAAGTCATGGAAAAGATGATCAGGAGAAAAGAGGTGGAACACATTGCAAGGACTGGACTCATATATGACAATCAGCACGGCTTCAGACATGGGAAATCCTGTGTCACAAATCTACTTGAGTTCTACGATAAGATAATAGAAGCAAGACAAGAGAGATATGGGTAGATTACATCTGTCACTGGAAGATCAGCAATGGGATCAGGCAACTCTTCCACTGGGACGTATAAAGGTACGCAAGTCAACGCAGGTAGCTTTACCTGCATTTCCATCCTCGTGTTTGGCTTCCAGTAGAGTTTGCCCCCGAACGCTTGAGAGGTGCGGCAGGAGCTCAAGACCCCAGGTTCATTGAAACAGTCATGCTGTGGGACACCCTTGTAGACCCCTCAAGCAGACCAGTTCCTCCCTAAGAGCACAAACAGTTTCACTTGCATAAAACGATCATGGAAAAAATTGCCGACACAATGTTCACCAACGCTTCAGGAAAGTACAAAGCTCGTCTCCTAGCGGTGAAGGCACAATATTCAGGAGATTTCCTTTTATCTGTTCCCAATTCCTCCCTGGGCACTCGACTCAATCCACAGACCATTCGGATTGGTATTGCTTTTCGCCTAGCCGCTCCATACTCAACGAACATAGGTGTATTTGCGGCAGGGTGACGGCTGATCAATTCGGACTTCATGGTCTCGTGTCACACATCAGAAGGTAAGATGCCAGACATCAAGTCAAGAAGTCAACGTTGAAAGGTGAAAAATAGTGTTTATTATGAAAGAAGATCAGCCAGTGGCCGGAGCAGTTAGGCGACTGTTGATGAAATATTTTTCTCAGCTCTACCACTGTGACAACATTGGCACTTCCAACTCTGGCACTATCAGCACTCCCACTATCAGCACTCCCACTATCAACACTCCCACTACCAACACTGACAGTAGCAACACTGTAGCTACCAACACTTGCGCTACCAATGCTGGTACTAGTACCACTAGCACTGCCAACTCTGGCACTACGAATGCTGGCACCATCAACACTACCACCATTTTCACTACCATTACTACCAATATAGAGAGCAGACAGGCAGACAGCCACACGGGAACCTGGACATGGTAAACTCATCAACATGTCTCTTAACCTTAATCATAGTGCAAGGAACTCTCAGTAAATTCTCGCTAATCCAATTTGGCAAGTTTGTCGCTTCGTTCAAATCTTTCCATGTTCTTTTTCCCCCCCAAGCTAAACCCTAATTCTCCTAGGCTTTTCTGCATTTTAGGAGCGGCCTTTAACTCTCTTAGCACTGACCAAGTTCCATTTATTATGCAACAACAAATTTGCGAAAACACGATGGAAGGAGACTACTAAAATTAAACAAAATCTAAGAAAGTACACTGCAAGACGCATGCGTACAGTTACGTCTTCCCAGATTGGAACCGGGGACATCTGGTCACCAAATAATGTACACACACACACACACAGATTGACTCGCTAATGCACGAGAAGGAATGAGGTGATGGTGTATCGTGCTCGAAGATCCAGCCTTTGTGCTTCCGAAAATTATAAAGGTTTTGAAGGCTGGTTGTGTAGCAGCTGCTACTGACGCTACACAACCCTGCAGCATCTGCTGCTGCAGCAGCAGTAGCAGCAGTTCAAGCAACAGTATTAACAGAACAAACATAAACAGCAGTACCACAAGCAGCGGTACATGCATTAGTATCAGGAGCAGCATCAACAGCAGCAGCAGTAACAGCAACAGCAGTAACAGCTGCAGCAGTAGAAGAGGCAGTAGCAGCAGCAGTTGCGAGAGGAGCAACAGCAGCAACAGTGGCAGCAATAGGAACTACAGGAGCACTACAACGGCAGAAACAACATACTGGCAATAGCAGATGATGCGTCAGCAACATCATCAGGCAAGAGGCCATCTCATGCCATACTTGGTGTGCATGTTTGTTGGAGGGTCACAAGCACAGTCAGCCAGACTGATGAATACTTGATAACTTTCCCTCAAGCCATCTCACCGACAACCATGCCCCCTCTCAGTCGCAACCCCGTCTTCCTCCTCCCCCAACAACCCCCTCTTCCTCCTCTCCAACAACCTCTTTTCCACGCCCACTCACCGTTCAACGCCTCCTCTCCCTTAACACTTACCACCCTCTGTGCCAAGTGCAGTCGGTAGGCGATCATAAGACGGGTTCTTAAGTAGTGGTTCTAAACAGACTGTCAGCCAACACTACACGGGTTCTTAAGCTACTGGTTCTCAACAGACGGTCAGCCAACACAAGACGGGTTCTTAAGCTAGTGGTTTTAAACAGACGGTGAGCCAACACAAAACGGGTTCTTAAGCTAGTGGTTCTGAACAGACGGTCAGCCAATACAAGACGGGTTCTTAAGCTAGTGGTTTTAAACAGACGGTGAGCCAACACAAAACGGGTTCTTAAGCTAGTGGTTCTGAACAGACGGTCAGCCAATACAAGACGGGCTCTTAAGGTCATCGATGCCGAGGTGGCCGGTGTAGAAGATTCTCACACGCTGTTCTGCTTAAATGCTGATCTGATCCACACAATGCTCGGTGTGTTGCACCGGGCATTAATTGCAATATTCACTGCAACATGGGAATCCTCTCATCACGCAATATGACCAATTCGCCAACTATTACACGCAAAACATTCCACAATTCCAGGTGAGCAGAATAAAACTGTTTTATGTAAATTGCAACTGCACATAGCTCGTTTTTTTAATCAACAAAAACATTACAGCTGCATACAAAGGTTGGATCCGTAGGGGCATGTTATAATTATTTTAATACATCAGTGTTTGTGTGTGTGTGTGTGTGTGTGCGGAAATTATTGCGTTAATTGTTGTTTATAACTAATTATATTGCGATTACAGTTAAAAGTTATTTTTGCAACTGTAATGTAATGGTAGTTAGGTACGCCTATATAAGCTGTTTTATATGCTCATATACGCCTTCATGCGAGTAAATTTTTACGTAGTTCGAGCACAAATACGCACATGCACGCAAGTACACCCACCCACCCACCCACCCAAACACACACACACACACACACACACACACACACACACACACACACAGGATGTTCCAGATATGGGACACAGAAACAAGGTGTCACAATTGGAAGTTGAAGACATAGGTGAATCACTGGGATGTTAGGAAGTATTTCTTCAGTCACAAAGTTGTCAGGAAGTGGAATAGTCTGGGAAGTGTTGTAGTGGAGGTAGGTTCCATACATATCTTTAAGAAGAGGTATGATAAAGCTCATGGAGCAGGAAGAGTGACCTAGTAGCGATAAGTGAAGAGGCGGGGCCAGGAGCTGTGACTCGACCCCTGCAACCACAATAAAGTGAGTACACCATAAACCTAGATTCCCCGGCAGTAAACACAGTAAACAGATTATAGTGTTTTCCTAGGAGCTCTCAACCACTGCTTACCACCCTCGGAAAAACTAGTGGAAAGTCCAAGCAACTAGAAGAGAACGAGACTATTTATAAGATCACGACCGCGGACGCAGAGCTGACCAACACACCGCCGCAGAAATGACTCGATTATTCAACTAGAAATACGGGAAACGTCGCATGCGTCTTCATACCCGCATAGTTATCGATAAGGAACACTGGAAAATTCCTGGAAACGTCGCATGCGTCTTCATACCCGCATAGTTATCGATAAGGAACACTGGAAAATTCCTGGAAACGTCGCATGCGTCTTCATACCCGCATAGTTATCGATAAGGAACACTGGAAAATTCCTGGAAACGTCGCATGCGTCTTCATACCCGCATAGTTATCGATAAGGAACACTGGAAAATTCCTGGAAACGTCGCATGCGTCTTCATACCCGCATAGTTATCGATAATGATCACTGGAAAATTCCTGGAATGTACGCAAAAAGGGGCAAAATTCAACGAATAAAATAGCTGGAAAAAAAAATATTGATATTGAAGGACTGGACAAGTCTCCTAACAACCGATGTTCCTTGTTTTTGTAGGAGCAACTAGGAAAATAGGTCTACGGACACTGATTGCATCCTTGGGAAGGACCTATAAGGACCCCAAAAGAAATAAGCCACATTGGCTTTTTTGGGATTAAAGATTCTTAAGAAAGTGTTGCTACTGCTTCTGTTTCTTTTTCTTCTGTTTCTTTCTCTTTTACATCTTTATTTTCTCTCTTCGTTTTCTTTTTCATTTTTTCCCTGTCTTATATTTCTTTTCTTTTTTCCTCTTTATTCTCTTTTTCATTATTTTCTTTCTATCTTTTCTTTATTTTCATCTTCTTATTCTTTTTTTGTCTTCTTTGACTTCTTTTTTCCTTCCTTTTCTCCGTTCTAATAAAAGCAAAGAAGGTATCAAAAATGTGCGAAGGATCGGAGAGGATCCCCCTGGAGGCGTCGGAGGTCATACGCAGTCTAACACGATCAGTTTTCTTCATCCCCTTCTGCAGAAGCTGATGGTCTCCGAGACGTCTAATGTCCTCGTACAAATTGAGTTACTGGAGGATGTGGTTAGGGAAAATTGTGCAGAAAGTTGCTAGAGAGATCGTCAAGCCGACGGCTGGACCTCGTATGATACCAGACTTTCAGTTTTTAAGTCCAGTGTGAGCTCCAGTTCCCGGTCATGCCTCCTAACTTCCAATCGAGTGGCCTGAGTGGCTTTTGTCATACATTAGAAACCGCGTGTGATAAAAGTTCTTTATAAATGTCCAGTCAGCCATTTAAGGCGTTCATTTCCCTCTTCTGTTTCGTCGACTTGGCACCACCTAAGGCATTTACCACCTATCATGCTAAGGGATTTATCACCTCCTATCATGGCTAAAGGATTTACTACCTGTCATGGCTAAGGGATTTACTACCTATCATGGCTACGGGATTTACCATCTTCTATCATGGCTAAGTCATTAACCAAAACTTATCATGGCTAAGGGATTTACCTTCTCATATCATAGCTAAGGGGTTTACCACCATCTATCATGACTAAGAGATTTATAACTACCTCTTATGGCTAAGGGATTTACCAACACTTACCTTGGTTAAGAGATTTATCACCTTTTATCATGACTAAGGAAATTACCACCTCCTAAAATAGCCAAAGGATTTACCACTACCTAGCATGTCTAAGGGATTTACCACCACTTATCATGGCTAAGGGATTTACCACCTTTCATCATGGCTAAAAGATTTACCAACACCTATCATGGCTACGGGATTTACCAACCTCTATCACGGCTAAGGGATTTACCACCTCAAAATTTCCTCTCAACTTCTACGGTCTCCAGATAATCGTCTGTAATCGGCTGAAGAAGCCGATTACAGGCTTTACTGTCAATAGAAACTTATTTACAGTAAAGATACCTAAGTATCAGAGATATTTTAATTCCTAAAACAAGAGTTAAACCGAGGTATATTCACCTCTAAGTGTATATATTTCGGTGTATATACATTGCTAGATGAATAGTGATCAGTTTTTTAATTTCGTTATTTGTGGCTGAATACAGCAAAGAAAATTATCTTAATCAATTTATACTATTTTTATGCTATTTTAAAGATGTGAGACCAATTTCACCCTATTTTTCGGACCATTTTCCCCACCGCTGTTTGGTAGTTACGCGATTATTTAGATATCGTATGCAGAACGCAAATAATTTATTGCAGTTGACTCAATTTGCAATGTGAATTATGTGTTGACAAAATAACTATTAAAATACGAAAACCTTCGTTTATTATCAATTACACATTACTAATTAATTAAATAACATAAATATTCTAAGTAAATCCTTTCCAACCAAACTGGTATTTTTTTATTAATATAAATCGCTGCTATGGATTTATGATTTGTGTTTCTCGAGAGTTATTGGTTAATAAAAATCTGTTTTGTATAATGTTAGTAGAATTACCCGCAATATTTTGTAAAAAAAAAGTACCACAGTGAAAACAGAAGATTAAACGTGATCGATTTCGTGTGCTTACACACATCTTCAGGGGTTTTATTACCTATTTTCACTGTGGTATTTTTTTCAGATTTGCAATCACGCGTTTTATTGTGATTTCTTCTATATTATGAAAAATAAGGATACATATGGCAACTAATGTGACATTTTGTTGTGGCAACGTTTCGCTCTCCGGGAGCTTTGTCAAGCCGTTACGGCTCCTGGAGAGCGAAACGATGCCACAATAACTGAATATTTTTCCTCCGTGTTTACCCCATGCAACATTTCCCCCATTTTTACCCTTATGGTTTTGACTTCCCCACCCATCCATCCCCCCATCATCCAAAATTTGTCAACAACGCTTATGAAATATATATATATATATATATATATATATATATATATATATATATATATATATATATATAAATATATATATATATATATATATATATATATATATATATATATATATATATATATATATATATATATATATATATATATATATATGTCGTGCCGAATATGTAAAACTGGTCAATTAGCAAGAACTCATTTAAAATTAAGTCCTTTCTGAAATTTTCTCTTATACGTTTAAAGATATATTTTTTTCATTAATGTTAATGTAAAAATTTTTAATTTTGCACCAAAAGAATTTTAGAAAACTTACCTAACCTTATTATAATAAGAGCAATTTATTTTAGCATAACCCAGCTAAATATATTTTAGATTTGTTTACAATAATTTAATACTAAACAAACCCAGTGAAATATATTTTTTTCGTTAGGTTCAGAATGATTTTGGCGAAATTATTGCATACACAAATTTTCACTTGTCCTATATGGCAAGATGAGCGTTGCTATTTAAGCCAAGATCGCAAGTTCTGCCTATTCGGCACGACATATATATATATGTCGTGCCGAATATGTAAAACTGGTCAATTAGCAAGAACTCATTTAAAATAAAGTCTTTTCTAAAAAATTTTCTTAAACGTTTAAAGATATATTTTTTCATTAATACTGATGTAAAAATTTATAATTTTGCACCAAAAGAATCTTAGAAAACTTACCTAACCTTATTATAACAAGAACAATTTATTTGAGCCTAACCCAACTAAATATACTTCATATAAGATTACAATAATTTACTAATAAAGAAACACAACGAAATATATTTTTTTCGTTAGGTTCAGAATGATTTTGGTGAAATTATTGCATACACAAATTTTTCCTTGTCCTATATGGCAAGATGAGCGTTGCTATTTAAGCCAAGATCGCAAGTTCTGCCTATTCGGCACGACATATATATATATATATATATATATATATATATATATATATATATATATATATATATATATATATATATATATATATGTCGTGCCGAATATGTAAAACTGGTCAATTAGCAAGAACTCATATAAAATTAAGTTCTTTCTGAAATTTTCTCTTATACGTTTAAACATATATTTTTTTCATTAATGATAATGTAAAAATTTTTAATTTTGCACCAAAAGAATCTTAGAAAACTTACCTAACCTTATTATAACAAGAGCAATTTATTTTAGCCTAACCCAACTAAATATGTTTTAGATTTTTTTACAGTAATTTAATACTAAACAAACACAGTGAAATATATTTTTTTCGTTAGGTTCAGAATGATTTTGGCGAAATTATTGCATACACAAATTTTCACTTGTCCTATATGGCAAGATGAGCGTTGCTATTTAAGCCAAGATCGCAAATTCTGCTTATTCGGCACGACATATATATATATAATATATAGGGAAGTACCACCTCTATAGCAGGACTGGGGACCCTCATCCTCAGAGAAGACAATAAACGTACCTCAGGGAAAACTCAAGGTTCTCCCCGGAGCTGTTTGAATATTTTCTTCTCCTACCACCCCCTATATATTTTTTATTCTATGTGAACATTTATTAATAAACAAAATACATTTACAGAAAAAACATAAACATGAATACAATGGCACAATGTATCAAAGATCATGAATTTCCTCCAGCTCCTCCGAGGCTGGACGTGAGCCAAGTATGCAGCAAGCATTTCCCCTCTGGGGAGGGCGACAGCTGATGAATTCGGACTTCGTAGTCTCGTGTGTCACACAGCAGAAGGGAAGTATGCCAAGCATGAGGAGGTCAGTGACATCATAAAGAGAAGCCTCGCCACAGCCCGTTGCCCAGCTCAACGGGAACCCCAAGTGCAGAGGTCTGACGGAAGTCAAAAGCGTCCTGATGGAGCCACTATCGTACCTTGGAAGGATGGAAAGCAGATTGCCTGGGACTACACCTGTGCTGCCACATTGGCAGATACCTACTTGCCATACTTCGTAGTGGAAGGGGGTGGAGCTGCCAGCCACAGGGAGACCCAGAAGATCCGCAAATATGAAGACCTTTCCCCTTGCTATAACTTCACCCCAATAGGGTCGGAGACCCTTGGAGCATGGGTCAAGTGTGCTCTAAAGTTCCTAATAGAGCTGGGTGAAAAGCTCATCATAGAAACCAAGGACTACAGGGCGACCAGCTTCCTCTTTCAGAGACTCAGTGTTGCGATCCAGAGAGGAAATGCCTGCAGCATTCTGGGCACGCAGCCCACCGCCGGGGAGCTGGACGAAGTATTCGAGATGTAGCTCTGAGTTACCTGTGTTGTTTTACTTTCTATCGTATTTTTGTGAATGTTTTGTCAATGTATTTTGTCTTTAAATAAAATATATATAAAATATAGGGGGTGGTAGGAGAAAATTCTCAAACAGCTTCAGGGAGAACCTTGAGTTTTCCCTGAAGCAAGTTTATTCTTTTCTCTGAGGATGAGGGTCCCTATAACAGTTCTAGAGGTGGTACCTCCCTATATATATATATATATATATATATATATATATATATATATATATATATATATATATATATATATATATATATATATATATATGTCGTGCCGAATATGTAAAACTGGCCAATTAGCAAGAACTCATTTAAAATTAAGTCCTTCCTAAAATTTTCTCTTATATGTTTAAAGATATATTTTTTCCATTAATGTTAATGTAAAAATTTTTAATTTTGCACCAAAAGAATCTTAGAAAACTTACCTAACCTTATTATAACAAGAACAATTTATTTTAGCCTAACCCAACTAAATATATTTTAGATTTGTTTACAATAATTTAATACTAAACAAACACAGTGAAATATATATTTTTCGTTAAGTTCAGAATGATTTTGGCGAAATTATTGCATACACAAATTTTCACTTGTCCTATATGGCAAGATGAGCGTTGCTATTTAAGCCAAGATCGCAAGTTCTGCCTATTCGGCACGACATATATATATATATATATATATATATATATATATATATATATATATATATATATATATATATATATGTCGTGCCGAATATGTAAAACTGGTCAATTAGAACTCATTTAAAATTAAGTCTTTTCTGATACGTTTAAAGATATATTTTTTTCATTAATGTTCATGTAAAAATTTATAATTTTGCACCAAAAGAAACATAGAAAACTTACCTAACCTTATTATAAAAAGAACATTTTATTTTAGCCTAACCCAACTAAACATATTTGAGATTTGTTTACATTAATTTAATACTAAACAAACACAGTGAAATATACGTTTTCAGAATGATTTTGGCGAAATTATTGCATACACAAATTTTCACTTGTCCTATATGGCAAGATGAGCGTTGCTATTTAAGCCAAAATCGCAAGTTCTGCTTATTCGGCACGACATTATATATATGCTTTTCTGTCTTCGTGTTTGGCTTCCAGTGCATTAGTCAAGAAGATAGTGCCCGAACGCTTGAGAGACTTGGTAGGAGCTCAAGACCCCAGGTTTACTGAAGCAGCAATTCGGTGGGACACCCTTACAGACTCCTCCCAAACAGCACAAACAGTCCCACTGGGACAAACCGATCATGGAAAAAATCGCCAACACAATGCTCTCCAATGCTTCAGGAAAGAACAAAGCTCGTCTCCTGGCAGTGAAGGCACCACACTCAGGAGAAGCTGTTCCCAATTCCTCCCTGGGCACCCGTCTCGAACAGGCCATTCGGATTGGTGTTGCTTTCGCCTAGCCGATCCTTAGGTGTATTTGCGGCAGGGCGACAGCTGATCAATTCGGACTCCATGGTCTCGTGTGTAGTATGCCAGACATGAGGAGATCAATGACATAATAAAGAGAAACACAGTCAACGGGAACCCCAAGTACAGAGGTCTGATAGTAGCGTCCTGATTATGCTTGGAAGGATGGAAAGCAGATTGTGGGACTACACCTGTGCTGCCACATTGGCAGACACCTACTTGCCATACTCTGTAGTTGGAGCTGCCAGCCACAGGGAGACCCAGAAGATCCGAAAATACGAAGACCTTATTGCTATACATTCCAATATTTGGAGCATGGGGCAAGTGTGCTCTGTTCCTCAAAGAGCTGGGTGAAAAGCTCATCATAGAAACCAAGGACCACAGGGCGAGCTTCCTCTTTCAGAGACTCAGTGTTGCGATCCAGAGAGGAAATGCTATTCTGGGCAACCGCGGGGGAGCTGGACGAAGTATTCGAGATGTAGCTCACCTATGTTGATTTACTTTGTATCTGTGAATCGTCAATGTATTTTGTCTTTAAATAAAATATACATACAGGGGGTGGTAGGAGAAAATTCTCAAACAGCTTCAGGGAGAATCTTGAGTTTTCCCTGAAGCAAGTTTATTCTTTTCTCTGAGGATGAGGGTCCCCATGACAGTTCTAGAGGTGGTATAATCAATATATATATATATATATATATATATATATATATATATATATATATATATATATATATATATATATATATATATATATATATATATATATATATTTATTATTATTATTATTATCACACTGGCCGATTCCCACCAAGGCAGGGTGGCCCGAAAAAGAAAAACTTTCACCATCATTCACTCCATCACTGTCTTGCCAGAAGGGTGCTTTACACTACAGTTTTTAAACTGAAACATTAACACCCCTCCTTCAGAGTGCAGGCACTGTACTTCCCATCTCCAGGACTCAAGTCCGGCCTGCCGGTTTCCCTGAACCCCTTCATAAATGTTACTTTGCTCACACTCCAACAGCACGTCAAGTATTAAAAACCATTTGTCTCCATTCACTCCTATCAAACACGCTCACGCATGCCTGCTGGAAGTCCAAGCCCCTCGCACACAAAACCTCCTTTACCCCCTCTCTCCAACCTTTCCTAGGCCGACCCCTACCCCGCCTTCCTTCCACTACAGACTGATACACTCTTGAAGTCATTCTGTTTCGCTCCATTCTCTCTACATGTCCGAATCACCTCAACAACCCTTCCTCAGCCCTCTGGACAACAGTTTTGGTAATCCCGCACCTCCTCCTAACTTCCAAACTACGAATTCTCTGCATTATATTCACACCACACATTGCCCTCAGACATGACATCTCCACTGCCTCCAGCCTTCTCCTCGCTGCAACATTCATCACCCATGCTTCACACCCATATAAGAGCGTTGGTAAACTAAACTCTCATACATTCCCCTCTTTGCCTCCAAGGACAAAGTTCTTTGTCTCCACAGACTCCTAAGTGCACCACTCACTCTTTTTCCCTCATCAATTCTATGATTCACCTCATCTTTCATAGACCCATCTGCTGACACGTCCACTCCCAAATATCTGAATACATTCACCTCCTCCATACTCTCTCCCTCCAATCTGATATTCAATCTTTCATCACCTAATCTTTTTGTTATCCTCATAACCTTAATCTTTCCTGTATTCACCTTTAATTTTCTTCTTTTGCACACCCTACCAAATTCATCCACCAATCTCTGCAACTTCTCTTCAGAATCTCCCAAGAGCACAGTGTCATCAACAAAGAGCAGCTGTGACAACTCCCACTTTGTGTGTGATTCTTTATCTTTTAACTCCACGCCTCTTGCCAAGACCCTCGCATTTACTTCTCTTACAACCCCATCTATAAATATATTAAACAACCACGGTGACATCACACATCCTTGTCTAAAGCCTACTTTTACTGGGAAAAAATTTCCCTCTTTCCTACATACTCTAACTTGAGCCTCACTATCCTCGTAAAAACTCTTCACTGCTTTCAGTAACCTACCTCCTACACCATACACTTGCAACATCTGCCACATTGCCCCCCTATCCACCCTGTCATACGCCTTTTCCAAATCCATAAATGCCACAAAGACCTCTTTAGCCTTATCTAAATACTGTTCACTTATATGTGTCACTGTAAACACCTGGTCCACACACCCCCTACCTTTCCTAAAGCCTCCTTGTTCATCTGCTATCCTATTCTCCGTCTTACTCTTAATTCTTTCAATAATAACTCTACCATACACTTTACCAGGTATACTCAGCAGACTTATCCCCCTATAATTTTTGCACTCTCTTTTACCCCCTTTGCCTTTATACAAAGGAACTATGCATGCTCTCTGCCAATCCCTAGGTACCTTACCCTCTTCCATACATTTATTAAATAATTGCACCAACCACTCCAAAACTATATCCCCACCTGCTTTTAACATTTCTATCTTTATCCCATCAAACCCGGCTGCCTTACCCCCTTTCATTTTACCTACTGCCTCACGAACTTCCCCCACACTCACAACTGGCTCTTCCTCACTCCTACAAGATGTTATTCCTCCTTGTCCTATACACAAAATCACAGCTTCCCTATCTTCATCAACATTTAACAATTCCTCAAAATATTCCCTCCATCTTCCCAACACCTCTAACTCTCCATTTAATAACTCTCCTCTCCTATTTTTAACTGACAAATCCATTTGTTCTCTAGGCTTTCTTAACTTGTTAATCTCACTCGAAAACTTTTTCTTATTTTCAACAAAATTTGTTGATAACATCTCACCCACTCTCTCATTTGCTCTCTTTTTACATTGCTTCACCACTCTCTTAACCTCTCTCTTTTTCTCCATATACTCTTCCCTCCTTGCATCACTTCTACTTTGTAAAAACTTCTCATACGCTAACTTTTTCTCCCTTACTACTCTCTTTACATCATCATTCCACCAATCGCTCCTCTTCCCTCCCGCACCCACTTTCCTGTAACCACAAACTTCTGCTGAACACTCTAACACTACATTTTTAAACCTACTCCATACCTCTTCGACCCCATTGCCTATGCTCTCATTAGCCCATCTATCCTCCAGTAGCTGTTTATATCTTACCCTAACTGCCTCCTCTTTTAGTTTATAAACCTTCACCTCTCTCTTCCCTGATACTTCAATTCTCCTTGTATCCCATCTACCTTTTACTCTCAGTGTAGCTACAACTAGAAAGTGATCTGATATATATATATATATATATATATATATATATATATATATATATATATATATATATATATATATATATATATATATATATTCACGATTTAATGATGCATAATTTCGCTTGTGCAATATTTTTGTGTTGCTAACCTTCGACATGTCAGCGGAGAATCAAATTTAACACTTTCGACCAAGGGAAGCCGTAACGACTGGTCCTCCAGTGTACCCGTACTCTACAGTGATGAAGTCAGTCCTGTGTGTCTTAGCAGGTGCTGTACAATGAAGTCAATCCTGTGTCTTAGCAGGTGATGTACAATGAAGTCAATCCTGTGTGTCTTAGCAGGTGCTGTACAATGAAGTCAATCCTGTGTGTCTTAGCAGGTGATGTACAGTGAAGTCAATCCTGTGTGTCTTAGCAGGTTCAGCACAATGAAGTCAATCCTGTGTGTCTTAGCAGGTGCTGTACAATGAAGTCAATCCTGTGTGTCTTTGCAGGTGATGTACAATGAAGTCAGTCCTGTGTGTCTTAGCAGGTGCAGCACAATGAAGTCAATCCTGTGTGTCTTAGCAGGTGATGTACAATGAAGTCAATCCTGTGTGTCTTAGCAGGTGCAGCACAATGAAGTCAATCCTATGTGTCTTAGCAGGTGCTGTACAATGAAGTCAATCCTGTGTGTCTTAGCAGGTGCAGCACAATGAAGTCAATCCTGTGTGTCTTAGCAGGTGCTGTACAATGAAGTCAATCCTGTGTGTCTTTGCAGGTGATGTACAATGAAGTCAATCCTGTGTGTCTTAGCAGGTGCTGTACAATGAAGCCAATCCTGTGTGTCTTTGCAGATGATGTACAATGAAGTCAATCCTGTGTCTTTGCAGGTGATGTACAATGAAGTCAATCATCTGTGGGGTTTCTTGCTACAAAAGCACTTAAGATTGATCTCGTAAAATAAATTAAGGCAATGGCAGCTGGTTTTGTGTGATGCTGGCAGCTGGTGTTGTATGATGCTGGCAGCTGGTGTTGTGTGATGCTGGCAGCTGGTGTTGTGTGATGCTGGCAACTGGTGTAGTGTGATGCTGGCAGCTGGTGTTGTGTGATGCTGGCAGCTGGTGTTGTGTGATGCTGGCAGCTGATATCGTGTGATGCTGGCAGCTGATATCGTGTGATGCTGGCTGCTGGTGTTGTATGATGCTGGCAGCTGGTGTTGTGTGATGCTGGCAGCTGGTGTTGTGTGATGCTGGCAACTGGTGTAGTGTGATGCTGGCAGCTGGTGTTGTGTGATGCTGGCAGCTGATATCGTGTGATGCTGGCAGCTGATATCGTGTGATGCTGGCTGCTGGTGTTGTGTGAGACATGACAGCTGGTGTTGTGTGATGCTGGCAGCTGGTGTTGTGTGATGCTGGGAACTGATGTTGTGTGATGCTGGCAGCTGGTGTCGTGTAATGCTGGCAGCTGGTGTTGCGTGATGCTGGCAGCTGGTGTTATGTGATGCTCGCAGCTGATGTTGTGTGATGCTGGCAGCTAGTGTTGTGTGATGCTGACAGCCAGTGTTGTGTGATGCTGGCAACTGGTGTTGTGTGATGCTGACAGCCAGTGTTGTGTGATGCTGGCAGCTGGTGTTGTGTGATGCTGAGAGCCAGTGTTGTGTGATGCTGGCAGCTGGTGTTGTGTGATGCTGGCAACTGGTGTTGTGTGATGCTGGCAGCTGGTGTTGTGTGATACTGACAGCTGGTGTCGTGTAATGCTGGCAGCTGCTGTGTGATGCTGGCAGCTGGTGTTGTGTGATGCTGGCAGCTGGTGTTGTGTGATGCTGGCAGCTGGTGTTGTGTGATGCTGGCAGCTGGTGTTGTGTGATACTGACAGCTGGTGTTTTGTGATGCTGGCAGCTGGTGGAGCATATTTAGTGGAAGGTATGTGATGTTGTTTACTGTTGTTGCTGTTGTTGCTTTTGTTATTGTTGTTATTGTTGCTGTTATGGTTGTTGGTGGTGGTCACATCTGCGCTGCAGGATCCGTAGACCTGTACCTTACATACAGGTGCTTCTGCAGGACCTGACGACCTGCACTCCGTTTAAGTTGAACACTTTACAAGAACTTTAAGTTATCCAGTTCTTCCTGTTAGGCTTATCCCAACTTTATCCATTAAACAGAAACGTTGCAGATCCCATTTAAGTTGCATCGTTACTGCCTACCCGATCTCACTCCCATCTCTTGTCTAACTCTCTTTTACACCCACCAACGCCCACACACGCCCATCTCTCTCGCTGCCACCCACCCTTGCTCGCATATTCACCCGTCTGGGTGCAGCTTAGTTACTCCCACTCATCAACATAGCAAACTTTCTCATGTATACATCCATGTGGATTAGGTTAAACCATGTTAGGTTATGCGAGTCTTGATTAGGTTAGGTTTGGTTAGGGTAGAATAGATTAGGTTAGGTTAGGCTAGTTTAAATTAGGTTAGGTTAGGCTAGGTTAGGCTAGGTTAGGTTAGGTTAGGTTAGGTTAGGTTAGGTTAGGTTAGGCTAGGTTAGGCTAGGTTAGGCTTGGTTAGGCTAGGCTAAGTTAGGTTAGGTTAGCCTAGGTTAAGTTAGGTTAGGTTAGGATAGGTAAGGTTAGGTTAGGTTAGGCTAGGTTAGCTTAGGTTAGGTTAGGTAAGGTTAAGTTAGGTTAAGTTAGGCTAGATAAGGCTAGGTAAGGTTAGGTTAGGTTAAGTTAGGTTAGGCTAGGTAAGGTTAAGTTAGGATAGGTTAGGTTATGTTAAGTTAGGTTAGGTTAGGTTAGGTTAGGTTAGGTTAGGTTAGATTAAGTTAGGTTAGGTTAGCTTAGGTTAGGTTAGGTTAGGTTAGGTTAGGTTAGTTTAGGTTAGGTTACGTTGGGTTAGCTTAAGTTAGGTTAAGTTAGATTAGGTTAGGTTAGGTTAGATTAGGTTAAGTTAGATTAGGTTAGGTTAGGTTAGGTTAGGTTAGGTTAGGTTAGGTTAGGTTAGGTTAGCTTAGGTTAGGTTAGGCTAGTTTAGGTTAGGTTAAGTTAGGTTAGGTTAGGTTAGGTTAGGTTAGCTTAGGTTAGGTTAGGTTAGGTTAGATTAGGTTAGGTTAGGTTAGGTTGTCCTCGGTCCTCACTAAATAACTAATTATAATATACCACAACGAAAAAATGTAAATACGATTAAGACGGGTAGGAATCGAACTCACGGCTTAGGCACTGGCCTGGAGTTTTACTACTGACGTTCCGTGAGTTCAATCCCCACCCGTCGAGTGGGGATAAAATGTAAATGAATGGCTCAGAATGATCTGCGTGGCTAAGAGAAAACGGAAAGACATAACTATGTGAGATTTTTACTGTCTAAGCTTCCTTGATCACTCACCTGTGTGACTGATTAAGTGATATTTGTAATGATCTTCTGTAGTACTCACACATCACAAACACTTACAAACATATATTGTCGATTTTCTCCGCCTGTCACCATCAAACTCTCACTATAACTCAACTTCTATAACCACTACCCAGTCACACCACCACCATCACCAACCCCAAAACTACCATCACCACCGCCATCACAACCCCAACGCAACCACAATAACTGCTACATTCACAGCAACAACCAACAACAACCTCAACACAACAATCACCACCATCAACCCCAACACAACAACTATCACCACCACCACCAACCCCAACACAACAACCACCACCACCAACCCCAACACAATAACCACCACCACCGCCATCAACCCCAACACAACAACAACCACCACCAACCCCATCACAACAACCACCACCACCAACCCCAACACAATAACCACCACCACCGCCATCAACCCCAACACAACAACCACCACCACCAACCCCAACACAACAACCACCACCACCAACCCCAACACAACAACCACCACTACCAACCCCAACACAACAACCACCACCACCAACCCCAACACAACAACCACCACCACCAACCCCAACACAGCAACCACCACCACCAACCCCAACACAACAACCACCACCACCAACCCCAACACAACAACCACCACCACCAACCCCAACACAACAACCACCACCACCAACCCCAACACAACAACCACCACCACCAACCCCAACACAGCAACCACTACCACCAACCCCAACACAACAACCACCACCACCAATCCCAAAAAAACAACCACCACCACCAACCCCAACACAACAACCACCACCACCAACCCCAACACAACAACCACCACCACCAACCCCAACACAACAACCACTATCACCAACCCCCAACACAGCAACCACCACCACCAACCCCAACACAACAACCACCACCACCAACCCCAACACAACAACCACCACCACCAACCCCAACACAACAACCACCATCACCAACCCCCAACACAGCAACCACCACCACCAACCCCAACACAACAACCACCACCACCAACCCCAACACAACAACCACCACCACCAACCCCAACACAGCAACCACCACCACCAACCCCAACACAACAACCACCACCAACCCCAACACAGCAACCACCACCACCAACCCCAACACAACAACCACCACCACCAACCCCAACACAACAACCACCACCACCAACCCCAACACAACAACCACCACCATCCCCAACACAACAACCACCACCACCAACCCCAACACAGCAACCACCACCACCAACCCCAACACAACAACCACCACCACCAACCCCAACACAACAACCACCACCACCAACCCCAACACAACAACCACCACCGCCAACCCCAACACAACAACCACCACCACCAACCCCAACACAACAATCACCACCACCAACTCCAACACAACAACCACCACCACCAACCCCAACACAACAACCACCACCAACCCCAACACAGCAACCACCACCACCAACCCCAACACAACAACCACCACCACCAACCCCAACACAACAACCACCACCACCAACCCCAACACAACAACCACCACCGCCAACCCCAACACAACAACCACCACCACCAACCCCAACACAACAATCACTACCACCAACCCCAACACAGCAACCACCACCACCAACCCCAACACAACAACCACCACCAACCCCAACACAACAACCACCACCACCATCCCCAACACAACAACCACCACCACCAACCCCAACACAGCAACCACCACCACCAACAACCCCAACACAACAACCACCACCACCAACCCCAACACAACAACCACCACCACCAACCCCAACACAACAACCACCACCACCAACCCCAACACAACAACCACCACCACCAACCCCAACACAACAACCACCACCACCACCAACCACAACACAACCACCACCACCAACCCCAACACAACAATCACCACCACCAACCCCAACACAGCAACCACCACCACCAACCCCAACACAACATACATCACTTCTCTCCTCACTCAAAGAATTATCACAAAAACTCACCCCATAAAGTTCTCATTATTTTTCTTTTTTATTATTTTCTGTTACCGTTTGTTTACACATGTACAACAGAGGCAAGAGATAGCACCGTTTAAAACAGAAGGAAGAGACAGCAATGTTTATAACAGAAACAAGAGATAGCAACTTTTACAACGGAAGAAAGAGACAGTAATGTTTACAACAGAGGTAAGAGACAGCAATGTTTACAACAGAGGCAAGAGACAGTAATGTTTACAACAGAGGCAAGAGACAGTAATGTTTACAACAGAGGCAAGAGACAGCAATGTTTACAACAGAGGCAAGAGACAGTAATGTTTACAACAGAGGCAAGAGACAGTAATGTTTACAACAGAGGCAAGAGACAGCAATGTTTACAACAGAGGCAAGAGACAGCAATGTTTACAACAGAGGCAAGAGACAGTAATGTTTACAACAGAGGCAAGAGACAATAATGTTTACAACAGAGGCAAGAGACAATAATGTTTACAACAGAGGCAAGAGACAATAATGTTTACAACAGAGGCAAGAGACAATAATGTTTACAACAGAGGCAAGAGACAATAATGTTTACAACAGAGGCAAGAGACAATAATGTTTACAACAGAGGGAAAGGTTAACAGCAGTGGCACGACAGATAAAACTTTTTATGTTGTCTTAGGAAAATAGTTAAGAGAGAGAGAAGAGAGAGTATATATATATATATATATATATATATATATATATATATCCAACTCACAATTCTCAGCTCTCAATCCCCGACTCTCAATCCCCGACTCTCAATCCCCGACTCTCAATCCCCGACTCTCAATCCCCGACTCTCAATCCCCGACTCTCAATCCCCGACTCTCAATCCCCCACTCTCAATCCCCGACTCTCAATCCCCGACTCTCAATCCCCGACTCTCAATCCCCGACTCTCAATCCCCGACTCTCAATCCCCGACTCTCAATCCCCGACTCTCAATCCCCGACTCTCAATCCCCGACTCTCAATCCCCGACTCTCAATCCCCGACTCTCAATCCCCGACTCTCAATCCCCGACTCTCAATCCCCGACTCTCAATCCCCGACTCTCAATCCCCGACTCTCAATCCCCGACTCTCAATCCCCGACTCTCAATCCCCGACTCTCAATCCCCGACTCTCAATCCCCGACTCTCAATTCCCGACTCTCAATCCGCAACTTTCAATCATCAACTTTCAATCCACAACTGTCAATCCCCGTCTCAAAATCCCCAACTCTCAATCCCCAACTCACAATCTCCTATTTTCAATCCCCAACTCTCAATCCCTAACTCACAATCCCCAACTCACAATCCCCAACTCACAATCCCCAACTTCTTCTTCTTCTTATGACCAGAGCTTTGGTAAGATGGGTAAGGAAGAAGGATGGGTAAGGATGGAAATATTGGAAAAGGGTGGGAGGGGGGGGAGAGGTAGGATATAAAAGGTAAGTGGCCCAACCACTTTGGTGTAATTTAAAAAGTGTATGTGAAATGATAAGATATTCTTAAAGGGGTATAATACTAACCCATCAGAGTCACATAGATATAATAGGTATATAAGGTATAGTAATTATACAAGTTGCAATTGCTTTTTTTTTTTTGCGATTGCACAACGGATATTTATGCGACAATGAAGGCAATAATTTTCTGGCCAGCTTATAATTTCGTGACAATGACTTCTTACAGGTGGTGTCCAGCCATAGTAAATAGCATAATTTTTACATTAGATTGTTATATAAGATGTCTCCCTAATTGGGGGCGATGATTTTCTCAGTATACATAGAAGGGTTCTGGTGGTACCCAATCTTCTTCGTCAGGTAAGTTGCTCAATATCATGGGTCGAGGGTAATCATCTTTATGAATAAAACGCCGGACCCTCTGTGGGAGAATCATTCTTTGAGTCCTGTGAGGAGGAGTATTGATGGTATAATCTGTGGTATTTACCACTTGTATAGAATGTTCTCTATCTGGCATGTATAGTTCTTGCATTGTATAAAGTTGTTTCTTTTTTAGGGTGTCAAGGCGTACATTTATGGCAGTAATATCTTGTTGTATGTGTAAATCTGCCAGTTTAACTCGTTCTCTCCTCCTGGTATCGGTAATAAAGCGAAGAGCTCTATTCTGGACTCTTTGTAACCGTAGCATGTTGGTCTTTGTTGTTAATGACATTGGGACACAAGGGTATTCGAGTATTGGTCTTATTATCATTTTATACAGATGTTTTTTGACACGTTGAGGGGCTTGATTGAATCGAAAGAGACTGCTAAGACCAGCTTTGGCTATATTGATGTTTTTAGTTACATGAGATGTTGAGTGGAGCAGCCTGTCTCTTTCATATCCCAAAATCTTGTTAGGGTTTCTAATGGCTACAGGTGTACCTCTGATGGAGATACCCCCTTTATCTTCAATTGTTGATGCAAAACATCCTATCGTGCTAACAAGGACCTTGTCAGGATTAGTCGTAATTCTCCATTTCTTTTCCCAATTAGATGTTCTACGAAGTTCAATATTCATTTTTTCTATGACTCTCTCATACTTGTATTTTCCTGTTACCGGAGTTGATGAGACAACATGAATAACATCATCTGCAAACTGTGTCACAATTGTATCATTAAACTCTGGTTGAGGAAGGTCATTCACATAAATGTTGAACAGAATTGGACTTAGACAAGAACCTTGTGGAACACCAGCTGTTGGTATAAAAGGCTCTGTCGACTTGCCGTGAAAGGTGGGAATGATTTTTCGTTGAGTTAAGAAATTATATATTAATCTGAGAAAAGTCCAGTTATGGTCTGGTAGGTCAATGAGTTTGTATATAAGGCCATCATGCCATAAGCTATCAAAAGCTTTATGAACATCTCTGGTGGCAATTAAGGCAAGATTGCCCTGATGTTTTAGACTTGCTACAGTATCGAAAATAACATTTATTGCATGATTGGTACCTCTATGTGTTCTAAAGCCAAATTGTTTTTCAGTAAAAAAGTGATTAAACTCCATATAGTAGTTCAATCTGTTGGAAATAACTTTCTCAAGAACTTTTCCAGTGACTTCAAGTAAAGATATAGGTCTATAGTTCCCAGGTTGGTGGATGTCTTTATTGGGCTTACCAAGAAAGATCATCGTTGCAGTCTTAAAAACAACTGGAAAATGTCCTGAGGCCAAGATGGCATTAAAGATATTTACCAAAGACTGTTTACAATTTCTAGGTAGGTACTTTATTTGTTTCATTGTTATTCCAGAGAGGCCAGGGGCTCTATTTCTCATTCTTCCAATAACCTGACTTATCTCTAGTAATGTAATAGGTCTAGTAAGCGGGTGGGTATCCTCAAGAGTTGAAGTATCGATGGAAGGTAGTGGTTGTAGATCATCCAAGTTCTCATCTCTCCATTCATTGACCAACTGATAATTATTATTGTTAAATTGACGACTGTTATTGTGGGAGAGAATTTTCTCCCATATATCACCCATCAAATTAGCCTGGTCCTGTGGATCGTCAAGTTTAATTTCAACATCTTCATCATCCTCATCAGTGAAGGTATGAACTAGGTAGTTAGGAGCCTTGTGCTTTGCCCCTAAAAGTTGTCGGATCTTACTCCAAAATTTTGCTGGTTCACGTTTATACTGATTAGCTTGAAGAACTAGAAATTTCCATATGTCCCGTTTGTGTTGACTAATCATGTTAATTAATTCGTGCCTTAATCGGTGCAGTGTAGCTGTTGGTGGTTGTCGCGTTTGAAGATGGCTTCGACATTCTGCTTGATAATTTCTTAAATTGTCTCTAATTTCCCTAGTAGGTTTATATTGTTGGTATATCTTTGTGGAAGCTAATTGACAAGTTGCATTAGTAGCTTCAATAATTCGATTATGCAGGGACCTGATTGCATCATCAATTGCACTGGAAGGTAGATTTTCCAATGACACAATTTCATCCTCACCCAGATATGCCCTGAAGGGGTCAAATCCTAGGGTGTTAAGATTGGGTTTAGGAGGTACAGGTATTCTAAATGGAGAAGTTTGTAGTTGTATTATAACAGGGATATGGTCAGATCCTACATTTCCACCAGGAGATATACGACAGTGAAAAATGTCACAGTCTCTATTTGTCAGTACTATATCTGGTGTCCCTGGATGAGGTCCAATGTACGATTTAAAGAATGGGCCTTGAAATGACAAGTTTCTAGCTGTCATGATATTATAGAGTTGTTTTCCTTTTAAGTCACCCAGTGGAATACCAGCTCCACAGTTGAAGAGGGCAGGGTGATGAGCATTAAAATCTCCCGCTAGAATTGTTGGAATATTTCTGCTTAATATCCTATGTAGAGGAATTGACTCTATATATGGTTGTCTCGGGGGAAAATATCCAGTTCCTATCACTAGTTGTCCATGAGATGTTGTCATTTCTATTGCAAGAATGTTATCTTCATCAACATGAATATTTTTAAATGTATACCCTAATTTAACTAAGATGGCTACACCACTAAAGGGTCCTCTCGATTTCTCCACAGTAGAGTAACCACGTAATTTAATATGTTGATCAACTCTTGCAACTGTCTCATTCAAAAGTATAACATCGGGATTGTAGTTATGTAGTTCAACCTCAAGAAGGTAACGGTTATTAAAGAAATGTTGAACATTAAGTTGGAAAATTGTAATCCCCAATATTTCTTGCACTTCGCTCGTGTACTGCGGTCTGAACGCCTGTTGTATCCACACTATCCCTGCTGGACTCGTCAAGGGGAGGAGGGAACTTTTGCGTGGATGCTTGTGTATTAAAAATGCCATCATCTTCACTAGAGGTAGTATTATTAACAGACTCATTAGAATCGTTAGAGTCATCATCAGAAAACTGAGGTATGCTATTCCCAGTTACAGGAAGCAGAGGCTCGTGAGAGTTAATGGGAGACTGTGGAGGCTCCAAGGGAATATTAGGTAGGCAAGGTGAGTTACCTTGGGAAAGTTCCTGTTCAGCAGGATCAGCTTCTATAGCGGGAGAGTAGGCACCAATTTCTGGGGCATTGTTATGTTCAGGTGTTGACTTATCGGGTTGAGGGGAGTTGGCAACCTGAGTTTGCGAGGTGGGCAATCCCTGGGCCAGGGATGACTTAGGCTTATTTTTAGATGTAGAGTATGGTACATACTTCTTGTTATGAGAAGGCTGGGTCATAATAGCCTTCACATTTTCTGGGATAGTGATGGGAGTGATCCCATTAGCCATTAACAGATCATTTAAAACCTGAGAGCAGAGTTGAATGTCACCACCTGCTATGTCTTTGGCCATCATGTACATTAGTTGTGCTCTCGTCATATCCCCGGCTGTGGATACTTGAGACATAGGAGATGAGACTGAACCTTGTTGTTGCGTTTGTGTATGTTGTAAGTGAGGGTTAGATTGGGGCACTCCAAGAGGGGCAGAATTCCAAACATTGGAACCATTGGTAGAGACCTGAGGAGTCCCACTTGATCCAGGCAGAGCTGGGAAGGAAGTTTGGGACATCGTCGGCGGTGCCTGGGGAGTAGTCTTCTTAGAAGTGAACAGTTTCTTGGCTTCAAGAATTTTCTGCATTTCCTTTTTTCTTTCAGGACAGATAGCAGAAACAGCATGATGTTTTCCATTGCAGAGGACACATTTGGGTGTATTTTTGTTGTTGCGATCTCGATACGAATGTTGGCCAGAGCAAATGCTACAAATCTGCCCTTGAGTACTGCATTTGTTGTTGCTATGACCAAAGGCATAACACTTAAAACATTGTGTCACACTGACAAAGCGTTCAAGAGAGATTTGGTCAGGTGTACATTTGTTGCCAAAACATTTGAAGCCATTTTGACACACAAGTTTGGCCTCCTCAGGTGTCTCAAGTATTAACTTTAAGGTTACCTTGTTGTTGTTAGGATTCGAGAATTTATGTGCTTCTACAGCCCTAAATTCAGAATTCTCTGTGTTAATGTCCTCCACAATTTCATTCACTGTGCTATGTTTCATGAAACTGTTGATTCTGGCCACAAACACAGTCCTCTGAGCTTGACAGCTCTCAGGTGCAACTGGGGTAACACCAGAAATCTTCAGTTTTTCAAGCACATTATGCTTCAGCAGTTGAAGTAACTCTTCTTCCGAAGAGAGGAGAAGTACTGCTCCAGCGTGGGTTTGAAAAACATCCACTGGAGCAACAGTTGAGTTGGAGCAAATACATGTTAGAATTTCTTTCATTGACATTTGATTACCATCAATGCGTAATCTTACACGTATCCTCGCCATGATGTCTAGGAAGGAGCATCTGGCAGAGGAGTTGCTTAACAAAAAGGGATCTTTCCTTAATGTTAGCCTAACATCCTATTTCAGCTGACTTATGAAGGTCAGCCCCTGAGATAGCCTACCCTCGAGTAGTGAGGGGGAAGGGCCCAAGGCAAAGATCGGCCGGATTTTAAAAAACCACACGGGCTACCGGATGGTCCAAATGCCTTGTGTTAACTCGCCAAAGCGAAGTTGCCGAAAAAGAAGAAGATAGGAAAGTCAGAAGGATAGCAATGTATGTAGTGTGTTAAGTGTGTGGGCCAGTGTTGATGTTTGGGTGAGGGGAGGATGGGGAAGGATGGGGGGATGGGGATGAGAGGGGTGAACAAGCAAGCAAGTCACCGCCTTACCCTCTTGATGGGATGGGGCTCGAAGTGACTGCAAGCAAGTTTCCTCTCAGCTCTGGTGAAGAACTACTCAGGATAACCCAAGAAAATTCTCGAGCAACAGTGTTCCGAGTTGCTCAGCTGAAGAGCAGGAACGACGACGTCTTCTCTCCACGGTGGCTGGGCTGCTCTATTTGTCTCCCCAACTCACACTCCCCAACTCACAATCTCCAACTCATAATCCCAACTCATAATCCTAACTCAATTCCCAGCTCACAATCCCCACCTCACAATCCCCAACTCACAATCCTCAACTCACAATCCCTATCAAACAATCCCCAACTCACAAACTACAACTCACAGTCCCCAACTCTCAATCCCTAACTCACAATCCCCAGTTCACGATCCCCAACTCACAATCCCCAACTCACAATCCCCAACTCACAATCCCCAACTCACAATCCCCAACTCACAATCCCCAACTCACAATCCCCAACTCACAATCCCCAACTCACAATCCCCAACTCACAACCCCAACTCATAATCCCCAACTCACAATCCCAAACTCACAATCCCCATCAAACAATCCCAAACTCACAATCCCCAGTTCATAATCCCAAACTCACAATCCCCAACTCACAATCCTCAAATCACAATCCCCAACTCACAATCACCAAGTCATAATCCCTAACTCAATCCCCAACTCACAATCCCAGCTCACAATCCCAAACTCACAATCCCCAATTCACAATCCCCAACTCACAATCCCCAGCTCACATTTGCAAATCACAATCCCCATCTCACAATCCCCAACTCACAATTCCCAACTCATAATCCCCAATTAATAATCCTCAACTCAATTCCCAACTCACAATCCCAAACTCACAATTTCTAACTCGCAATCCCCATCTCACAATCCCAAACTCACAATCCCCAGTTCACAATCCCCAACTCTCAATCCCCAATTCACAATCCCCAACTCACAATCCCCAATTCACAATCCTCAACTCATTATACCCAACTCAATCCCCAACTCACAATCCCCAACTAACAATCCCCATCAAACAATCCCCAACTCGCAATCCCCAACTCACAATCTCTAACTCACAATCCCCAACTAAGAATCCCCAACTCTCAATCCCCAACTCACAATCCCCAACTCACAACCTCCATCAAACAATCCCCAACTCACAATCCCAAACTCACAATCCACAAGTCACAATCTCCAGTTCATAATCCCCAACTCTCAATCCCCAACTCACAATCCCCATCTCACAGTCTCCAACTCACAATCCCCATCTCACAGTCTCCAACTCACAATCCCCATCTCACAGTCTCCAACTCACAATCCCCATCTCACAGTCTCCAACTCACAATCCCCAACTTACCATCTGTGTCTACCGACCAGGAAATTCCTGCTTCTGCAAGATTTTATTTCAAAAGACATGCAGAAAAATACCATCGAGGGCCGCCGACACAGTGGAACCTTGCCAGTAGTGGTGGAAATAGTGCTAGAGCTGATGGTATCAAGCGAGGGTGGTAGGGGGTTGACAGAGGGGGTTAGAGGGGGATTACTGGGCGGGAGGCGGGTGGGGATGGTTAGTTGAGTGGGGTGGGTGGGGCGAGTGGGGTGGGTGAGGTTGGTGGGTGAGAGTGAAAAGAAGAATCGTGTCATTCACACAATATACCGAACTGAAAAATTGGTGGAAGATTGTGTTGATAACCCGGGGAAGTGAGGTAGAGAAGAGAGGGAGAGAAAAATCCGATCGCTTGGGGAGAAAGGTGATTGAGAGGAGGAGAAGCCAGAATGGGAGAAAGTGGGAGAAGAGGTAAAAATGATGAAAGAAGTCAAGGAAGGAGAAAGATTAAAGCAATACGGGAGAAGGTCAAAAGGATGGCAAGAACGGCAGGAGGTAAGGAAGAAGAAGAATTTACGTGTGATGTGGGAAGAGAGAGGAAGAGAGAGAGAAAAGAATAGAATAGAGAAGGAAATTTCAACCGGGAGAAGGAAATTTCAACCGGGAGAATGAAAAGAAAGAGGACAATAAGACGGAGAGGTAATAAGAGGTGAATAAAAACGAAAGGTGGGCACAGTGACAATGATTACAGCACCAGGCTGACTGACACAAGTTTGCTGACCCAGGCTAGGCCTATCACCCCATACCTAGTCTTCTGGCTCAGTTTTGCTGCCCATGATAGGTCTATTAGTCTAGGCCAGAGAAGGCCTTCAAGTATTCAACTATTTTCGCTCATGAACATTCCAGTCTACTTCTGAAATTCATTTACTAGTGCTATTATAATTTCAATTTTAAATCGTAATAATAATAATCATAATAATAATAATAATAATAATAATAATAATAATAATAATAATATTATTATTATTATTATTATTATTATTATTATTATTATTATTATTATTATTATTACTACTACTACTACTACTACTACTACTAATACTACTACAGAGATTCGACAGTTCCCTGGCGAATCTCTGTAGCAAGTAGATAAAATAGTGCAAAATGATCTTCTACAACATACTCACGACCACTACAATACGATGTTGTGAGAAGCACTGTACTCAACACATACACACGAAGCTGTCTCAGGTATGTGTCGATGTGTTGCGTCAACACAATGGTTTATAGATCGATCGAGATAAAACAATATACACAAAGGCAAAGTCCTTTTAGGCGAAAGATCAACTTGCAAAGAAATAATCTTAATAATATTTATACATAAATTATTGTTGCCAGTAACTATGTGTAGCATGACATTAAGGATACCTGCAAAAAGCAAGATTATAATTATCTTCATAGGATCATAATTATAGCCTTAATATTTAAAGGAATAGACAGGTAAGCCGGTAGAAGGCCTCAGTCAGATGACCAAAAGCTCCATTGGCGGGTCATCATGACATGTAGTTCGGTGTTACCGATGTCAACAACGTACTTATGCTCACGTGGGTACGTTGTAGGAAATGTTAATTTTTTTAAGACTATATTGGCAGCCAGGAGGAATGTTGGCTTATTTGTGACCAGAATTTAGTCAGGGGAAGATATTCATCAGGATTCTAAGTAGTTGAGTCATTCACAAAATCTGAATATTCGCCTTCCTTAAAAATTTTAGGCAGACCTGCGCCATTATAGTGTTGATGCCTAACAGACTCACGGACTATTGATGTTTTTCCAAGAATATTCTTTGTAGTAATTTTGTGTAAGTATTGCACTGAAATAATTCTTATATTCAACATCTTTAAAATCAGTGATAATAATAACAACACAACAAATTACGATCACTCATTCGCATACCCACTCTGAAAAACCCTTCAGGTACCCCTGGGGGTACGCGCACCGCAGTTTAGGAACCCCTGAGGTAATTCATAGGTAGCGGGGGCTGACGGTTTATTCCCCCCCTGCACGCTGCCCATACACCTCAACCCCACACCTTATCCTCCACCTCTACACCTCACCCTCACATATCACCCCTCACACACACACTTCTACAACGCTTGTAGTTGTAGTAGTAGTAATATTTACCTTAAGTGATCCATATCCCTATATACTGCTCTTATCCTGGTTGGAGTGGTGAAGGAAGAATCAATGCTGACTCCCTTACCGACTACAATTCACAAAGTTCCATCTCCATCTATGGAGGTATCTTATATCTTTCCATGGAGTCACCTTCCTCCCCTCCATGGAGTCACCTTCCTCCTCTCCATGGAGTCACCTTCCTCCCCTCCATGGAGTCACCTTCCTCCTCTCCATGGAGTCACCTTCCTCCCCTCCATGGAGTCACCTTCCTCCTCTCCAGGGAATCACCTTCCTTCCCTCCATGGCGTCACCTTCCTAACCTCATTGGAGTACTCTTCCCCCTTTCACGTCGTGGAGAGTGAAAACGCTGTCTCCTTCACCTCTTTCATGTCTCACTCATCTGCCTCGCCTCCTCAACATCTTCACTTTCACTGGGAGATCAGTTATCGATACTACCATCATCATCATCATCAATCATCAACATCCTTCTCTTCATAATCCTGCTTTTCCTTGTTCTGCTACACCCCACCACTCATCCTCTTAGCATCGACCTTAACTTCCTGCTGCTCCAAGGAGACAGACACCCAGACAGACTCCGGAAAACTATGCCCAAATTGCTGGCTTCTCCTCATGAATGCGACGAGTCAGGCAAGCTCAAAGGGGCGATGCTGTATGTTTTTCTAAAAGTGTACATGTCCAACTGATTGATGTTGCCATTCCTGATCACCTGGAAAAGATGTTCTTCAAGCTATGCATAAGCATTAGCATCAATGTACTAGCGCGTGCAATGTACAGACCTCAATGGCAGTAAGCAGACCCTATCAACATTCTGATGGAAAATGTGGATTTCTTTTTGCTTCACCATAAATGTCAATATATTATAATTGTTGGTGACCTCAACCAACATCTTTTACAAAGGGATTTTGACATGAAAAACTTTGTTGACTTCCCTACTCACGTCTCTAGCTCCTCCCTCGGCCCAGTAGTGAGTGATCTATCAGAAGACATAGTCACTTGCAAACCTCTTGGCTATGTTGGATCATCTGACCACAAGGCTGTCTTTACCACACTAAAGACTCCAAGAGAAATAGGTGAAAAATCTACATGCAAAATCTAGATGAGAAAGAGAAAACTTTCCGACACTTTGCTCAGAGGTTTACGCCTCCGACTGGAATGCTCTTCTCAAAGGCGATGTTGTTTATCCTGAGTCTTCAACACAAATACAGCCCACGCTGGCAATATGTGACGAAGCCTTCAGATCAGCCTTGGTTCGGTTTTCGTTATCGAGAGGCCACTATTGCTAAGTACAATGCTTGGAAAACATATAAGAGGCATCCCATTATCTAAAACAGGAGCCTGCATAGGCAAGCCTCTCGGCAAATAGGAGAAATCCTAAACTGGGCCATCTATAGATGAGAGACTGACACAAAAAGAAACCTGGCATTCGGTAGAGGTCCTTGGTCATGGACCGACAAGGTTATTTACCTGAGAAAATTATTCCAACTCTAAGTTGGCAGGATGGAACTATCTCTACTAGCAGTCAGGAGAAAACTGTTCTTTTTGCTGAACACTTTCCTGCCAAGATGTAAGTTCCTGACCCAACAAGGGAACCTGCTTTGCTGGCGACAAGAACAGAGTCGGAGTTGTCAAAGGCGAGAATAAGGCAGGATAAAGATTATCATCTACTTAAATCTCTGGACCGAGAAAAGGCAGTGGATCCAGAAAAGGTGAGCCCAAGACTGCTGAATAGATTTTTTTTCCACTACCACTCTTCTTTGTTACCGTCACTATGGCTTCAGAAAAGGACACTCTGCTGCTGATCTGCTGTTAAAACTCTCCACTAAGTAGCACCAACCACTGGATGAACCCAAATTCAGCTGGGTAGTAGCTCTGGACATTGCTGGCGCTTTTGAAAAAGTATGACAACAGGAACACTTGGCAAAACTGCCAGCGCTAGTAGTCACTGGCTCTGCATTATGTCTCATCAGTGATTACCTTCACTGTTCCAGACTATAGAGCATAACTCTTCTCCAGGCTGAGGGACTGACTGTCTCAAAACTACTTCTTCAAAGGTGATGGACTGATTACATCCTCATCACATCTCTACTGCTTCTGCTAAACTCTTCTGTATTCGACTGAAGAAGCCTCCTATGTAGGCGAAACGTTTCAAAATAAAGATACCTAACTGTTGCATATGTGTCTTACTTATCAACTTGTCGGTATTAAATACTATTGTTATATTCACCTTCAAATGAGATCTCTCAGAGCAGTTCTCAATGGGACAGCGTCAACAAGACACACTGTTGGTGCCGGTGTTCCACAGCAAAGTGTCCTTGGGCCGTTGCTATGGAATGTCTTCTTCACTGACCTTCAATTCATCCTAGAATCCCATACATATGCAGACGACTGTACGCTAACATTTACTTATCCAAGAAAAGAAATGCCAGTTGCTCTCAGTTTCATTAATCACCAGCTTACAGATATATCAGCCTGCGAAAAACGTCGGCAAGTTACATCTGCTTCTGAGAAACAACAAATAAAGATAGTCTCTAGCCACTATGATCATAATGCTGGAGCAGTGGTTAGAATGAATGGGAGAGTGTTGGAAATCGGGGATGAGGTTGATATCCTTCTGGTAAAATTTAATTTCAAACTGACTATGAAGAAATACATAGTAAATCTCTCAAACAAGGCGGCAACGAAGCTTACAGTACTTTGACGTGACTAGCATCTGCTCGACAGTAAAAGTTACAAGACTCTGTACGAGGTACAAGTGCTCTCACACCTTGAATATGCTCCACTTTATTGGACTGCCCCGCCCCCCCATCCCCCCCGTCTCACCAACGACTTCTTTTTTTTTTTTTATTCGCCGGTATTCTCCCGGCCCGGGTCTTTTCCAAGAGTGGTGACTCGGCCTTGGCTCCCTGTCTGGGGAGTGTCTCGAGACCTATGTCTCTCATGGGAGAAGGTACAAGTACCCACTAATCTTTGGGACCAAGTGTCCCCAGGCCTAGCCACAGTCCCCACCCTCACGGGGCTCGCAGGGAGAAGCTAGGCCTCTGGTCTGCCATCTGCCCCGCCCCAAAGGGGCTCGTGGGGATGTTAGTCTTGTGAGCTGCAGGTGGTAGCAAGCTCAGGCTTCTTTTTGACGACTTCTTGAATGTATAGAAAACAAAGTCAGGACAACTCACCTCTCGTCTGGATCCAGCCTAGACAGACTTGTCATTTCAGCAGAGCCTTCAATAACGGTGGGATGCAGGTAGCCTTACTGTTATGTACAAGGCCAATCTTGTTAAGGTACTTATTCCCTATTTGTATATCTCCTATTCCCTATTTATATACCTCCTATTTCTTATTCAAATGTATCATAACAATAATAAAGCTATCAGATGAGCTGAGACAGATAACAGCCCTTAGCTTGTAAATAAAGGTAGGAACTCTCAACCTAACCTTGTAAAACAACTGTGTAAATAAAGAAGTAAAGAGAGAGAGAGAGAGAGAGAGAGAGAGAGAGAGAGAGAGAGAGAGAGAGAGAGAGAGAGAGAGAGAGAGAGAGAGAGAGAGAGAAAGAGAGAGAAAGGGAGAGAAAGAGAGAGAAAGGGAGAGAGAGAGAGAGAGAGGGGGGGGGGTGAAGACATGTCACAGTGTGCTCCACAAACTTTCTTAATATTACTTAAATACGAGGGTTGGTGAGGATAAAAACTGTTCAGTGACGAAGTACTACCTACAACACATTAGTACAAGTAAGCCAACTCTTCCACTGAGGTGAATATAAGCAATATCAGTGATATTTAAGTGTGGTATGGTGAAGATATGGTGTGAGTGAGGGGACAGCGGCAGGCCTTAGGAGTGACGTCACTATTGCCTTCACAGTAAGCATCTAATATTATATGTGTTTTGTGCTACGTACTAGCATCTGGTGCTTTATAACAACGTGACTGGTACAATGTAACATAGTGATTTGTGTAACATCTTCCTTTAGTGGAAAAGTGGATAGCATAAACAGTGTTTATTAAATGATAGTGAGAAGGCAACACTTCCAGCTCGTGGCCCACTGCAACCCTCACTACCCACCCCGCTATAAACACCCCCACCCACGATACTCAACCCCACCCACGATACTCCACCCCACCCACGATGCCACCACCCACTCTCTCTCTCTCCTGTGAACTTCATTGCAAACCTACAAGCCTCCTATGGGATGACTTCACATCGCAAAATAGCAAGAATATCTACGCTATCTGGCTATTGTCCCAGTAGTTACTGCAGTGTTTGTGGGTATACCACAAGGGACAAAATTCTTCTTAGATGTAAGGAACCTACTTGTTCCAACTACTGCCACACAGATTGCATTCCAGAAGAAGAATTTTGTTGCAGCCAGGTTGAAAATTTCAGAAAATTGAAGGATATCCATAATCCTGTGGTATATGTGGATACAAGCCTGGAGCTACAGGAGGAAGGTTCAGAAGTCATACCTCAGGGACTTCTGTCCAAAGATCAGGACTGCCCTCTTGGGCTGTGTTGTAAAGTTGCAGCTAAGATAATCCATCACAGGGAAGCACTTCATGAGCTCTTCAAATCATTAGATAACCTCCAAGCTATTGTAGAAGGCCAGTGCAAGCCTACATCAAGTGACGTAAGCTGCTCAGCTGATGGTGACACTATTGACAAAGACTGGAAGTCCCACACTGAACTTAACTCAGGGGTAAATAACTGGTGGAATTCTGTCATCGCTAAGGTCTCAGACTGACAGAGTTCAGAACACTACTTTTGGGAATTCTAACATAATTCCTCTGACCACCACAGAGGGAACAAATCCTCTTCCCAGCAACGAGGGAAGCCTTGGATCTGTTAATTCTCCTACACCTGACATCTCTGCTTCAGCCACTGCCAGTCCACTTGACAGTGTACATACCATCTCTGATCCTACACCTGTCAGCACAGGTGCTGACACTATTCCAGAATCTGGTAGCAGTGCTTCATCAGCAAGTTCTGAGTCAGGAGTTTCTCCACCAGAGAACGGTGTAATTAATAATCAGGGAACTATCACTTCACCTGATCACCTACTGCGCCAAAGTACGAACAGCAGAGACACATCTGTCAGAACTGGTAGAGGACGTGGAAGAGGACGCGGAGGAGGAAGACATCTACAGCCGTCTCACCCTCCACTAACACAGTTCCAGCGGCAGAACCTGAAGACAAATCTGCAAAACACAGGAGGTGCAACAAATCATAGTCCACCCTCCCAGGCACCTAGGCTGTGCTCTCGCTGTCACCGGAAGGGGCACACTGCCAACAACTGCCTGAGAGATACCAGGTGCAATTACTGCTACAAGAAAGGACATCAGGAGGACCAGTGTCAGAAGAAAAAGGAACTTGACAGACAGGACCACCTGTTTAGAGACCTGTTCTCAGAACCAGCAGGATCACTGAATTGGTGAACACTCACACGTCACCCACTCAGTTACTCCTATCCCAGCACAGCAGGTGGTATTGTGCCTTATACAAGACCACAGACCTACATCCCTGCAGCTGCCTCAGTACCCTACCTCTCTCAAGGGCAGGCACTTTACATGCCCTACACACCCACCACCTCAAGCTGACCACATCATGAGGAGCCAGTCTATCAGCATCCTGTCGGCCAACATTAGAGGTTTCATTACTAATGTTGGAGAGCTCACTCAGTTTTGGGAACACTCGACGTCCCGACATGATAGCTATTGTTGAAACATTTTTGGATGACAGGACTCCAGAAAATTTTGCAAGAATTGCTGGCTACACCTCATGGATAAGAAGAGACAGGCAAGGGCAAGGAGGAGGTGTTGCTGTGTGCTTCTCTAAAAGTGTTCATGCCCAGCACATTGATGTTGCCACCCCTACACATCTTGAAATGATGTTCTTCAAGCTATTCATAAACACTAGTACCTCTCTACTAGCATGTGCAATGTACAGACCTCAGTGGCAGCATGAAGATCCCATCAACTTCCTAATGGAAAATATTGACTCCCTTCTGCTACAACACAACTGTCAACATATCATAATTGTTGGTGACCTCAACCAACACCTTATACAGAGGGACTTTGATGACCTTGCAGTATTTGACATGAGAAACTTTGTTGATTTCCCTACTCATATCTCTGGCTCCTCCCTTGACCCAGTAGTAAGTGATCTGGCAGAAGGCATAGTCACTTGTCAACCCCTCGGCTACGTTGGATCGTCTGACCAGAAGGCTGCTTTTACGACACTTAAGATCCCAACAGAACGAGGTGAGGAGTCCACACGCACAACCTGGTTATGGGAAAGAGGTAATTGGCCAGCCCTTTGCTCTGAGCTCGCCACCACCGATTGGAATGCTCTTCTCCAAGGGGATGTTGACAACCAAGTGAAAGCCTTCACTGGACACATCCTTAATCTACAACAAGAACACATTCCTCACCGGCAATATGTGACAAAGCCTACAGATCAGCCTTGGTTTGGCTTTCGTTGTAGAGAGGCTGCAACTGCTAAGTACAAATCATGACGAAGGTATAAGAGACATACTACCACCTATAACAGGAACTTGCACAGGCAAGCCTGTAGGCATATGGGTGACATTCAAAAGTGGGCCATTGCTAAATGGGAGGTGGACACTAAAAGAAAGCTAGCATCAGGTAGGGTAGGCTCCAAAACCTGGTGGTCCCAGGTCAAGGACAGACAAGGTTATCTGCCTGATGAACTCATTCAACCTCTAAATCGACAGGATGGGACCACCTCTACTAGTAGTCAAGAGAAGGCGGACCTCTTTGCTGAACACTTTGCTACCAAAATGCAAGTTCCTGATCCAGCAAGGGACCCTCCTTGGCTAGCTGCAAGAACTGTGTCAAAACTGTCAGTGGTGACAATAAGGCAGGAGGAGGTGCATTTCCTTCTTAAATCACTTGACCAAGAAAAGGCTGTGGGCCCAGACAAGTTGAGCCCAAGATTGCTGAGAAGATGTGGTAGATGAATGGTTCAGAGAACCGACATGTTGTTGAATTAGACACATGTGCAACTCTTGGGCATCTTTATTGAGGAAACGTTTCGCCACACAGTGGCTTCATCAGTCCATACAAAGGAGAAACTTGAAGAACAGGAGGAGAATGAGGTAATCAGTCTCTCAGCCTTGAGTCGATGTGGTCAGTCCATCAATCTTGAATAGAATACGGCATATGAGCGGAGAAGCAGCTTATAAACCGTAGACAGGTGAGGGGCAGCATTCGTAGATGGTGTCACATTTGTCCAATGTGGAAGTAGGTCGTGCCCAAGGGTTAGGCAAGTGAAGAATTCGCAAGTATTAAGATCCCAAGAAGTTGCAGTGTCTGACAGGATGGTAGATGAATGGTTCAGAGAACCGACATGTTGTTGAATTAGACACATGTGCAACTCTTGGGTATCTTTATTGAGGAAACGTTTCGCCACACAGTGGCTTCATCAGTCCATACAAAGGAGAAACTTGAAGAACAGGAGGAGAATGAGGTAATCAGTCCCTCAGCCTTGAGTCGATGTGGTCAGTTCATCAATCTTGAATAGAATACGGCATATGAGCGGAGAAGCAGCTTATAAACCGTAGACAGGTGAGGGGCAGCAGTCGTAGGTGGTGTCTCATTTGTTCAATGTGGAAGTATTCTATTCAAGATTGATGGACTGACCACATCGACTCAAGGCTGAGGGACTGATTACCTCATTCTCCTCCTGTTCTTCAAGTTTCTCCTTTGTATGGACTGATGAAGCCACTGTGTGGCGAAACGTTTCCTCAACAAAGATACCCAAGAGTTGCACATGTGTCTAATTCAACTGAGAAGATGTACAGACCAGCTAGCAGCACCTCCAACTCGCATCTTTCAGCACTGCCTAGTATAGTGTAAATGGCCCTCTCTATGGAAAGAGGCAAATGTAGTCCCTGTTCACAAAAAGAAGAGCAGAGAAGAAATCAGCAACTACAGACCAGTGTCACTCCTGTCAATCACCGGTAAGATCCTTGAGACAATAATCTCAAGACAAATGACAGAGTTTTTTGACTATCACTCACTACTTTGTGATCGTCAATATGGCTTCAGGAAAGATTACTCTGCTGCTGATCTGCTGTTAAACCTCTCCACTAAGTGGCACCAGTCACTGGATGAATCCAAAGTCAGCTGTGTGGTAGCACTGGACATTGCTGTCGCTTTCGACCGGGTGTGGCACCAGGGCCTCTTAGCAAAACTTCAAGCACTGGGAATTGCAGACTCTACGTTATATCTCCTCAGTGATTACCTTCATGGTAGATCTCTAAGTGTAGTTCTCAATGGAACAGAATCAGCAAGACATCCTATTGGGGCAAGTGTTCCACAAGGAAGCGTACTGGAACCATTGTTATGGAATGTCTACTTCAACGACCTTCTTCATCTCATCCCAGAATCACATGCATATGCAGACGACTGTACACTGACATTCACTTATCCAAGAGAGGAAATACCAGCTGCTCTAAGCTATATCAATCACCAGCTGAGAGCTGTATCAGCTTGGGGAAATAGATGGAAAGTAACATTTGCACCTGAGAAAACGCAAATGATGATCGTATCTAGGCACCATGATGGTAATGCTGGTGCAGTAGTAAGGATGAATGGGAGGGTGTTGGCACCTGGAGAAGAAGTTGATATCCTTGGGGTGAAATTTGACTCCAAACTAACCATGAAGAACCATGTTGTAAATCTTGCAAACAAGGCAGCCAGGAAGCTTACAGCACTTCGCCGTATCTCCCATCTGCTTGACAGTAGGGGTTGCAAGATTCTGTAAGAGGCACAAGTATGCTCACACCTTGAGTATGCTCCACTTTCTTGGTTTGCCTGCCCCCCCCCCCTCTCATCTGCGACTGCTTGACAGAGTAGAGAACAGAGCAAGAAGTCTCATCTCTCGCCTGGACCCATCCTGGATAGATCTGTCATTTCAGCAGAGCCTTCAACACAGGAGGGATGTGGGTGGCCTTACTGTTATGTACAAGGCCAATATTGCCAAAGTACCACCCTTGGATCCACTTCGAGGACGGCGTGAAACAAGCTTTTATGCCACAAGACGGGCAGAAAGCAGCATCTTCACTCTGGCTGTACCCTTCTCCAGAACATCACTCCATCTGAGATCATATATACCCAGGATGACTCGAGTATGGAACACATTCGTACAACATAATGATGTCAACGAGATAAAGTCAGTTGATCACATGAAAATGCTGGCCCACAGATGGCTCCAACTTCATCCTGTTCCCTACTTGTATGTCTCATAACAATAAAAATGCTTTCAAATGAGCTGATGTAGGTAACAGCTCTTAGCTTGTCAATAAAGTTAGGAATCCTTAACCTGTAAATAACTTGTCAATAAAGCTAGGAATCCTTAACCTTGTCAAACCCTGTGTAAAAAAGAGAGAGAGAGAGAGAGAGAGAGAGAGAGAGAGAGAGAGAGAGAGAGAGAGAGAGAGAGAGAGAGAGAGAGAGAGAGAGAGATTAATTATTTCTCACAAGCAGCTGGAAACATGAGTAGTGATAATGATTCTCTATCAACCCCGTCCCAGTGACCTTTCCAATCCTCAACCCGTCCCAGTGACCTTTCCCATCCTCACCCCATCCCAGTGACCTGTCCTCACCCCATCCCGTCCCAATGACCTGTCCTCACCCCATCCCGTCCCAGTGACCTGTCCTCACCCTCCTCACCCCATCCCATACCAGTGACCTGTCCTCACCCCATCCCGTACCAGTGACCTGTCTTCACCCCATCCAGAACTACTGAGTCATGTCGAAGAAAAATTCCTTCGTTTTGTCGACCTTCAGTCAAATTAATGACACACTGAGTACAGCATCACACTGACACATCAGAATTTCCTTCAGATTTTTGAAGCCATCCATGTATATTCCATCTTCAACAAGGGACTGATATTCCATCTTCAGCAAGGGACTGATATTCCATCTTCAGCAAGGGACTGATATTCCATCTTCAGCAAGGGACTGATATTCCAGCTTCAGTAAGCGACTGATATTACAGCTTCAGCAAGGGACTGATATTCCATCTTCAGCAAGGGACAAATATTCCAGCTTCAGCAAGGGACTGATATTCCAGCTTCAGCAAGGGACTGATATTCCAGCTTCAGCAAGGGACTGATATTCCAGCTTCAGCAAGGGACTGATATTCCATCTTCAGCAAGGGACTGATATTCCATCTTCAGCAAGGGACTGATATTCCAGTTTCAGCAAGGGACTGATATTCCAGCTTCAGCAAGGGACTGATATTCCAGCTTCAGCAAGGGACTGATATTCCAGCTTCAGCGAGGGACTGATATTCCAGCTTCAGCAAGGGACTGATATTCCAGCTTCAGCAAGGGACTGATATTCCATCTTCAGCAAGGGACCCTTTCTTCAGCAAGGGACTGATATTCCATCTTCAGCAAGGGACTGATATTCCAGCTTCAGCAAGGGACTGATATTCCATCTTCAGCAAAGGACTGATATTCCATCTTCAGCAAGGGACTGATATTCCATCTTCAGCAAGGGACTGATATTCCAGCTTCAGCAAGGGACTGATATTCCAGCTTCAGCAAGGGACTGATATTCCAGCTTCAGCAAGGGACTGATATTCCAGCTTCAGCAAGGGACTGATATTCCAGCTTCAGCAAGGGACTGATATTCCATCTTCAGCAAGGGACTGATATTCCATCTTCAGCAAGGGACTGATATTCCAGCTTCAGCAAGGGACTGATATTCCAGCTTCAGCAAGGGACTGATATTCCATCTTCAGCAAGGGACTGATATTCCAGCTTCAGCAAGGGACTGATATTCCAGCTTCAGCAAGGGACTGATATTCCAGCTTCAGCAAGGGACTGATATTCCAGCTTCAGCAAGGGACTGATATTCCAGCTTCAGCAAGGGACTGATATTCCAGCTTCAGCAAGGGACTGATATTCCAGCTTTAGCAAGGGACTGATATTCCATCTTCAGCAAGGGACTGATATTCCAGCTTCAGCAAGGGACTGATATTCCAGCTTCAACAAGGGACTGATATTCCATTTTCAGCAAGGGACTGATATTCCAGCTTCAGTAAGGGACTGATATTCCAGCTTCAGCAAGGGACTGATATTCCAGCTTCAGCAAGGGACTGATATTCCAGCTTCAGCAAGGGACTGATATTCCAGCTTCAGCAAAAGACTGATATTCCAGCTTCAGCAAGGGACTGATATTCCAGCTTCAGCAAGGGACTGATATTCCAGCTTCAGCAAGGGACTGATATTCCAGCTTCAGCAAGGGACTGATATTCCAGCTTCAGCAAGGGACTGATATTCCAGCTTCAGCAAGGGACTGATATTCCAGCTTCAGCAAGGGACTGATATTCCAGCTTCAGCAAGGGACTGATATTCCAGCTTCAGCAAGGGACTGATATTCCAGCTTTAGCAAGGGACTGATATTCCATCTTCAGCAAGGGACTGATATTCCAGCTTCAGCAAGGGACTGATATTCCAGCTTCAGCAAGGGACTGATATTCCAGCTTCAGCAAGGGACTGATATTCCAGTTTCAGCAAGGGACTGATATTCCAGCTTCAGCAAGGGACTGATATTCCAGCTTCAGCAAGGGACTGATATTCCAGCTTCAGCAAGGGACTGATATTCCTGCTTCAGCAAGGGACTGATATTCCAGTTTCAGCAAGGGACTGATATTCCAGCTTCAGCAAGGGACTGATATTCCAGCTTCAGCAAGGGACTGATATTCCAGCTTCAGCAAGGGACTGATATTCCAGCTTCAGCAAGGGACTGATATTCCAGCTTCAGCAAGGGACTGATATTCCATCTTCAGCAAGGGACTGATATTCCAGCTTCAGCAAGGGACTGATATTCCAGCTTCAGCAAGGGACTGATATTCCAGCTTCAGCAAGGGACTGATATTCCAGCTTCAGCAAGGGACTGATATTCCAGCTTCAGCAAGGGACTGATATTCCAGCTTCAGCAAGGGACTGATAGTAATGTGGTTTGTGCCTTGAATTTTGCACATGAGGAATAAGCATTTTGGATTTCTTTCAGTTTCACTAATTACTTAAAGCTCTCACTGTCTCTTCTCCGTCCTGAATGATTACGTCGAGATCAATGTCTTCTATTTCTCCAGCCAGCGCTGGAGATAGTCTTCAGATAGTCCTCCGTCCTCTACTGTTCTTTTGATTCACCCTCCTTTCCTCCATAGAATTACCCTAAACTCTTCCATGGAGTCACTCTCCACTTCTCATTGGAGTCATCCTCCACCCCTCCATAAAGTCACCTTCCACTACTCTATGTAGTCAATCTCCAACCATCCACGTATTCCCCCTCCACCCCTCCATGGAGTCCCCCTCGACCTCTCCATGGAGTCCCCCTCCACCCCACCATGATCCGTTGTGCAATCGAAAAAAAAAAAAAAAAAAAAAAAAATTGCAACTTGTATAATTACTACCAATTCCGAGTCATGTACTTATATTCTATTATATCTATGTGACTCTGATGGGTTAGTCTTATACCTCTTAAAGAATATCTTATCATTTCACGTACACTTTTTAAATTACACCAAAGTGGTTGGGTCACTTACCTTTTATATCCTACCTCTCTCCCCCCTCCCACCCTTTTCCAAAATTTCTATCCTTACCCATCCTTCTTCCTTACCCATCTCACCAAAGCTCTGGTCTGGATACCGAATACCGAATACCGAATACCCCACCATGGAGTCACCCTCCACTTCTCCATGGAGTCCCCCTCCACCCCTCCATGGAGCCAAACTCCATCCCTCCATGGAGTCACCCTCTACCTCTCCATGGAGTCACACTCCACCCCTCCATGGAGTCACCCTCCACCCCGCCGTGGAGTCACAGCTCAGAGCAGCTGCTGCTGCTGGTAATCCATCGACCAACACCTCGTCATAACATCTCTCCTTTCACAGTCAGACTTTTCTGGCACACTTTCCCCCAGTAGATACACACACACACACATGAACACATAGATACGCACATCCACAAATACACAATCACACATACAGACATATACACACACACACACACAAATACACGCACACGTAAATCAAACACACACACACACACACACACATACACACACACACACACACACACATACACACACACACACACACACACACACACACACACACACACACATCAGAAAAAAATCCTTCAATGGATCAGACAATACCTGACAGGAAGAAAACATTGAGTGATGCTACGTGACGAGGTGTCATTGGGCGCTTGTGACGAGCGGGGTTCCACAAGGGTCAGTCCTAACGCTAGTGCTTTTTCTGGTATATGTGAATGACATGACGGAAGGGATAGATTCAGAAGTGTCCCTCTTTGCAGACGATGTGAAGCTAATGCGGAAAATACCAGAGGACGGGATCCGGTAAGACTACAAAGGGATCTGGACAGGCTGCAGACTTCGTACTACAAATGGCTCTTGGAGTTTAACCCCCCTTACCAAGTGCCTAGTCATGAAGCTTGGGAAAGGACAAAGAAAACTGCAGACGGAAAAGGGTCTTGTGTGAGCATCATACCGAACACATCTTCTGAGGCGCACATCAACCAAATAACCGCTGCAACATATGGGCGCCTGATAAACCTAAGAATAACATTTCGTCATCTAGGTAAGGAGTCATTCACGACACTCGTACATAATGTACGTCAAGCTCATATTGGAGTAGGCAGCACCAATATGCAGCATACTCCAATATGGTCAAACACAAAGAAATTAGAGAAAGTGCAAATATTTGCAGCAAGACTACTCCAGGAGCTGAGGGGTTTGTCCTACGTGGAAAGGTTAAGGAAACTCAACCTGATAACACTGGAGGACAGGAGGGATAGGGAGGACATGATAATAACATCTAAAATACTGACAGGAACTGACATGGTGGACAGGGACAAAACAGGACAAGGAACAAGGGGTCACAACTGGAAGTTGAAAATTACGGTGAGTCACAGGGATGTTAGTCATAGAGTTGTCAGGAAGTGGAACAATCTAGAGAATGATGTAGGGGAGGCAGGATCCATACGTACCTTTAAGAGGAGGAATGATGAAGACCAAGGAGCAGGGAGAGAGTGGATATGTTAGCCACCAGTAAAGAGGTGGGACCAGGAGCCATATATGACTCTACCCCTGCAACCACAATTAGGTGAGTAGAGACACGCACGCGCGTGGCAATGACAGCTAACAGCAGTGCTCCCTGCATTTATTTTTTGGGGCCCCTGTTGTAGGAGTTAAACAGTGGTCATTGTACGCGATAGTGTGATCAATCCCACAATAGTACAGCGAGGTACCCAAAGACAGGCCTAGTGCCTAGTGCCTAGTGCCTAGTGCCTAATGCCTTAGATATCTTGGGTTGCCTGAAGTGGTTCGCAAATACAGTTAATATCAACAGGACAAGGTATGACCAGGAAACATTTAAGTAAAACAACCTGATAGTAAATATCTTAATGCAGGGATAATGTTGACGAGTGATCAGGAAAAGAAAGAACAAAAAAGAAGAAATAAACATGAGCCTCGGGCAGTTGGTGTTGCCATAAATGGGCTGAAAATCCAATTAACAACAAAACTTGTCCTGTTTTCTGATAAATCTCACCTAACTTAGCCTAATAACAAAAGATCAAAGCTTCACAAATATTTAGACATCTAAGTAAGGAGCCATTCACGACATGGACTTGACATATCATGTATGTCAGGCCCATGTTGGAGTTTGCAACACCAATATGGAACTAACACCTGGTCAAGCAGGTCAAGAAATTTCAGGGAGTGCAGAGGTTAGTAACAAGACTAGTCTCGGAGCTAAAGGTATGTCCTACGAGAAGAGGCTAAGGGAACTTAGCCTAATGTCTTTAGAGGAGAGAAGGAATAGGGTGATACTATAACAACGTACAAAATACTGAGATGAACCGGTAGGATGAGTAGGGACATTGTTTGAGAAATGTTAACCAGGAATACGAGGGCACAGAAGTTGAAAACTCAGATGAGTCAAGGGGATAGGAACATTTCTTCAGCCTTAAAGTAATCAGATAGTGAAATAACCTGGAGAGTGAATTAGTAGAGGCAGGAGCCATGCATAGCTTTAAGAAGAAATACGACAAGTCTCTTGAAGCTAGGAGAGTGTGAACCTGGAAGCGACCAGTGAATAGGCGGGGACAGGAGCTAACGCTCGATCCCTGCAACCATATATATGTGAGTACACACACACGCACACACTAATGCACTGTACAGCGAATTGGAGAAGATGAGGGAAGACCGAATGCAGAGTCACAGTGTGGGCAGAAAGAAGCTGCAAATTTTAGAAAGACCTCGAGTAAATATAACACGAAGCATATTGCCAGAAATACACATAAATCGTATAACGTCAGAGCAGGGGCGGCGCCAGGATTTTTTTATTGGGGAAGCTTAGGGGAATCTAGCTGGTTGGATGGGAAAGCTAAGGGGGTTTGCTGAGCAAGTACACTGTTTACTTAAAATTACATTACAGATTAATTAAATTTTCAATGCTTTTTAATGATTCTTTTGTTTACACTTTATAGGAGAGAAAACAAATGCCCATATCGAAGAATGTGATCAAAAATTTACATGAAATTACATGTTACATGTTATCAAAGTAATGAACTTATTAGAATAATGGTATACAGGAAGATAATAATATAATCAAAATATTTGCTAAACTAGAAAAACTCAATGCACGGGAAGAGATTACGAGATTCTGTCTTCTCTCAAATGAGAGGCTCAGAGTAACTGGAAAGTTATAGCAGTTCTTCTTTAGTTATGGTTGAATGAAAAAGAACTAATGATATCTTTATCCTCCAAACTCTTGGTTCTTTTCCAGTTTATAGATATAACTGTTATACCACCTATTCTGTTATCACTACTGCTGTTTCTAAAGTAAGTTTTGTCAGTCACAGTTAGGAAGAACAACATTCTCATGCTACAGAATTAACTGGCAAAGTCATACTGATTTACGACAGCATCACATAGCAAATTCAAGCAGAGTCGTGACAGTACGACACTGTTTTTTTTTTCTCTCAAGAAGACGTCGTACTTAATGAAGGTTAACACCTAAATACCTAAATTTTCCTCCTTGACACCATAGTTTAATACCATCTCCAGAATACATTATGAAGTATCTGGAAGATGTGTGATGGTGAACGCTTCGCTATGCTATACATGTTTGAAAATAGCCTAGTTTAATTCGGCGACCAGCATGTCTGTGACAGAAAAGTAAACATGTGTGTGCAGAATTTATGAGTAGTAGTCATTTTCTGACGATATTCCAGTAGAGAATTAACAACCAGCTCCTGTAAATGACCGGACTGAGAGTGATGTCGCACTTATTTCTTGTTTCACACAAATGACCCGTCAAGGGAGGTTCCTTGATACTGGTGAGGGGCTCTTGATCTAGGGAACTGGATCTGTTCCCTGAACTGAACCAGAATACCTTCCATCCCTCCTGCCCCACAGGAGCTGTATAATCCCTACGGGTTTAGCGCTCCCCATATTAATAATAATAATAATAATAATAATAATAATAATAATAATAATAATAATAATAATAATAATAATAATAATAATTCACATAAGTATACTTCATCTTGCCGGTTACCTTGCCATGAATTTTCAAAGCTTTCTTCCTTAAGTTCAGGTAGGACTGACTTAACAAAGTCCATAGCTGAACCCAGCTGGAGGCAAGAGTGCTGAAGGTGGTCAGAGAGTGACCACCTTCGCCTACGTCTTTATAAAAGTTATTATGAATAACATATCAATCAGACTGCTCAGGGCTCTTGCTTTTGTTAACCTATGTAGATTTAAAGTTTTCGTGATACCTACCAGGGCTGCAGATATTGCTGGTAATGTTAATTGGACAAGAGAACAAGCAGTGTCTCGACAAGACCAAATTGCCAGCAGAGTTATGCAGTGGCAGAGTATTCCAACATTACGTCAGTAAGACACGCAATGCATCTAATGGCATTTTATTGTGAAGACGCATTGCCCACTAGGGGCTTTATGAGCTCACACAAGGCAATGGGGATTTATAGGGGTTGGAGAGAGGTCCTGGAGTGAAAGAGGTCGTGAAATAGCATATATGTAGACTGGAGAGAAAGTGAGGTTAGGTGATGAGAACACATTACAGGTATACAATACTGACCAATGAAGGTATACAGGCTAGGTGATCGCGGTAATAGGTATTAGGAGAATTAGCCAATAGTAATAATGTTGCTAGAATTGCAGATAGAATGTTAGTAAAAGGAGACATGTTCAATTAATGTAAAATTGTCCTATGGCAACGTTTCGCTCTTCAGGAGCCTTGTCAAGCTTAACAAAGCTCCTGAAGAGTTAAATGATGCCTCAATAAAATATGTTAATAGTTGCACATGCGTTCTTTTACCTAAAAATAAGGTGTGATCTACTGTAACTCATCCACTTCAAGGTTCGAGGTGTTGTGCATTCAGAGATGCTTTTCTGCATACCGCTGTAATAACACATAATTACTTGTGACTTCTCTCATTAAGAAGGCGTTATTGAGAAAGGTCAAAAGAACTGACAACCACTGGATGTTTTGTGTCTTACACACAAAACTCTTTTGTGAGGGAAAATCCCAGGTACTGACCATGTCTGCAAGCTTTTAGGCAATGAAGTGGTGCCACGTGACTGGCTGATTTGCAGTGACGAGCAGGAGTACCTAATAAAGCGGTCACTAAGTGAATGCTAGGTGATTTGAGTATACACCCCCAATATGGAGCCCACACCTGGCCCAGCACCTGAAGCTACTCGAAAATCTCCAAAGGTTTTTCAATAAAACTTTCACCAGAAGTGAGACTAATGCCCAAAGGGGAGAGGTTGAATTAATCTGAATTTTACGACCTGGGTGTAGAGAAAGACAAGGAGTGATAGGATTACGACATACAAAATCTTAAAAGGAATTCAAAGAGCAGAGTGAGACAGACTATTTGAATTAAGAGAGACACGATGGAAGGGACAGAGTCAGCTGAAAACACAGAGGTGCCATAGGGATGTTAGTGGAGCAGTGAAGTTAAGTGACTTGGACGAGACAGTGTGGAAATAAACTTAATACACAGCTTCAAGAGGAATTATCGTAAGTCCTAAAATATCAAAAGTTAGTGAAGGCGATCATTGAAGTCAAGGAGACAGGAACAGTTTCGAACCTGGCGAACACAAGATAGCCAGTATATCACGGCGAATACAAGCACATAAAAAACACAAACACACACACACCAAAGTACACACATAAGTACAAAAATGCACCACACACACACACACACACACACATACACACACACACACGTGTGCGTCCATACACATACATGTGCACGTGCACACACACACACACACACACACACACACACACACACACACACACAGAGTAGTCAGGAAGTGGAATGGTTTGGGAAGC
>NC_091305.1:42573536-42616036 GCF_038502225.1 Cherax quadricarinatus
CTTTTGCTACCAGGTCGGTTGCCGTGTTCCTCCCTTAAGTCAATGTGACCTGACCTGACTAGGTTGGGTGCATTGGCTTAAGCCGGTGGGAGACTTGGACCTGCCTCGCATGGGCCAGTAGGCCTTCTGCAGTGTTCCTTCGTTCTTATGTTCTTATAAGAGTGTTGGTAATACTATACTTTCATACATTACCTTCTTTGCCTCCATAGATAACGTTTTTTGCCTCCACATATACCTCAAAGCACCACTCACCTTTTGTCCTTCATCAGTTCTATGATTAACCTCATCCTTAATAAATCCATCCGCCGACACGTCAACTCTAAAGTATCTGAAAACATTCACTTCTTCCATACTCCTCCCCAATTTGATATCCATTTTTTCTTTATCTAAATCATTTGATACCCTCATCACCTTACTCTTTTCTATGTTCACTTTCATCTCTCTACCTTTACACACACTCCCAAACTCATCCACTAAGCTTTGCAATTTTTCTTTAGAATCTCCCATGAGCACAGTATCATCAGCAAAAAGCAACTGTGTCAATTCCCATTTTGCATTTAATTTCCCATAATTTATTCCCACTCCTCTCCCGAACACCCTAGCATTTACTTTTTTTACAAGCCCATCTATAAATATATTAAACAACCATGGCTACATTACACATCCCTGTCTAAGACCTACTTTTACCGGGAAGTATTCTCCCTCTCTTCTACACACCCTAACCTGAGCCTCACTATCCTCATAAAAGCTCATTACAGCATTTAGTCACTTACCACCTATTCCATATACTTGCAACATCTGCCACATTGCTCCCCTATATATATATATATATATATATATATTTATATATATATATATATATATATATATATATATATATATATATATATATATATATAGTTCCTTGATAATGTGAGTAGTCACGAAAGCGCTTGGAATTTCTTATTCTTTCAGAGCGGTTGTTTTGCATATATATATATATATATATATATATATATATATATATATATATATATATATATATATATATATATATATATATATATATATATATATATATATATAGCTTGGAAGAATTACACGTGACCTCGCAAAGAAGAATTACCCGTTACCTGGCTAAGAAGAATGACCAATGTCCTGGCTAAGAAGAATGACCCGTGTCCTGGCTAAGAAGAATGATCCGTGTCCTGGCTAAGAAGAATGACCATTGTCCTGGCTAATAAGAATGACCCGTGTCCTGGCTAAGAAGAATGACCCGTGTCCTGGCTAAGAAGAATGACCCGTGTACTGGCTAAGAAGAATGACCCGTGTCCTGGCTAAGAAGAATGACCCGTGTCCTGGCTAAGAAGAATGACTAATGTCCTGGCTAAGAAGAATGACCCGTGTCCTGGCTAAGAAGAATGACCCGTGTCCTGGCTAAGAAGAATGACTAATGTCCTGGCTAAGAAGAATGACCCGTGTCCTGGCTAAGAAGAATGACTATTGTCCTGGCAAAGAAGAATGACTAATGTCCTGGCTAAGAAGAATGACCTGTGTCCTGGCTAAGAAGAATGACCCGTGTCCTGGCTAAGAAGAATGACCAGCGTCCTGGCTAAGAAGAATGACCCGTGTCCTGCTAAGAAAAATGACCCGTGTCCTGGTTAAGAAGAATAACCCGTGTCCTGGCTAAGAGGAATGACCTGTGTCCTGGCTAAGAAGAATGACCCGTGTCCTGGCTAAGAGGAATGACCTGTGTCCTGGTTAAGAAGAATAACCCGTGTCCTGGCTAAGAAGAATGATCCGTGTCCTCGCTAAGAGGAATGACCTGTGTCCTGGCTAAGAAGAATGAGCAGTGTCCTGGCTAAGAAGAATGACCCGTGTCGTGGCTAAGAAGAATTACCCGTGTCCTGACTAAGAAGAATGACCAGCGTCCTGGCTAAGAAGAATGACCAGTGTCCTGGCTAAGAAGAATGACCAGTGTCCTGGCTAAGAAGAATTACCCGTGTCCTGGCTAAGAAGAATGACCAGCGTCCTGGCTAAGAAGAAGGACCAGTGTCCTGGCTAAGAAGAATGACCAGCGTACTGGCTAAGAAGAATGACCAGTGTCATGGCTGAGAAGAATGACCAGTGTCCTGGCTAAGAAGAATGACCAGCGTACTGGCTAAGAAGAATGACCCGTGTCCTGGCTAAGAAGAACGATAAGTGTCCTGCCTAAGAAGAATGACCAGCGTCCTGGCTAAGAAGAATGACCAGTGTCCTGGCTAAGAAGAATAACCAGTGTCCTGGCTGAGAAGAATGACCAGTGTCCTGGCTAAGAAGAATGACCAGCGTCCTGGCTAAGAAGAATGACCAGTGTCCTGGCTGAGAAGAATGACCCGTGTCCTGGCTAAGAAGAATTACCCTTTACCTGGCTAAGAAGAATGACCAATGTCCTGGCTAAGAAGAATGACCCGTGTCCTGGCTAAGAAGAATGACCCGTGTCCTGGCTAAGAAGAATGACCATTGTCCTGGCTAATAAGAATGACCCGTGTCCTGGCTAAGAAGAATGACCCGTGTCCTGGCTAAGAAGAATGACTAATGTCCTGGCTAAGAAGAATGACCCGTGTCCTGGCTAAGAAGAATGACCCGTGTCCTGGCTAAGAAGAATGACTAATGTCCTGGCTAAGAAGAATGACCCGTGTCCTAGCTAAGAAGAATGATTATTGTCCTGGCTAAGAAGAATGACCTGTGTCCTGGCTAAGAAGAATGACTAATGTCCTGGCTAAGAAGAATGACCTGTGTCCTGGCTAAGAAGAATGACCCGTGTCCTGGCTAAGAAGAATGACCAGCGTCCTGGCTAAGAAGAATGACCCGTGTCCTGCTAAGAAAAATGACCCGTGTCCTGGTTAAGAAGAATAATCCGTGTCCTGGCTAAGAAGAATGACCCGTGTCCTGGCTAAGAGGAATGACCTGAGTCCTGGCTAAGAAGAATGACCCGTGTCCTGGCTAAGAGGAATGACCTGTGTCCTGGTTAAGAAGAATAACCCGTGTCCTGGCTAAGAAGAATGATCCGTGTCCTGGCTAAGAGGAATGACCTGTGTCCTGGCTAAGAAGAATGAGCAGTGTCCTGGCTAAGAAGAATGACCCGTGTCGTGGCTAAGAAGAATTACCCGTGTCCTGACTAAGAAGAATGACCAGCGTCCTGGCTAAGAAGAATGACCAGTGTCCTGGCTAAGAAGAATGACCAGTGTCCTGGCTAAGAAGAATGACCAGCGTCCTGGCTAAGAAGAATGACCAGTGTCCTGGCTAAGAAGAATGACCAGCGTACTGGCTAAGAAGAATGACCAGTGTCCTGGCTGAGAAGAATGACCAGTGTCCTGGCTAAGAAGAATGACCAGCGTACTGGCTAAGAAGAATGACCCGTGTCCTGGCTAAGAAGAATGATCAGTGTCCTGCCTAAGAAGAATGATCAGCGTCCTGGCTAAGAAGAATGACCAGTGTCCTGGCTAAGAAGAATGACCAGTGTCCTGGCTGAGAAGAATGACCAGTGTCCTGGCTAAGAAGAATGACCAGTGTCCTGGCTAAGAAGAATGACCCGTGTCCTGGCTAAGAAGAATTACCCGTGTCCTGGCTAAGAAGAATGACCAGCGTCCTGGCTAAGAAGAATGACCAGTGTCCTGGCTAAGAAGAATGACCAGCGTCCTGGCTGAGAAGAATGACCAGTGTCCTGGCTAAGAAGAATGACCAGTGTCCTGGCTAAGAAGAATGACCCGTGTCCTGGCTAAGAAGAATGACCAGTGTCCTGGCTAAAAAGAATGACCCGTGTCCTGGCTAAGAAGAATGACCGTGTCCTGGCTAAGAAGAATGACTAATGTCCTGGCTAAGAAGTATGACCCGTGTCCTGGCTAAGAAGAATGACTAATGTCCTGGCTAAGAAGAATGACCCGTGTCCTGGCTAAGAAGAATGACTAATGTCCTGGCTAAGAAGAATGACCTGTGTCCTGGCTAAGAAGAATGACTAACAAACACGACTCACACTACCAAAGTACATATAACAATACCACCGTAGTGACTCTCCGAACCCGTGTCCAGGCTAAGAAGAATGACCAGCGTCCTGGCTAAGAAGAATGACCAGTGTCCTGGCTAAGAAGAATGACCAGCGTCCTGGCTGAGAAGAATGACCAGTGTCCTGGCTAAGAAGAATGACCAGTGTCCTGACTGAGAAGAATGACCAGTGTCCTGGCTAAGAAGAATTACCCGTGTCCTGCTAAGAAGAATGACCAGCGTCCTGGCTAAGAAGAATGACCAGTGTCCTGGCTAAGAAGAATGACCAGCGTCCTGGCTGAGAAGAATGACCAGTGTCCTGGCTAAGAAGAATGACCAGTGTCCTGGCTAAGAAGAATGACCCGTGTCCTGGCTAAGAAGAATGACCAGTGTCCTGGCCATGAAGAATGATCAGCGTCCTGGCTAAGAAGAATGACCAGTGTCCTGGCTAAGAAGAATGACCAGTGTCCTGGCTGAGAAGAATGACCAGTGTCCTGGCTAAGAAGAATGACCAGTGTCCTGGCTAAGAAGAATGACCCGTGTCCTGGCTAAGAAGAATTACCCGTGTCCTGGCTAAGAAGAATGACCAGCGTCCTGGCTAAGAAGAATGACCAGTGTCCTCGCTAAGAGGAATGACCTGTGTCCTGGCTAAGAAGAATGAGCAGTGTCCTGGCTAAGAAGAATGACCCGTGTCGTGGCTAAAAAGAATTACCCGTGTCCTGACTAAGAAGAATGACCAGCGTCCTGGCTAAGAAGAATGACCAGTGTCCTGGCTAAGAAGAATGACCAGTGTCCTGGCTAAGAAGAATTACCCGTGTCCTGGCTAAGAAGAATGACCAGCGTCCTGGCTAAGAAGAAGGACCAGTGTCCTGGCTAAGAAGAATTACCAGCGTACTGGCTAAGAAGAATGACCAGTGTCATGGCTGAGAAGAATGACCAGTGTCCTGGCTAAGAAGAATGACCAGCGTACTGGCTAAGAAGAATGACCCGTGTCCTGGCTAAGAAGAACGATAAGTGTCCTGCCTAAGAAGAATGACCAGCGTCCTGGCTAAGAAGAATGACCAGTGTCCTGGCTAAGAAGAATAACCAGTGTCCTGGCTGAGAAGAATGACCAGTGTCCTGGCTAAGAAGAATGACCAGCGTCCTGGCTAAGAAGAATGACCAGTGTCCTGGCTGAGAAGAATGACCAGTGTCCTGGCTAAGAAGAATGACCAGTGTCCTGGCTAAGAAGAATGACCCGTGTCCTGGCTAAGAAGAATTACCCGTTACCTGGCTAAGAAGAATGACCAATGTCCTGGCTAAGAAGAATGACCCGTGTCCTGGCTAAGAAGAATGACCCGTGTCCTGGCTAAGAAGAATGACCATTGTCCTGGCTAATAAGAATGACCCGTGTCCTGGCTAAGAAGAATGACCCGTGTCCTGGCTAAAAAGAATGACTAATGTCCTGGCTAAGAAGAATGACCGGTGTCCTGGCTAAGAAGAATGACCCGTGTCCTGGCTAAGAAGAATGACTAATGTCCTGGCTAAGAAGAATGACCCGTGTCCTAGCTAAGAAGAATGATTATTGTCCTGGCTAAGAAGAATGACCTGTGTCCTGGCTAAGAAGAATGACTAATGTCCTGGCTAAGAAGAATGACCTGTGTCCTGGCTAAGAAGAATGACCCGTGTCCTGGCTAAGAAGAATGACCAGCGTCCTGGCTAAGAAGAATGACCCGTGTCCTGCTAAGAAAAATGACCCGTGTCCTGGTTAAGAAGAATAACCCGTGTCCTGGCTAAGAAGAATGACCCGTGTCCTGGCTAAGAGGAATGACCTGAGTCCTGGCTAAGAAGAATGACCCGTGTCCTGGCTAAGAGGAATGACCTGTGTCCTGGTTAAGAAGAATAACCCGTGTCCTGGCTAAGAAGAATGATCCGTGTCCTGGCTAAGAGGAATGACCTGTGTCCTGGCTAAGAAGAATGAGCAGTGTCCTGGCTAAGAAGAACGACCCGTGTCGTGGCTAAGAAGAATTACCCGTGTCCTGACTAAGAAGAATGACCAGCGTCCTGGCTAAGAAGAATGACCAGTGTCCTGGCTAAGAAGAATGACCAGTGTCCTGGCTAAGAAGAATTACCAGTGTCCTGGCTAAGAAGAATGACCAGCGTCCTGGCTAAGAAGAATGACCAGTGTCCTGGCTAAGAAGAATTACCCGTGTCCTGGCTAAGAAGAATGACCAGCGTCCTGGCTAAGAAGAATGACCAGTGTCCTGGCTAAGAAGAATGACCAGCGTACTGGCTAAGAAGAATGACCAGTGTCCCGGCTGAGAAGAATGACCAGTGTCCTGGCTAAGAAGAATGACCAGCGTACTGGCTAAGAAGAATGACCCGTGTCCTTGCTAAGAAGAATGATCAGTGTCCTGCCTAAGAAGAATGATCAGCGTCCTGGCTAAGAAGAATGACCAGTGTCCTGGCTAAGAAGAATGACCAGTGTCCTGGCTGAGAAGAATGACCAGTGTCCTGGCTAAGAAGAATGACCAGTGTCCTGGCTAAGAAGAATGACCCGTGTCCTGGCTAAGAAGAATTACCCGTGTCCTGGCTAAGAAGAATGACCAGCGTCCTGGCTAAGAAGAATGACCAGTGTCCTGGCTAAGAAGAATGACCAGCGTCCTGGCTGAGAAGAATGACCAGTGTCCTGGCTAAGAAGAATGACCAGTGTCCTGGCTAAGAAGAATGACCCGTGTCCTGGCTAAGAAGAATGACCAGTGTCCTGGCTAAGAAGAATGACCCGTGTCCTGGCTAAGAAGAATGACCGTGTCCTGGCTAAGAAGAATGACTAATGTCCTGGCTAAGAAGAATGACCCGTGTCCTGGCTAAGAAGAATGACTAATGTCCTGGCTAAGAAGAATGACCCGTGTCCTGGCTAAGAAGAATGACTAATGTCCTGGCTAAGAAGAATGACCTGAGTCCTGGCTAATAAGAATGACTAACAAACACGACTCACACTACCAAAGTACATATAACAATACCACCGTAGTGACTCTCCGAACCCGTGTCCAGGCTAAGAAGAATGACCAGCGTCCTGGCTAAGAAGAATGACCAGTGTCCTGGCTAAGAAGAATGACCAGCGTCCTGGCTGAGAAGAATGACCAGTGTCCTGGCTAAGAAGAATGACCAGTGTCCTGGCTGAGAAGAATGACCAGTGTCCTGGCTAAGAAGAATGACCAGTGTCCTGGCTAAGAAGAATGACCCGTGTCCTGGCTAAGAAGAGTTACCCGTGTCCTGGCTAAGAAGAATGACCAGCGTCCTGGCTAAGAAGAATGACCAGTGTCCTGGCTAAGAAGAATGACCAGCGTCCTGGCTGAGAAGAATGACCAGTGTCCTGGCTAAGAAGAATGACCAGTGTCCTGGCTAAGAAGAATGACCCGTGTCCTGGCTAAGAAGAATGACCAGTGTCCTGGCTAAGAAGAATGATCAGCGTCCTGGCTAAGAAGAATGACCAGTGTCCTGGCTAAGAAGAATGACCAGTGTCCTGGCTAAGAAGAATGACCCGTGTCCTGGCTAAGAAGAATTACCCGTGTCCTGGCTAAGAAGAATGACCAGGGTCCTGGCTAAGAAGAATGACCAGTGTCCTGGCTATGAGGAATGACCAGCGTCCTGGCTGAGGAGAATGACCAGTGTCCTGGCTAAGAAGAATGACCAGTGTCCTGGCTAAGAAGAATGACCCGTGTCCTGGCTAAGAAGAATGACCAGTGTCCTGGCTAAGAAGAATGACCCGTGTCCTGGCTAAGAAGAATGACCGTGTCCTGGCTAAGAAGAATGACTAATGTCCTGGCTAAGAAGAATGACCCGTGTCCTGGCTAAGAAGAATGACTAATGTCCTGGCTAAGAAGAATGACCCGTGTCCTGGCTAAGAAGAATGACTAATGTCCTGGCTAAGAAGAATGACCTGTGTCCTGGCTAAGAAGAATGACTAACAAACACGACTCACACTACCAAAGTACATATAACAATACCACCGTAGTGACTCTCCGAACCCGTGTCCAGGCTAAGAAGAATGACCAGCGTCCTGGCTAAGAAGAATGACCAGTGTCCTGGCTAAGAAGAATGACCAGCGTCCTGGCTGAGAAGAATGACCAGTGTCCTGGCTAAGAAGAATGACCAGTGTCCTGGCTAAGAAGAATGACCCGTGTCCTGGCTAAGAAGAATTACCCGTGTCCTGGTAAGAAGAATGACCAGCGTCCTGGCTAAGAAGAATGACCAGTGTCCTGGCTAAGAAGAATGACCAGCGTCCTGGCTGAGAAGAATGACTAGTGTCCTGGCTAAGAAGAATGGCCAATGTCCTGGCTAAGACGAATGACCCGTGTCCTCGCTAAGAAGAATGACCAGTGTCCTGGCTAAGAAGAATGACCCGTGTCCTGGCTAAGAAGAATGACCGTGTCCTGGCTAAGAAGAATGACTAATGTCCTGGCTAAGAAGAATGACCCGTGTCCTGGCTAAGAAGAATGACCCGTGTCCTGGCTAAGAGGAATGACTAATGTCCTGGCTAAGAAGAATGACCCGTGTCCTGGCTAAGAAGAATGACTAATGTTCTGGCTAAGAAGAATGACCTGTGTCCTGGCTAAGAAGAATGACTATTGTCCTGGCTAAGAAGAATGACCTGTGTCCTGGCTAAGAAGAATGACCCGTGTCCTGGCTAAGAAGAATGACCAGCGTCCTGGCTAAGAAGAATGACCCGTGTCCTGCTAAGAAAAATGACCCGTGTCCTGGTTAAGAAGAATAACCCGTGTCCTGGCTAAGAAGAATGACCCGTGTCCTGGCTAAGAGGAATGACCTGTGTCCTGGCTAAGAAGAATGACCCGTGTCCTGGCTAAGAGGAATGACCTGTGTCCTGGTTAAGAAGAATAACCCGTGTCCTGGCTAAGAAGAATGACCCGTGTCCTGGCTAAGAGGAATGACCTGTGTCCTGGCTAAGAAGAATGAGCAGTGTCCTGGCTAAGAAGAATGACCCGTGTCGTGGCTAAGAAGAATTACCCGTGTCCTGACTAAGAAGAATGACCAGCGTCCTGGCTAAGAAGAATGACCAGTGTCCTGGCTAAGAAGAATTACCCGAGTGCTGGCTAAGAAGAATGACCAGTGTCCTGGCTAAGAAGAATGACCAGTGTCCTGGCTAAGAAGAATTACCCGTGTCCTGGCTAAGAAGAATGACCAGCGTCCTGGCTAAGAAGAATGACCAGTGTCCTGGCTAAGAAGAATAACCCGTGTCCTAGCTAAGAAGAATGATCAGTGTCCTGGCTAAGAAGAATGACCAGCGTCCTGGCTAAGAAGAATGACCAGCGTACTGGCTAAGAAGAATGACCAGCGTCCTGGCTAAGAAGAATGACCAGTGTCCTGGCTAAGAAGAATGACCAGTGTCCTGGCTAAGAAGAATGACCAGTGTCCTGGCTAAGAAGAATGACCAGTGTCCTGGCTAAGAAGAATGACCAGCTTCCTGGCTAAGAAGAATGACCAGTGTCCTGGCTAAGAAGAATGACCAGCGTCCTGGCTAAGAAGAATGACCAGCGTCCTGGCTAAGAAGAATGATCAGCGTTCTGGCTAAGAAGAATGACCAGTGTCCTGGCTAAGAAGAATGACCAGCGTTCTGGCTAAGAAGAATGACCAGTGTCCTGGCTAAGAAGAATGACCAGTGTCCTGGCTAAGAAGAATGACCAGTGTCCTGGCTAAGAAGAATGACCAGTGTCCTGGCTAAGAAGAATGACCAGCGTTCTGGCTAAGAAGAATGACCAGTGTCCTGGCTAAGAAGAATGACCAGTGTCCTGGCTAAGAAGAATGACCAGCGTTCTGGCTAAGAAGAATGACCAGTGTCCTGGCTAAGAAGAATGACCAGTGTCCTGGCTAAGAAGAATGACCAGCGTCCTGGCTAAGAAGAATGACCAGCGTTCTGGCTAAGAAGAATGACCAGCGTCCTGGCTAAGAAGAATGACCAGCGTCCTGGCTAACAATGATCCGCATCTTAACTAAGAGGAATGTTCTATAAATTTTCGTTAAATATATATCGTATAACACTATCATAAAACTAAATTTAATTTAGACAAATCACCTTTCCTGTGATTGTTGTCATTGATCCGCTGGGTAAATCACCATTATAAAATAAACATTGGTCAGTACAGTAAAGTTGTATCAGTGCTGACAAATCATGCAATCAGATCAATGTTTTTTGCGTGTAAATATCAAGTGATGGGTTCGGAGAGTCACTACGGTGGTATTGTTATATGTACTTTGGTAGTGTGAGTCATGTTTGTTATGATACTGGAAACCCTTTCCCTTCTCTCCCTCCACACACACACAAAAATACATACATATTCACACATACATACACAGTCATGGAGTCGTCAGGAAGTGGAACAATCTGGAGAGTGGTGTAGTGGAGTCAGGATCCATACACAGCTTTAAATGTAGAGATACGATCAGACTCATAGAGCAGTGGACATAGTAGCGACCAGCGAAGAGACGGGGCCAGGAGCTGAGAATCGACCCCTGCAACCACAAATAGGTGAGTACAAACACAAACACACAAACAGTCCCACGAGAACTTCAACACACACATTCAGACATGCGTGTACGCACCATACTACGCATCAAGAATCAACCGGTGAGGCATATTGCACCGTCTTGAACCCTGAAGAAGGGATAGAGAAACGATGTATAGGGAAGACACAATGAAGGAGAAGGAGCAGTGATCTAGAGAAGATATAGAAGGAAAGTCACTAGCAGTGATGCTGTCTAAAGATAGGGTGGCTAAGGGGAGAGAGAGAGAGAGAGAGAGAGAGAGACAAACAGCCAGCCAGCCAGACAGACAGACAGACAGACAGACAAAGAGAGAGAGACACACACACACACACAGTCACACAGAAACACACACAAACTGACAGACACACAGACACACACACAGACACAGACAGAGACAGAGAGGGCAAGGGAAATGGTAAAAACAGACAAAGAATTCTGGAGGCAAAGACAATGGGAGGAAGAAAAAGCGACATCACTAATCAATGGACTCCAGAGTAAAAGAAGCCTAGGAATTCAGGAGATTAAGGGACGAGGAACGTGAAATATTGATCATAGGCTGGGTAAAAGGAGAGCTAAGGACAGAGGAGACGTTTTCCCATAACAAACAGCAATCCAGCAAACAAACCTTGTGGTCACACATAGCTCTGACCAGGATCAAACAATGCTCCAGTCATATGTACCTGGATGGGTACAGGAAGGTAGCGGCTGAGGAAGCAAGTGAAAACCTGTCAGGCATAGAGCAGAGCAACAATGACTTAGAAGGAAGTAATACCTAAACTGAAGGAACTCATCCAGGTGCCCTCCAGCCGTCTTATGTAGTGAATCTAACTCTAGGATTTTCGCCATTTCCCCAGCACCAACACTAACAGCAACTCCACACCCTTTTCCCCTTATCTTCACACTCTTTTCCTTACCTCTTCCCTACTTACAAACTAATCCCTGACCCCTCCCTCTATACACATAGCAACATGCAAAAAAAATCAACACAAAGCAGAGTATGGTAAAGGAAGGAAAGCTCTGAGTGTGATAAATGCAGATGTATTATCAAACAAGATTCATGGAGGTAAGCCCAGAAATTATAGCGATCACAAAGACAAAAGTGACTGACATAATCTCAGTTGCTACATTTCAAGTGATGCGCTATATATCAAGAAATATGAGAAGAGAGAAAACAGGGGTGGGAAAGATTTTTTTTTTTTAAATCAGCATATGACAAGAGAGGAGATGAGCCAGCAAGACTTGACCAAATATTTACAGCAAGTACATCTCACATAGGTGAAACAGAAAATGAGAGTCCCCTAGGTGCTAATGATAATGCAATACTGAACTTGTAGAACCTTGTGGAACTAGATGTAAAGAAGGACTGGCAGGTGGAGGGCACAAGAAGCCGGACATTAGAAGAGGGAATTTCAAAGACGTGAGAGAATTCCTGAAAGAAATGCGGTAAAAATGGGAAATGGAAGAAAAGCCAGTGAATAATATGGAGTACCTAGCTTGAAAGTGCCGGGAGGCAGCGTAGAACCTCATAATCAGAAGTTAAAACAACAAAGATAGAAAGTGCCTTTGATTGAAACAGATATGCAGAGAGGTATAAAAGAAAAATATAAGAACATGGAAAAACTAGAGAAAGCAATAGAGAGACAAGAACAGAGAAGTGAACACATTAGCCAGAAGCGAATACGCAAAGTTGAAGGGAGATGCTGAATTTGTGAAAAATATTGCAACAAAGGCCACGTATGAACCAAAACTGCTTCACAACAACATCAGAAGAAAGACAACGGTAAGAAACCAGGAAATTCGACAGAAGGAAGAAGGAGAGCTCACAAAAATGACAAAGGAAACTGCGAAATGTTGAATAAAAGATTTGGAGAGGACTTTTCAGTAGAAACAGTGGCAATACCTAAGAAATCCTAGGAGGAAATGGTGCACTGTCAGGTACTGGACCCATACACACAACAGTGAACGAAGTAGAGCAACTTTTGATGGAACTGGATACATCAGAGGCAATGGAACCTGATACGGTGTCACCACGGATTCTGCAAAACAGAGAAGAATCACTGTCCGAAACCCTGTCTAAAATTTACATGCGCAACAGTTGTTGCACATGTGTCTAATTTATCACCTTGTTGGTTCTCTGAACCATTTATCTACATCAAGTCGTTGAGAACAAGACAGTTGCCAGAGATCTGGAAGACAACAAATGTAGTCCCGATACTTAGGGAAGGAGACAGACAAGAAGCATTGCGGAGATCAGTCTCACTGACATGTATACCATTGAACGTAACGTAGAAGATAATCCATAGAAGAGTGGTCGAGCACTTGGGTAGTAGTAGTTTCAGAAGTATCCTACCAACCTGCTGGACTCAGTGACAAAGTAAAAGATATAAGACTGAAAAGAGGAATGAGTGGAATGCATTTCCTTAGACTGCAAGAAGATAATTGATATTGTACCTCACACAAGGCTGGAGCAAAAAAACTCGAGGCGCCAGCAGGAATATGTACGATTTCTGGCTTATATAAATAACATTCCAGATGGGACTGAATCAAATGTATCCCTATGTGCTGACGATTCAAAATTAATGAGAATCAAAACATTACTTGAATGGTCAGATAGTGGTTGCTTGAATTCAACCCAGATAAATGTAAAATTATGAAGATAAAAGAAGTGGCATATAGATCAGACAAGGAGCGTTCCCTCAGGGGTGGGGGCATGGCTGCAGACTACTTTCAACGAGAAAGATCAAGGGGTGAGCATAGTGCCTGGTATATCGCCAGAATAACCTCTAAAATCAATGCTTGTCTGTCATAATCTAAGAGTTGCCTTTAGGAATCTCAATATATCTCAGGCCTATCTTCGAGTATGCAGAACCCGAATGAAACCCACATCTGAAAAAAACTTGATAAGAAACTGAAGAAAGTGTAGAGATAAGCAACGATGCTTGTTCCAGAGCTAAGGAGTATTAGCTCCGAGAGGCTGATGGAAATTAATCTAAGAACATTGGAGGAGAGATGAACCAGGGGAGACATAATAACATCATATAAAATACTCGGAGGAAAGCAAATGGTAGAAAGGGATGGGCTGTTTAAGAAGCGGAAAACAGGTGCACAGGGGCACAGCTGGAAGCGAAAGACACCGATGAGCCACTAGAATGTCAGGAAGTATTTTTTCAGTCTCAGGATAGTCAGTAAAAGAAAAAAAATCTTAGCGAAGTGGTGGAGGCAGGTTCCATACACAGCTGTAACAGTAGGTACAACAGAACCTACGAAGTAAGGGAGTGAATCTGGTAAGTGGCAAGTTGAGTGGTGGGGGACAGGAGCTAAGACTATCTACAGGTAAGGTACATATAGTGCACACGCACAAACACAAGCGAGCGAGCGCGCACACACACACACACACACACACACACACACACACACACACACACACACACACACACACACACGCACACACACGCACACACACACGCACACACACACGCACACACACGCACACACACACACACACACACACACACACACACACACACACACACGCACACACACACGAACCTCTTAAAAATTTATTTGATCGCTTCGTTACACTCATGAAAAATAACAAATAACATTGCCTGAGGTGTTGGTGCACCTGTGTTGGTGCACCTGTGTTGGTGTTGGTGCACCTGTGTTGGTGCACCTGTGTTGGTGTTGGTGCACCTGTGATGGTGTTGGTGCACCTGTGTTGGTGCACCTGTGTTGGTGTTGGTGCACCTGTGTTGGTGCACCTGTGTTGGTGTTGGTGCACCTGTGTTGGTGTACCTGTGTTGGTGCACCTGTGTTGGTGCACCTGTGTTGGTGCACCTGTGTGGGTGTTGGTGCACCTGTGTTGGTGCACCTGTGTTGGTGTTGGTGCTCCTGTGTTGGTGTTGGTGCACCTGTGTTGGTGTTGGTGCACCTGTGTTGGTGCACCTGTGTTGGTGTTGGTGCACCTGTGTTGGTGTTGGTGCACCTGTGTTGGCGTTGGTGCACCTGTGTTGGTGTTGGTGCACCTGTGTTGGTGTTGGTGCAACTGTGTTGGTGTTGGTGCACCTGTGTTGGTGTTGGTGCACCTGTGTTGGTGTTGGTGCACCTGTGTTGGTGCACCTGTGTTGGTGTTGGTGCACCTGTGTTGGTGTTGGTGCACCTGTGTTGGTGCACCTGTGTTGGTGTTGGTGCACCTGTGTTGGTGTACCTGTGTTGGTGCACCTGTGTTGGTGTTGGTGCACCTGTGTTGGTGTACCTGTGTTGGTGTTGGTGCACCTGTGTTGGTGTTGGTGCACCTGTGTTGGTGTTGGTGCACCTGTGTTGGTGTTGGTGCACTGGTGTTGGTGCACCTGTGCTGGTGTTGGTGCACCTGTGTTGGTGTTGGTGCACCTGTGTTGGTGCACCTGTGCTGGTGTTGGTGCACCTGTGGTGTTGGTGCACCTGTGTTGGTGTTGGTGCACCTGTGTTGGTGTTGGTGCACCTGTGTTGGTGTTGGTGCACCTGTGTTGGTGTTGGTGCACTGGTGTTGGTGCACCTGTGTTGGTATTGGTGCACTGGTGTTGGTGCACCTGTGCTGGTGTTGGTGCACCTGTGTTGGTGCACCTGTGCTGGTGTTGGTGCACCTGTGTTGGTGTTGGTGCACCTGTGTTGGTGCTGGTGCACCTGTGTTGGTGCACCTGTGTTGGTGTACCTGTGTTGGTGCACCTGTGTTGGTGTTGGTGCACCTGTGTTGGTGCTGGTGCACCTGTGTTGGTGCACCTGTGTTGGTGTTGGTGCACTGGTGTTGGTGTTGGTGCACCTGTGCTGGTGTTGGTGCACCTGTGGTGTTGGTGCACCTGTGTTGGTGTTGGTTCACCTGTGTTGGTGTTGGTGCACTGGTGTTGGTGTTGGTTCACCTGTGTTGGTGTTGGTGCACTGGTGTTGGTGTTGGTGCACCTGTGTTGGTACACCTGTGTTGGTGTTGGTGCACCTGTGTTGGTACACCTGTGTTGGTGTTGGTGTACCTGTGTTGGTGCACCTGTGTTGGTGTTGGTGCACCTGTGTTGGTGTTGGTGCACCTGTGTTGGTACACCTGTGTTGGTGTTGGTGCACCTGTGTTGGTACACCTGTGTTGGTGTTGGTGTACCTGTGTTGGTACACCTGTGTTGGTACACCTGTGTTGGTTTGGTGCACCTGTGTTGGTGTTTGTGCACCTGTGTTGGTTTGGTGCACCTGTGTTGGTGTTTGTGCACCTGTGTTGGTGTTGGTGCACCTGTGGTGTTGGTGCACCTGTGTTGGTGCACCTGTGTTGGTGTTGGTGCACCTGTGTTGGTGCTGGTGCACCTGTGTTGGTGTTGGCGTACTGGTGTTGGTGTTGGGCACTGGTGTTTGCTTTGAGGTGCTGGTGTTGGTGATGGGGTACTGGTGTTGGTGTTGGGGTACTTGTGTTGGTGCTGGGGTACTTGAGTTGATGTTGGGGTACTGGCATTGGTGTTGGGGTACTGGTGTTGGTGTTGGGGTACTGGTGTTGGTGTTGGGGTACTGGTGTTGGTGTTGGGGTACTGGTGTTGTTGTTGGGTTACTGGTATTGGTGTTGGGGTAATGACGTTGATGTTGGGATGCAGGTGTTTGTGTTGGAGTACTGGAGTTGGTGTTGGGGTACCGGTGTTGGTGTTGGGGTACTTGTGTTGGTGCTGGGGTACTTGAGTTGATGTTGGGGTACTGGCATTGGTGTTGGGGTACTGGTGTTGGTGTTGGGGTTCTGGTGTTGGTGTTGGGGTATTGGTATTGGTGTTGGGGTACTGGTGTTGGTGTTGGGGCACTGGTGTTGGTGTTGGGGTAATGGCGTTGATGTTGGGATGCTGGTGTTTGTGTTGGAGTACTGGAGTTGGTGTTGGGGTACTGGTGTTGGTGTTGGGGTACTGATATTGGTGTTGGGGTACTGGTGTTGGTGTTGGGGTACTGATATTGGTGTTGGGGTACTGGTGTTGGTGTTGGGGTAATGGCGTTGATGTTGGGATGCTGGTGTTTGTGTTGGAGTACTGGAGTTGGTGTTGTGGTACTGGAGTTGGTGTTGGGGTACTGTTGTTGGTGTCGGGGTACTGGTGTTGGTGTTGGGGTACTGCTGTCAATGTTGGGGAACTGGTGTTGGGGTACTGCTGTCAGTGTTGGGGAACTGGTGTTGGGGTACTGGTATTGGTGTTAGGGTACTGGCGTTGGTGTTGGGGTACTGGTGTTGGTGTTAGGATACTGGTGTTGGTTTTGGCGTACTGGTGTTGGTGAGTGGGTGCTGGTGTTGGTGTTGGGGTACAGGTGTTGGTGTTGGGGAACTGTTGTTGGTGAGTTGAGGTAATGTTATTGTTGGTGTTTGTGTTGCTGGTGTTGATACTGGTGTTGGTGTTGGGGTACTGCTGTTGGTTAGTTGGTGTAATGGTGTTGTTGTTGGTGTTGATGATAGTGTGTTGGTGTTGGCGTTGCGATATTGGTATAGATGGTGTTGTTGTTAGTGTTGATGGTGATGTTAGTAGCGTTGGTAGAGTTGTTGTTGTTGTTGTTGTTGTTGTTGGTGTTGTTTCTTCACCTATTTCTAGTTTCCGCTACTGATGGTCGTGCAAGATACTAGCCAGTTATGAAACTATTTATAAGACAAAACTGCAGTATAAGGACATTTCTTAAATAGACATTTCGCCCACCAAGGCTTCGTCAGTCCAATTAATTATCCATACATCATATTTGTCTCTTAGTATTACTGAATTGATAAATGAAACATTGGTATCTATTCTGGAAACAATTCGCCAGTCAGTAGCTTCTTCAGTCCACTGCAGAGAACAATGGACGATGAGAAGAGTTTGATGTAATCAATCCCTCAACCTGGAGTCGATGTACTCAGGCCATCAATCTTGATAAAAGTGTAGTATAATGGCGGAAATGGGACTGATGTACCACAGACAGATAAGGTGGAGAAGTAGTAAGCGGAGTTACAAGTGGTAAAACCCAGTGTTGCTGGGTCTCTACATCAACAAACGGCTTAAAATGCTTATAAGTTGAGAAATAACACACTTATTCAACATTTGGGAATCTTTATTCTACACTGAAGCCGCTGGCGAGCGAAACGTCTCCAGAATAAAGATACCCAAATTTGTCTCATATATGGACTTGTGGTTTTTCTACACTATTTATTTAAATACTGTGATAGTATAGCCTAATTGATTGTAATATTAATACTAGTAATGGTATTCAGTAATTTGTTAAACAATTAAATCCCTGTTAAACTCAAGCTGCTAATGGTTAGTTCGTTAATGGTTAGAAAGAAGGAGGATGAAATATTGAGAGGGATACAAACGCAGAGATATGGACGAAGACATGACGAAATCGAGAAGGGGATATAAACACGAAGAGGAGAATAAAGATACAAAGAAGAGGAGAACAAAAATGCAAAACAGTTTACAGAGATAAACAATGAAAGTCTCCTGTCTCTCAGTCAGTTTATCCTTTTATAAACAGCAGCTACTCCTACAATATATATATATATATATATATATATATATCTATATATATATATATATATATATATATCTAGATCTATATATATATATATATATATATATATATATATACTGTCGTGCCGAATACGTAAAACTGGTCAATGAGCAAGAACTCATTTAAAATTTAGTCCTTTCTGAATTTTTTTCTTATACGTTTAAAGATGTATTTTTTTCATTAATGTTAATGCAATTTTTTTTTAATTTTGCACCAAAAGTATCTTAGAAAACTTACCTAACCTTATTATAGCAAGAGCAATTTATTTTAGCCTAACCCAACTAAATATATTTTAAATGCGTTTACATTAATTTAATACTAAACAAATACAATCAAATATATTTTTTTCGTTAGGTTCAGAATGATTTTGGCGATATTATTGCATACACAAATTTTTACTTGTCCTATATGGCAAGATGAGCGTTGCTATTTAAGCCAAGATCGCAAGTTCTGCCTATTCGGCACGACATTATATATATATATATATATATAAATATATATATATATATATATATATATATATATATATATATATATATATATATATATATATATATATATATATTCAACAATTCGGCAGTCTCCCACCGAGGCAGGGTGACCTGAAAAAGAAAGAAAATCCACAAAAAGAAAATACTTTCATCATCATTCAACACTTTCACCTCAATCACACATAATCACTGTTTTTGCAGAGGTGCTCAGAACACAACAGTTTAGAAGTATATAAGTATAAAGATACACAACATATCCCTCCAAACTGCTAATATCCCGAACCCCTCCTTTAGAGTGCAGGCATTGTACTTCCCATTTCCAGAACTCAAGTCCGGTTATATAAAAATAATTGGTTTCCCCGAATCCCTTCACTAAATATTACCCTGCTCACACTCCAACAGATCGTCAGGTCCCAAATACCATTCGTCTCCATTCACTCCTATCGAACACGCTCATGCACGCTTGCTGGAAGTCCAAGCCCCTCGCCCACAAAACCTCCCTTACCCATTCCTTCCAACCTTTTCGAGGACGACCCCTACCCCGCCTTCCTTCTCCTACAGATTTAAATGCTCTCCATGTCATTCTACTTTGATCCATTCTCTCTAAATGACCAAACCACCTCAACAACCCCTATTCAGCCCTCTGACTAATACTTTTATTAACTCCACACCTTCTCCTAATTTCCACACTCCGAATTTTCTGCATAATATTTACACCACACATTGCCCTTACACAGGACATCTCCACTGCCTCCAACCGCCTCCTCGCTGCTGCATTCACAATCCAAGCTTCTCACCCATATAAGAGTGTTGGTACTACTATACTTTCATACATTCCCTTCTTTGCCTCCATAGATAACGTTTTTTGCCTCCACATATACCTCAACGCACCACTCACCTTTTTTCCTTCATCAGTTCTATGATTAACCTCATCCTTCATAAATCCATTCGCAGACACGTCAACTCCCAAGTATCTGAAAACATTCACTTCTTCCATACTCCTCCTCCCCAATTTGATATCCAATTTTTCTTTATCTAAATCATTTGATACCCTCATCACCTTACTCTTTTCTATGTTCACTTTCAACTTTCTACCTTTACACACACTCCCAAACTCATCCACTAACCTTTGCAATTTTTCTTTAGAATGTCCCCTAAGCACAGTATCATCAGCAAAAAGTAACTGAATTCCCATTTCGTATTTGATTCCCCATAATTTAATCCCACCCCTCTCCCGAACACCCTAGCATTTACTTCTTTTACAACCATATGTATAAATATACTAAACAACCATGGTGACATTACACATCCCTGTCTAAGACCTACTTTTACCCGGAAGTATTCCCCCTCTCTTCTACACACCCTAACCTGAGCCTCACTATCCTCATAAAAACTGTTTACAGCATTTAGTAACTTACCACCTATTCCATATACTTGCAACATCTGCCACATTGCTCCCCTATCCACTCTATCATATGCCTTTTCTAAATCAATAAATGCAATAAAAACTTCCCTACCTTTATCTAAATACTGTTCACATATATGCTTCAATGTAAACACTTGATCTACACATCCCCTACCCACTCTGAAACCTCCTTGCTCATCCGCAATCCTACATTCTGTCTTACCTCTAATTCTTTCAATAATAACCCAACCGTACACTTTTCCTGGTATACTCAATAAACTTATTCCTCTATAATTTTTACAATCTCTTTTGTCCCCCTTCCCTTTATATAAAGGGACTATACATGCTCTCGGCCAATCCCTAGGTACCTTCCCCTCTTTCATACATTCATTAAACAAAAGTACCAACCACTCCAAAACTATATCCCCCCTGCTTTTAACATTTCTGTCATGATCCCATCAGTTCCAGCTGCTTTACCCCCTTTCATTCTACGTAATGCAACACTTGCATTCTGCTCTTCCTCATATTTATATATATATATATATATATATATATATATATATATATATATATATATATATATATATATATATATATATATATATATATATATATATATATATAGCTGCACCCTCTTTTGACAACCCAACACTCAACGAATATGATACATTCCTGAGATCAACCTTTAAGGCACTGAATCTGTCACTAGAACATCAGCAATGGGATCAGGCAAACCTCCCAGTGCGACTGGGAGGTATAAGGGTGCGCAGGGCAAAGCAGGTAGCTTTACCTGCATTTCTGTCTTCGTGTTTGGCTTCCAGTGCATTAGTCAAGAAGATTGTCCCCGAAACGCTTGAGAGACGTGGTAGGAGCTGAAGACCCCAGGTTCACTGAAGCAGCCAGGCGGTGGGGCACCCTTGCAGACTCCTCCAGTAGACCAGCTCCTCCCAAAGAGCACAAACAGTCCCACTGGAACAAACTGATCATGGATAAATTCGCCAATGCAATGCTCACCAACGCTTCAGGAAAGGATAAAGCTCGTCTCCTGGCAGTGAAGGCACCACACTCAGGAGATTTCCTTCTAGCTGTTCCCAATTCCTCACCGGGCACTCGACTCGACCCACAGGCCATTTGGATTGGTGTTGCTCTTCGCCTAGCCGCCCCCATCCTCACCGAACATAGGTGTATTTGCAGCAGGGCGTTGGCTGATCAATTCGAACTTCATGGTATCGTGTGTCACACATCAGAAGGGAAGTATGCCAGACATGAGGAGGTCAATGACATAAAGAGAAGCCTCGCCACAGCCCGTTGCTCAGCCCAACGGGAACCCCAAGTGCAGAAGTCTGACGGAAGTCAAAAGCGTCCTGATGGAGCCACTATGCTACCTGGGAAGGATGGTAAGCAGATTGCCTGGGACTACACCTGTGTCGCCACAATGGCAGACACCTACTTGCCATACTCCGTAGCTGAAGGGGGTGGAGCTACCAGCCACAGGGCGACCCAAAAGACCCGCAAATATGAAGGCCTTCCCCCCTTGCTATAACTTCATCCCAGTAGGGTCAGAGACCCCTGGAGGATGGGGCAAGTGTGCACTAAAGTTCTTCTAAGAGCGGGGTGAAAAACTCATCATAGAAACCAGGGACCATAGAGCGGCCAGCTTCCTCTTTCAGACTCATTGAATTCATTACCCTTTATAATCAAAACATCTAGAAAAGGTAATGAGTTATTTTCTTCAAACTCAACAGTAAAGTTTATAGAATGGGCTAAGCTATTTAATTGAAGAAAATAACTCATTGCCTTTTCTAGATGTTTTAATTATTAAGGGTGATAATGAATTCAAATTTAAAATTTACAGAAAACCTACAAATAACTGTTCCTGTGTACACTATTATTTATAGTTCATAGATGAGGAAATATCCAAAATTTATGAAATAGGTAATGATTTGAAATACCCAAGAAACGTAATTGATAAATCTTTTAAAATTGCTAGAAATACTTTTTACAATCCAAAAAGGGACAACCATCCTTATTCAACTAAAAATATGTTGGTTCTCCCTTACCATGAAAACTTGGTTGATATGCCTTCTCTTCTTAAGACTTTTAATATCAAAGTTGTATTTAAAAATCTTGATGCAGTAAAAAATTTTTTTGATAAAATGTTCCCCCAAAATGCTGATGGATGTGTCTATAAGATTCCTTGTAAAATTTGTGATAAAGTTTATTACGGTCAAACTGGTAAAAGTCTCGAACTAATATTAAAACAACATAAATATAGCATTAGAACTGGACAAGATTCCAATGCTCTATTTATTAATATGAGAGATTTTAACCATCCAATTCATTTTCAAAAAGTTGAGAAAGTTGTATCAAGCAAGTCCATGGTCGACAGGAATATAATTAAATCTTGTTTCATAAAAAGCAGTTTTGACAATAATATGAATATTTCCTTTGGTTTATATAAATTACATCCATTTATAATTAAAAGAATTTGGGAAGAATTTAACAATACATTGGACAAATAATAAATTTTAAAATTCTTAATTCTTGGGTGGAATAGTTTGTTCGTGGGTTGTGTGAAGGACCTGTCTAGTTGGGCCAGTGGGCCTGCTGCAGAGCTCTCTTTCTTATGAGTCGCGCGTCAGGTGTTGCTTTGTTGTGGGATGTGACGGTGAGGTGTGGTCTAGACCCTTTATATGCCTTCCTTGATGCATTTCTTTTATTGTTCCTTGATAATGTGAGAAGTCACGAAGGTGCTTGGAATTTCTCTATTATTTCACAGTGGTTGTTTTGCATATTCTGAAATCACTTATATATATATATATATATATATATATATATATATATATATATATATATATATATATATATATATATATATTTTTTTATATATTTTTTTTTTTTTTATTTTCCAACAAGTCGGCCGTCTCCCACCGAGGCAGGGTGACCCAAAAAAGAAAGAAAATCCCCAAAAAGAAAATACTTTCATCATTCAACACTTTCACCACACTCACACATTATCACTGCTTTTGCAGAGGTGCTCAGAATACAACAGTTTAGAAGCATATACGTATAAAGATACACAACATATCCCTCCAAACTGCCAATATCCCAAACCCCTCCTTTAAAGTGCAGGCATTGTACTTCCCATTTCCAGGACTCAAGTCCGACTATATGAAAATAACCGGTTTCCCTGAATCCCTTCACTAAATATTACCCTGCTCACACTCCAACAGATCGTCAGGTCCCAAGTATCATTCGTCTCCATTCACTCCTATGTAACACGCTCATGCACGCTTGCTGGAAGTCCAAGCCCCTCGCCCACAAAACCTCCTTTACCCCCTCTTTCCAACCCTTTCGAGGACGACCCCTACCCCTCTTTCCTTCCCCTATAGATTTATATGCTTTCCATGTCATTCTACTTTGATCCATTCTCTCTAAATGACCAAAACACCTCAACAACCCCTCTTCTGCCCTCTGACTAATGCTTTTATTAACTCCACACCTTCTCCTAATTTCCACACTCCGAATTTTCTGCATAATATTTACACCACACATTGCCCTTAGACAGGACATCTCCACTGCCTCCAACCGTCTCCTCGCTGCTGCATTTACCACCCAAGTTTCACATCCATATAAGAGTGTTGGTACTACTATACTTTCATACATTCCCTTCTTTGCCTCCATAGATAACGTTTTTTGCCTCCACATATACCTCAATGCACCACTCACCTTTTTTCCCTCATCAATTCTATGATTAACCTCATCCTTCATAAATCCATCCGCCGACACGTCAACTCCCAAGTATCTGAAAACATTCACTTCTTCCATACTCCTCCTCCCCAATTTGATATCCAATTTTGCTTTATCTAAATCATTTGATACCCTCATCACCTTACTCTTTTCTATGTTCACTTTCAACTTTCTACCTTTACACACATTCTCAAACTCATCCACTAACCTTTGCAATTTTTCTTTAGAATCTCCCATAAGCACAGTATCATCTGCAAAAAGTAACTGTGTCAATTCTCATTTTGAATTTGATTCCCCATAATTTAATCCCACCCCTCTCCCGAACACCCTAGCATTTACTTCTTTTACAACCCCATCTATAAATATATTAAACAACCATGGTGACATTACACATCCCTGTCTAAGACCTACTTTTACCGGGAAGTATTCTCCCTCTCTTCTACACACCCTAACCTGAGCCTCACTATCCTCATAAAAGCTCTTTACAGCATTTAGTAACTTACCACCTATTCCATAAACTTGCAACATCTGCCACATTGCTCCTCTATCCAGTCTATCATATGCCTTTTCTAAATCCATAAATGCAATAAAAACTTCCCTACCTTTATCTAAATACTGTTCACATATATGCTTCAATGTAAACACTTGATCTACACATCCCCTACCCACTCTGAAGCCTCCTTGCTCATCCGCAATTCTACATTCTGTCTTACCTCTAATTCTTTCAATTATAACTCTACCGTATACTTTTCCTGGTATACTCAGTAAACTTATTCCTCTATAATTTTTACAATCTCTTTTGTCCCCTTTCCCTTTATATAAAGGGACTATACATGCTCTCCGCCAATCCCTAGGTACCTTCCCCTCTTTTATACATTTATTAAACAAAAGTACCAACCACTCCAACACTATATCCCCCCCTGCTTTTAACATTTCTGTCATGATCCCATCAGTTCCAGCTGCTTTACCCCCTTTCATTCTACGTAATGCCTCACGTACCTCCACCACACTTACATTCTGCTCTTCTTCACTCCTAAAAGATGGTATACCTCCCTGGCCAGTGCTTGAAATTACCGCCTCCCTTTCTTCCTCAACATTTAAAAGTTCCTCAAAATATTCTCGCCATCTACCTAATACCTCCCTCTCCCCATCTACTAACTCCCCTACTCTGTTTTTAACTGACAAATCCATATTTTCCCTAGGCTTTCTTAACTTGTTTAACTCACTCCAATTTTTTTTCTTATTTTCATTAAAATTTCTTGACAGTGCCTCTCCCACTCTTTCATCTGCTCTCCTTTTGCACTCTCTCACCACTCTCTTCACCTTTCTTTTACTCTCCATATACTCTGCTCTTCTTATAACAATTCTGCTTTGTAAAAACCTCTCGTAAGCTACCTTTTTCTCTTTTATCACACCCTTTACTTCATCATTCCACCAATCACTCCTCTTTCCTCCTGCCCCCACCCTCCTATAACCACAAACTTCTGCCCCACATTCTAATACTGCATTTTTAAAACTATTCCAACCCTCTTCAACCCCCCCCACTACTCATCTTTGCACTAGCCCACCTTTCTGCCAATAGTCGCTTATATCTCGCCCGAACTTCCTCCTCCCTTAGTTTATACACTTTCACCTCCCTCTTACTTGTTGTTGCCACCTTCCTCTTTTCCCATCTACCTCTTACTCTAACTGTAGCTACAACTAAATAATGATCTGACATATCAGTTGCCCCTCTATAAACATGTACATCCTGGAGCCTACCCATCAACCTTTTATCCACCAATACATAATCTAATAAACTACTTTCATTACGTGCTACATCATACCTTGTATATTTATCCTCTTTTTCATAAAATATGTATTACTTATTACCAAATTTCTTTCTACACATAGCTCAATTAAAGGCTCCCCATTTACATTTACCCCTGGCACCCGAAATTTACCTACTACTCCCTCCATAACATTTTTACCCACTTTAGCATTGAAATCCCCAACCACCATTACTCTCACACTTGATTCAAAACTCCCCACGCATTCACTCAACATTTCCCAGAATCTCTCTCTCTCCTCTACACTTCTCTCTTCTCCAGGTGCATACACGCTTACTGTAACCCACTTTTCACATCCAATCTTTATTTTACTCCACATAATCCTTGAATTTATGCATTTGTAGTCCCTCTTTTCCTGCCATAGCTTATCCTTCAACATTATTGCTACTCCTTCTTTAGCTCTAACTCTATTTGAAACCCCTGACCTAATCCCATTTATTCCTCTCCATTGAAACTCTCCCACCCCCTTCAGCTTTGTTTCACTTAAAGCCAGGACATCCAGTTTCTTCTCATTCATAACATCCACAATCATCTCTTTCTTATCATTTGCACAACATCCACGCACATTCAGACTTCCCACTTTGACAATTTTCTTCTTCTTATTCTTTTTAGTAATCTTTACAGGAAAAGGGGTTACTAGCCCATTGTTCCCGGCATTTTAGTTGACTTTTACAACACGCATGGCTTACGGAGGAAAGATTCTTATTCCACTTCCCCATGGATATAAAAGGAAAAGTAATAAGACCAAGAACTATTAAGATAAAATCAAAGAAAACTCAGATGAGTGTGTATAAATAAACGTGTACATGTATGTGTAGTGTGACCTAAGTGTAAGTAGAAGTAGTAAGACGTACCTGTAATCTTGCATATTTATGAGACAGACAAAAGACACCAGCAATCCTACTATCATGTAAAACAATTACAGGCTTTCGTTTTACACTCAATTGGCAGGACGGTAGTACCTCCCTGGGTGGTTGCTGTCTACCAACCTACTACCTAGATATATATATATATATATATATATATATATATATATATATATATATATATATATATATATATATATATATATATATACACGAAAGAGGATGGTGCTTCTTTAATATATGAGTGGAAATGTCGTTTCTTTTGTATTTTCGAGTGAGAATGTCGTTTCTCTTTTTTATTTGCGAGAGGGAATGTCGTTTCATGGTGATGGAGGCGGAGAATGTGCTTGTTTTGTGGGTCGTTCGTAGCAACGCGAGCGACCAGCAATTATAGTGAACAAATGTTTCGTCTGGTCGACGAATGTTCACTGAAATTGATGCGTGACTCGTAAACCACCAAAATTTAAAGGAAAGAGAAAAGCAAATGAGATCCCTGTCTGACATGAACAAACAGAGGGAGCGAGGAGCAGCTGGGAAAAGTGAGTGAGTGCCAAGGAGTGGGGAGAGAGGGAATTGGAGGGTGGAAATGTTGAAAAGTGAGTGTAGGGGAGCTGGTGAAATGATAGCAATGTATGGAAGAGCTGATATTCTCTTCTTCAGCGAAGCTTCTGTTGAATTTGGCCAAGTGATACACGTGCAGCAAGTGCGTAACCGAGGTAGTCTGTGTTGTACTCTAGGTTCACTAGAACCTAGAATATAACACAGGACAAGAGTAACAGTAATACTGGAACACAACACAGGTGGTGTCCCACCTGTAATGGTAATGCTAGACATAAGACAGCTGGAAGAGGAATAGTGGTTGAGGTGTTGGGTTGGTTCAACTTCGTCAGGGTACCTCTGACGTAGCAGACAATCAGGGTTTCTCTGTATATGTTCTAATGTTTCCAGAGCTCTCTAAGCTACTTGATGGCCCTGCCAAGACTAGACTTGCCCTGTTTCTCTTTATTTACACTGGTCTACCCTCACTTGATCTTAATAAACCATAGGCTACCGTAACTTAATTTCTACTTACCGCAGTTTACCCTAACTTAATGTCTGCTTACCATAGTTCACTTTTATTTGCAGTTTGTTCAACCTATCCTAAGCAGAATTGTTGTTTATTTATTCAAGTTTATCCTGACTTTCTGTCTACTCGCCTAGAGTTCCCATACTCGTTCATTTACCCTAATCTACTCTGTCTCACTACCAGCTATATGTGCTCTGAAAGATACCTCTACTAGCCTGCTCTAAACACAAGCCTATCTGGAATTAGCTATTTCCCCTTTACTTCTAAAAATACTATATCTGCCTCAGTCTAGTGAGATAAATTCTTTTGCAGGCAGCACTGTCTGCTTGGTCTGTTCTACAGGTTGCGTCGGTTTGCAGTTCTTTCATAGTGCAGTTCTGCCAATTAGATCATTTTTGCAGGCCACTTCTGCCTCCATGACATGACTTTTTTTTCTGGGTCATCCTAGGTAATTTACACTATGTATAATAATTGTATTTATATGTACCTGTGCCTAAATAAACTTACTTCTTTTAAGCCAGCTCTTTCCTGACTGATCAGTACTTCTTTACCCTTCACCAGCCTGTTACATTCTCTCAGTTTTTTAAGGTCTGTGTTTGATAGATCAGTTCTTTAAGCCCTGTAATGTCTGCTCCATCAAGCCTCTATGAGCGCACTTCTGCCTTCTCCTAATTATACAGCTGACCTGACTTAAAACAATATACCACTCAAGGGAGTGGATAGGTCAGTGGACCTATCCATCCCTTACTTTTAACGAATCTGTTTACCTTCCACTCCCCAAGGGCTCTATGTACCCAAATTTTAAATAAATGAAAACCATCTAGGAAAGTTTTCTACACAGCTCTGCCAATACATTGCCCTGGTCTATCGTATGGTGGTTTCCACCGACTCTTGCTGGAGGTAAACAATTTATCAGCTCCCCTCCTCCTCCTCCTCTGGCCCTAACCTATTAGCTGGCATTCTCGCCGGTATGTGAGACTTCCTGGCCGTAACCATGTTAAAACAGCCTTTCCTGCCAATTTCGGCTTGCCTGCCCTTTCTTTTATATATATGTGTGTGTATATATATATATATATATATATATATATATATATATATATATATATGTATATATATATATATATATATATATATATATATATATATATATATGCACCTGCCGCAACCTCTCTGAATATGAGCCAGCAGTTTAGTGCCACCCACACCACCATCCCCCCCCCCTCCCACATAGGGTTGGAGAGAGCTTCCGTGTTTTGAGAAGTCAAGGAATATGAAATTAAAAGATATAATAACCAGCCCCAAACTTATTCTAGCCGCTTACAACACATCATGCGACTTGAGAAAATATGTTGCACAGTGGATAATATACATATGAATTTCTGTTATTATATGTGTAACCTTTTTAATTAATTAAAGAAACAAATGTGCTCTTTTGTCCATTTAAATGCCATAGTCTGGGGTACTCGAATGTTCCCAGGGGTACTCAGAAGTATCTCTTCAAATATTCCTAAATACTGTCTACCAGTCTTCTCAGCATCGATTAATATGATGTATTTGGGAATCTTCTATACCATTATGATAATATTCCGATGACCCAAATTTCTTCTTCAAATATTCTTTAACCCCATTATCTATGCTATCACTTAATTTTATATGCCTTTCAATATATGGTACATTAACAGCTAAATATAACCATTAACGACAGACGTAGTATGATACGTATTTTGGTGAGTAGACACAGGTCGAGCACCACCAATCCATCCTGAAACTGCCTGGCATAATGAGCAATCCTGTGATTTTTTATGTCATTGTTGTTTAAGACTGAACAATAGAATCTACTAAATAGCTATCGAGTTGTAAATCCCATAATTTGAGTTATGTACGGTATTCCTGTCATGTTTCAAGAAAGAAGATTCAACTATGTTTCTTTCTATGACAGAACTGTTAGATACAATAATCTTGCAATTTTGCATAGCTCCTGATGACGCACTGAGAAGTGCGAAAGTACTTGAGCTAAAGATTTACACCCCCTTCCCCCTTGTGGCTTGTCTTGCACACATATAATTATCTCTATCCAGAGCAGGATTCGAACCTGCACACTCTACATCAAAGAATGCAGGTTCGACTCCTGCTGTGGACAGATATAATGCTTGTAAAAAAAATCGCCCTTTTGCGAATTGCTGGTAATTTTTTTAACACACTGACCGTCTCCCACAGAGGAATGGTGACCCGAAAATGAAAGAACAAAAGTTTTTCTTCTTTTTACACTTTTTACACTTGCAGCGAGGAGAAGGCTGGAGGCAGTGGAGATGTCATGTCTGAGGGCAATGTGTGGTGTGAATATAATGCAGAGAATTCGTAGTTTGGAAGTTAGGAGGAGGTGCGGGATTACCAAAACTGTTGTCCACAGGGCTGAGGAAGGGTTGTTGAGGTGGTTCGGACATGTAGAGAGAATGGAGCGAAACAGAATGACTTCAAGAGTGTATCAGTCTGTAGTGGAAGGAAGGCGGGGTAGGGGTCGGCCTAGGAAAGGTTGGAGAGAGGGGGTAAAGGAGGTTTTGTGTGCGAGGGGCTTGGACTTCCAGCAGGTATGCATGAGCGTGTTTGATAGGAGTGAATGGAGACAAATGGTTTTTAATACTTGACGTGCTGTTGGAGTGTGAGCAAAGTAACATTTATGAAGGGGTTCAGGGAAACCGGCAGGCCGGACTTGAGTCCTGGAGATGGGAAGTACAGTGCCTGCACTCTGAAGGAGGGGTGTTAATGTTGCAGTTTAAAAACTGTAGTGTAAAGCACCCTTCTGGCAAGACAGTGATGGAGTGAATGATGGTGAAAGTTTTTCTTTTTCGGGCCACCCTGCCTTGGTGGGAATCGGCCAGTGTGATAATAAATAATAATAATAATTTATTCAGGAGAGAGGTTACTAGCTCCTTGCTCTTGGCATTTTGGTCGCCTCTTACGACACGCATGGCTTACGGAGGAAGAATTCTTCTCCACTTCCATATGGAGCCAAGTGATTATACAGATTCAGTTTCACAATAGAACACAGTTTACGATATAAAGTCAGAGTTGAAAATTATCAAAATCACTTCCTCTAACTAGTGATACCATAACTGTAACGTTTTTTGTTATTAAGAAACACACCGACCGTCTCCCACCGATGTAGGACGACCCTGTAAAGAAGAAACACTTTTACCATCACTCATTCACTGTCTTGCAAGAGGCGCTGTGATACACCAGTACAGATGCCTATCCAAACTGAAAATATCCCAGCCCCTCCGTCAGAGAGCAGGCAATGTACTTCCCACATCCAGGACTCATGTCCGACTCGATGTCCGACTCCCTTCATAAATGTTACCTTACTTATACTCCAACAGCACTTGCTTCACTTGCCTCCACTCACTCCACTGCACTCCACTCCAAACACGCTCACACACTCCTGCTGCATGTCCAAGCTCCTAAAGGAATTTCATGGTAAGAATAAGCCCAATCAGACAAAGGCGTATGCTAACAAGAGAGCGTTACATGAGTATATAAGGCCATGCTAGGCAGGTCTAACTCACATTCACCTACTCGTGTATTTGTCCAATCTATTTTTAAAGCTTCCCAATGTTCTCGCTTCAGTGACGCTTCTCCCGAGTTTCTTCCACATAACCACAACTCTGTTACCAAACCAGTGTTTTTCTGTATCCTTTCTAAATCTAACTGTTTTCAAACTTAAACCCTTTGAGTCATGTCTTCGTTAAACATTTTAGGCATGTTATTTATATTCCCTTCATTTATTCCTGTCTCCTGTTTGTACACTTCAAATATCAAGACTGCTTTACTTAATAGTGCAAACAAAACAGAGTAACTATATAAGAATGTTTTTTTTCCCTTACGGAGATTTTAAAGAATTTGCCACCAAATCAAGGAAAATGGGGTATCCATTTATTCTCGAGGAGGACGGTGCTGTTGAAAGGTTAACTACATAAACCTTACCACCTGGGCAGTCCCTATGTTATAATTCAACAGATGTGTGTAGCATGCATATGCTTATTATATTACTCCAATATCATGATGCTTCGTGAAACAACTGCAAGGATGGGCGCAGTGACAGAAACACAGGAAAGGCGGCCCAGCTGGTGGGATTGTGAAACCAAAGGGGCAACATTGGCACCAGTAGGATTTCCAGTTATCAACAACTGAGGAAAATGAATAGTCTAACACCGGCTGTTCCCAATATAGAGACAGATACTCACGAAATCATAATAACACGATTGCAACTGGTCGAGTGGCCTACGCACTGACCTGAAGTTGTGACTCACTTGCCATGGGTTCATACTCCATTCGTTCCGTGGTTTGTTTTTGTAAGACAGTTTATGTATGGAGGTAGGCCTTCCATTGTATTGTATAAGGATTGATTTTTCGTGTTTTATAGTCGCTAATTCTATGATGTTCCTTTCCACCGCGGACGAGTTTTTTCACAAACTCGAGCTTCAGACCATCTAGCTGGAGTGTTGCAAACCTTGAGGTGATTAAATATTGCATTTGACTCTTGTGCTATAAGAATCGAGTGCTGGTGTTGTGCCAGCCTAATTTCTAGTGGTTTCCCTGTTTTCCCAACATAAAATATATTACGGCTGCTGCAATGAACCTTAAATACTACATGTTAAATCTTTTAATGGCATGGTTATGATTGTTAACTTCTCGTTGTATGGAAAATCCAGCAAGGATTTTCCATACAAAGTTCAGTCATGTAGTGGGTGCTCCTAGTTGCCATTGAGGTTTTTTTAATTAAAATATTTAGGATACTACTGCCACGTTTATATTTCAAAGATTTTTCGAAGTCGGACTGATACGTCACAAGCTCCTCTCTCCTGTGTGCGGGTTATTTGTGTATACCCCTCTTCCAGATGCCCAGGGCTTCAAATAAGCAAAGCTATCAAGAACATTATAAGAAACACTTAACTTTCGTTTCGCGTTCCTGTTTTACATCAGAGGTATCATGCTCGTGCTTCGTGCTTCCGTATGGAGTGATTTTAGTGTGCAGGTTGAGACCAATCCCTCCAGAATCTTTCGGGTGTAGATTATTGTCTTCCTCGCCTTTGTTCTAAGGAGTACAATTCGAGGGACTTGAACTCACAGTAACCACTAGTGAGATTCACGGCAGTTCTCAAGGAAAAATACTCATCACTAAGATACATATCACAAACATATTATTCGAGCTGTGAAGGCGCTCTGCGCATCCGCCAGTTCTGCAATTTCGCCTGCATTGAAGGGGGGCCATTAGCACACAGCAATATTGCAGCTGAAAGAGAAAGAGTGACCTGAAGAATATCATCACTGGCTTGGCTTTTCTTGTTTTGAAAATTCTAGGTATCTAACCTACCATTTTCCTCGCTTTTGTGATAGCAATATTGTTGTGCTCCTGAAATGTGAGATCCTATGCAAGTTTTACTTTCACGGCTCTCACATTAGACTTCAATCTATTGAGTAATTTGAGTGTTTTTTTTACCCTGAGCACGCTTTTACTTCCTCAGTTTTAGTGTAGTGTAGTGTAGTAATTGGAATTTGTCTGTATTGACCTTTATGTTGTCAGTGGTCCACCGGTTCATGTCAGCTTGGAGGTTCGTTGCTTTTTTTTTATGTATGCCACCCTCATACCAATTCTTGCATAGTATGCCAAGGAATATTTGGTGTTATGGATTATGTCCCTGTCTGCGTCGGATATGAGAATGAGAAAGAGAAGTGGGGCGAGTACCGTGCCTTGAGAAACAGCTTCTCACTGCGGGAGCCTTAGATTTCTTTGTTTACTATTACTTTGCGGCTTCTATTTATTAGGAAGTTCAATATCCATCTGCCTACCATCCCTGTTTTTCTTTTTGAACATATTTTGTGTGCAACTACCCGATGGTCGCACTTGTTAAACGCTTTCGCAAAGCCAATGAATTCTGCATATGACCTTTTCTTGTCTTCCAGTGTAGATAAGACCATGTTGCAAGGGTCCAACAGTTACGAAAGACAGAAATGGCCTCTTCCTAGTCTATGTTGCCCTGGGTCATGCATCTGTTGCGATTTCATGTGACTGGGAATCTTGTCTCTTAAAATGCTTTCAAAGTTATTGGCAATGTACGTAGGTAATCAGGGCTATTGGATTACAGTCTTTGCAACTGCTCTAATGCCATCATTATGGAGAGACTGTATCGGTGGTTTTTAATTAATGGAATGGCGTCGGTGTCGAGATGTCTTCTCTGTATACTACCTAAGGCGTGAAACAGTAGTATTCTGCAATTTTTAATGAATACGGGGCTCCACAGGTCTGGGCTTGGGACATAGTGCATGGGCATGTAATTGATCGCTTCTCAAAACCAAGGGCTGCTTGGGTTATATCAGAAATTCCAGAGACTCAAGCATTTTTACGTCTCGTTTCCGAAAAACTCATTTTAGTAGTCAATCCATTTCTCTAACCAATGTTTCTTTTCGCTGCTCAGAAAGTCTGAGGCCTTTCAGAATTTTTGAGATTCGTCATCTTAGTATACAGAGGGCGCTGCTCTCACTTTACAGAGGGCGCTGCTCTCACTTTACAGAGGGCGCTGCTCTCACTTTACAGAGGGCGCTGCTCTCACTTTCCAGAGGGCGCTGCTCTCACTTTACAGAGGGCGCTGCTCTCACTTTACAGAGGGCGCTGCTCTCACTTTCCAGAGGGCGCTGCTCTCACTTTCCAGAGGGCGCTGCTCTCACTTTACAGAGGGCGCTGCTCTCACTTTCCAGCTTGTAACTTCATCGTCAGGCCGGTGTCTGGAACACACCTCTAGTGAACTGAACTCATCCACTCATAATAAGTTAGTTGAATTCTGCTAATCTATTTTACATAAATTTCAGGGAAGACCTAAGTTTCCTTACATGATAACATTGCCTCAATAAAGTTTTGTATACACAGTTTCCACAAAGAAAAATAATTTTATTTTTAAAAGACATCAAACCAGATATTCTTTTATTACTTACATTTAATAATGAATATTTTGTTATTTTCATTAAGGGTTAACTTAATCAAAAGTAGTAGGTTAATGATTCGCTTTTTAACGAATATATATAAACTATACCACAGTTATATAGTTCATTTTCATTTAAACTTTCTGGTGAAATAATATGTAATACAGAAATAAAAATAGACACGAATATTATTATTAGATTTAATTGGACTTGTTTAATAAATGTATGAAAGAGGGGAATGTACCTAGGGATTGGCGGAGAGCATGTATAGTCCCTTTATATAAAGGGAAAGGGGACAAAAGAGATTGTAAAAATTATAGAGGAATAAGTTTACTGAGTATACCAGGAAAAGTGTACGGTAGGGTTATTACTGAAAGAATTAGAGGTAAGACAGAATGTAGGATTGCGGATGAGCAAGGAGGTTTCAGAGTGGGTAGGGGATGTGTAGATCAAGTGTTTACATTGAAGCATATATGTGAACAGTATTTAGATAAAGGTAGGGAAGTTTTTATTGCATTTATGGATTTAGAAAAGGCATATGATAGAGTGGATAGGGGAGCAATGTGGCAGATGTTGCAAGTATATGGAATAGGTGGTAAGTTATTAAATGCTGTTAAGAGTTTTTATGAGGATAGTGAGGCTCAGGTTAGGGTGTGTAGAAGAGAGGGAGAATACTTCCCGGTAAAAGTAGGTCTTAGACAGGGATGTGTAATGTCACCATGATTGTTTAATATATTTATAGATGGGGTTGAAAAGGAAGTAAATGCTAGGGTGTTCGGGAGAGGGGTGGGATTGAATTATAGGGAATCAAATACAAAATGGGAAGTGACACAGTTACTTTTTGCTGATGATACTGTGCTTATGGGAGATTCTAAAGAAAAATTGCAAAGGTTAGTGGACGAATTTGGGAGTGTGTGTAAAGATAGAAAGTTGAAAGTGAACATAGAAAAGAGTAAGGTGATGAGGGTATCAAATGATTTAGATAAAGAAAAATTGGATATCAAATTGGGGAGGAGGAGTATGGAAGAAGTGAATGCTTTCAGATATTTGGGAGTTGACGTGTCATCGGATGGATTTATGAAGGATGAAGTTAATCATAGAACTGATGAAGGAAAAAAGGTGAGTGGTGCATTGAGGTATATGTGGAGGCAAAAAATATTATCTATGGAGGCAAAGAAGGGAATGTATGAAAGTATAGTAGTACCAACACTTTTATATGGGTGTGAAGCTTGGGTTGTAAATGCAGCAGCGAGGAGACGGTTGGAGGCAGTGGAGATGTCCTGTCTAAGGGCAATGTGTGGCGTAAATATTATGCAGAAAATTCGGAGTGTGGAAATTAGGAGAAGGTGTGGAGTTAATAAAAGTATTAGTCAGAGGGCTAAAGAGGGGTTGTTGAGGTGGTTTGGTCATTTAGAGAGAATGGATCAAAGTAGAATGACATGGAGAGCATATAAATCTGTAGGGGAAGGAATGCGGGGTAAGGGTCGTCCTCGAAAAGGTTGGACTGAGGGGGTAAAGGAGGTGTTTTGGGCGAGGGGTTTGGACTTTCAGCAAGCGTGCGTGAGCGTGTTATATAGGAGTGAATGGAGGCAAATGGTATTTGGGACCTGACGATCTGTTGGAGTGTGAGCAGGGTAATATTTAGTGAAGGGATTCAGGGAAACCGGTTATTTTATATAACCGGACTTGAGTCCTGGAAATGGGAAGTACAATGCCTGCACTCTAAAGGAGGGGTTTGGCAGTTTGGAGGGATATATTGTGTATTTTTATACGTATATACATCTAAACTGTTGTGTTCTGAGCACCTCTGCAAAAACAGTGATTATGTGTGAGTGAGGTGAAAGTGTTGAATGATGAAAGTATTTTCTTTTGGGGGATTTCCTTTCTTTTTGGGTCACCCTGCCTCGGTGGGAGACGGCCGACTTTTTAAAAAAAAAAAATACATATATATATATATATATATATATATATATATATATATATATATATATATATATATATATATATATATATATATATATATATATATATAGGTTGGCAGTAGTTGATCTGAGGGAGGGAGGGAGGGAAAGAGAGAGAGAGAGAGAGTGAGAGAGTGGGGAATGTGTTAGGGTTGAAACAGGTGTGGGGGAAATATACAAAAAAAAAAAAATGTTGTAAAAGAACGAACAAGAGCAAGGGAATAAATTGTTTTGGTGTAGGGAGAGAACTGCATCGAAGTTGAGAAAGAGGTGTTAGGAACAAGGAAGAGGGGAACAGAAAGAGAGAAGAAGAAGGAGAAGGATGAATGGAGCAGGAGGCACGGGAAGAACAATAGTTAGAGGGAAGAAGAGAGATTTAAAAAAACAGAACGTGAAGGAACAGCTCTAAGTTGGCTGGAAATGGCTTACAGTAGAGTTGATAAAGCTCTACACAGAGGAAGATGGCGTCGCTATAAGAGCCTGTGGTGAGACGTGTGTTTTTTCTTTACAACTCAGAAGCCACCAAGGCACCGTGGTCCTCCACCTGCCAACTTGTCTTTCTCTGACACCTGCTGATAAGCTTACTGACTTATGGTGTTTTATCGAAGTCTTGACACGTAGTCAAGACGGATCACCAGCACGGCACATGTTCGCTGTTCTCTCTGTAAAGTTCTGCTGGAGACGAGCCTGGATCAACACTGCCTGAAAGTCCATGTGATCCCAGCCACATCTCTTTCTTTCCTTTTATCTATCATTTCTTTCATCCTTATTCTCCTCTCCCTGTACTTCCACACCTTTCCCAAACTCTCCCTCGCCTAAGTTACCTTCTCATTCTCTTTCTGCCTCTCCTTGCTTCCTCTTTCCTTTGACTCTCCCTCCTTCCTCCGTCTTCGTACCCAACCTTCTGCCTCCGTGGGAATATTGAGGCCTGTAATACCCCAACAACAAGGATTATATATCATGGTTCGGAAGCTCTGGATTTGTTTACAATAAAGAGAATGAAATCCTTCCTAAGATGCTTACACAATGACGCTCAAATAATCCTGCTGTCTAAAAGAAAATTGGAAATTAGAAAATAATATGGATTAAAAGAGACAAAAATCGAATTTAAAGAATGTAAGATCTTAAACATTATCTTAATTTCTTATTTAAGAAAAAAAAATAAGCTACTTTGAGATCTTAAACCCTTAGCAAAGAGCTGCTGTAAATACATCCGTGAGGTGGGGATATCGGCAGCTAGGCGCCTAAAGGTCGAGACGAGTTGCAGAAGAGGAATTAGAGACAGTCAAAAGGAAATCCCCAGCATGAGGTTAACCTGACTTAAAATAAAAAAAAAATGAAAAAGCCTTAACTTGTCACTCCTAACGTGACGAAAATTTTCAAAACAATTGTAATTTATTTCTCACTTTGAGAGAACAAGGTCTCAAAAAAGTCACTGAGTGTTCACGTGAGGTCACATCTCCGCTTTATGATGATTCTGATGCTTGTTACTTCTGCTGTTCCTTCATGTAAGACATCATGAAAGCCCTTGGAATAATTGTATTTTTCACTCTGGTTATATTACACACAGACACACGCAGACACACACACACACACACACCAGGAGCTGTGACTCGACCCCTGAAACCTCATACAAATGACTGTATATATATATATATATATATATATATATATATATATATATATATATATATATATATATATATATATATATATATATATATATATATATATATATATATTTATTAACACATCAGGAGTCTCTCACCAAGGCAGGGTGGCCCGAAAAAAAAACCCATCATCATTCCCTCTATCACTGTCTTCCCAGAGGCACGCTTACACTAGTTATAAAACTGCAACATTAACACACCTCCTTCAGAGTGCCGGCACTGTACTTCCCATCTCCAGGACTCAAGTTCAGTCTGATGGTTTCCCTGAATCCCTTGTGCACTAGTAAAGGTCTGACACAGCAACAATGTTCACTAGTAAAGGTCTGACACAGCACCAGTGTGCACTAGTAAAGGTCTGACACAGCAACAATGTTCACTAGTAAAGGTCTGACACAGCACCAGTGTTCACTAGTAAAGGTCTGATACAGCAACAATGTTCACTAGTAAAGGTCTGACACAGCAACAATGTTCACTAGTAAAGGTCTGACACAGCACCAATGTTCACTAGTAAAGGTCTGACACAGCACCAATGTTCACTAGTAAAGGTCTGACACAGCAACAATGTTCACTAGTAAAGGTCTGACACAGCACAAGTGTTCACTAGTAAAGGTCTGACACAGCACCAGTGTTCACTAGTAAAGGTCTGACACAGCAACAATGTTCACTAGTAAAGGTCTGACACAGCAACAATGTTCACTAGTGAAGGTCTGACACAGCAACAATGTTCACTACTGAAGGTCTGACATAGCACCAGTGTTCACTAGTAAAGGTCTGACACAGCACCAGTGTTCACTAGTAAAGGTCTGACACAGCAACAATGTTCACTAGTAAAGGTCTGACACAGTAACAATGTTCACTAGTAAAGATCTGACATATCAGATCAAGAGCTCAAAAGTACACATCTGATGCTGCGTGAACGTTCAGTGGTTCATCTCTAAAGCTTAGATATGACTCGATGCCAGTCTTCAGTGGTAGATCTATCGCAGTTGTAATATTCACTAGAGCAGAGCTGAAGCAGTGCCAGTGTTCGATAGTGGCAGTGGAGGATAGTGCCAGTGTATGATAGTGCCAGTGTTCGATAGTGGCAGTGGAGGATAGTGCCAGTGTATGATAGTGCCAGTGTTCGATAGTGCCAGTGTTCGATAGTGCCAGTGTGCGATAGTGCCAGTGTACGATAGTGCCAGTGTACGATAGTGCCAGTGTACGTAAGTGCCAGTGTACGATAGTGCAAGTGTACGATAGTGCTAGTGTACGATAGTGCCAGTGCACGATAGTGCCAGTGCACGATAGTGCCAGTGCACGATAGTGCCAGTGCACGATAGTGCCAGTGTACGACAGTGCCAATGTATGATAGAGCCAGTGTACGATAGTGCGAGTGGACGATAGGGCCACTGTACGATACTGGCGGTGTTCGATAGTGCCGATGTACAGCAGCTCTAATTCTCATGATGATTTTGAATATAAAATGATGGCAAATAGCTTGGAACTTTCCGTTTTAATTTCTACAAAGTTAAATCCAAATATAAAACATCCTGTTTGAATTCCAAGAATTTGTAAACAGGTTAAGATTACTTTACTTTCACAAAGTTGCTTAAAACGTTCAGAAATTATCATCTGTTTTTGTATAGCTCTGCTCTAACTCTGGTATTAAGCTTAATTAACGAAATTTTGAAGTCATGTTAGATCAGCTACAGTCATGTTAGATCAGCTACAGTCATGTTAGATCAGCTACAGTCATGTTAGATCAGCAACAGTCATGTTAGATCAGCTACAGTCATGTTAGATCAGCAACAGTCATGTTAGATCAGCAACAGTCATGTTAGATCAGCTACAGTCATGTTAGATCAGCAACAATCATGTTAGATCAGCTACAGTCATGTTAGATCAGCTACAGTCATGTTAGATCAGCTACAGTCATGTTAGATCAGCAACAGTCATGTTAGATCAGCTACAGTCATGTTAGATCAGCAACAGTCATGTTAGATCAGCAACAGTCATGTTAGATCAGCTACAGTCATGTTAGATCAGCTACAGTCATGTTAGATCAGCTACAGTCATGTTAGATCAGCAACAGTCATGTTAGATCAGCTACAGTCATGTTAGATCAGCTACAGTCATGTTAGATCAGCAACAGTCATGTTAGATCAGCTACAGTCATGTTAGATCAGCAACAGTCATGTTAGATCAGCTACAGTCATGTTAGATCAGCTACAGTCATGTTAGATCAGCAACAGTCATGTTAGATCAGCTACAGTCATGTTAGATCAGCTACAGTCATGTTAGATCAGCTACAGTCATGTTAGATCAGCTACAGTCATGTTAGATCAGCTACAGTCATGTTAGATCAGCTACAGTCATGTTAGATCAGCTACACTCATGTTAGATCAGCAACAGTCATGTTAGATCAGCTACAGTCATGTTAGATCAGCTACAGTCATGTTAGATCAGCTACAGTCATGTTAGATCAGCTACAGTCATGTTAGATCATCTACAGTCATGTTAGATCAGCAACAATCATGTTAGATCAGCTACAGTCATGTTAGATCAGCTACAGTCATGTTAGATCAGCTACAGTCATGTTAGATCAGCTACAGTCATGTTAGATCAGCAACAGTCATGTTAGATCAGCTACAGTCATGTTAGATCAGCAACAGTCATGTTAGATCAGCAACAGTCATGTTAGATCAGCTACAGTCATGTTAGATCAGCTACAGTCATGTTAAATCAGCTACAGTCATGTTAGATCAGCAACAGTCATGTTAGATCAGCTACAGTCATGTTAGATCAGCTACAGTCATGTTAGATCAGCAACAGTCATGTTAGATCAGCTACAGTCATGTTAGATCAGCAACAGTCATGTTAGATCAGCTACAGTCATGTTAGATCAGCTACAGTCATGTTAGATCAGCAACAGTCATGTTAGATCAGCTACAGTCATGTTAGATCAGCTACAGTCATGTTAGATCAGCTACAGTCATGTTAGATCAGCTACAGTCATGTTAGATCAGCAACAGTCATGTTAGATCAGCTACAGTCATGTTAGATCAGCTACAGTCATGTTAGATCAGCTACAGTCATGTTAGATCAGCTACAGTCATGTTAGATCAGCTACACTCATGTTAGATCAGCAACAGTCATGTTAGATCAGCTACAGTCATGTTAGATCAGCAACAGTCATGTTAGATCAGCTACAGTCATGTTAGATCAGCTACAGTCATGTTAGATCAGCTACAGTCATGTTAGATCAGCAACAATCATGTTAGATCAGCTACAGTCATGTTAGATCAGCTACAGTCATGTTAGATCAGCTACAGTCATGTTAGATCAGCAACAATCATGTTAGATCAGCTACACTCATGTTAGATCAGCAACACTTATGTTAGATAAGCTACAGTCATGTTAGATCAGCTACAGTCATGTTAGATCAGCTACAGTCATGTTAGATCAGCTACAGTCATGTTAGATCAGCAACAATCATGTTAGATCAGCTACAGTCATGTTAGATCAGCTACAGTCATGTTAGATCAGCTAAAGTCATGTTAGATCAGCTACAGTCATGTTAGATCAGCTACAGTCATGTTAGATCAGCTACACTCATGCTAGATCAGCTACAGTCATGTTAGATCAGCAACAGTCATGTTAGATCAGCTACAGTCATGTTAGATCAGCAACAATCATGTTAGATCAGCTACAGTCATGTTAGATCAGCTACAGTCATGTTAGATCAGCTACAGTCATGTTAGAACAGCTACAGTAATGTTAGATCAGCTACAGTCATGTTAGATCAGCAACAGTCATGTTAGATCAGCTACAGTCATGTTAGATCAGCTACAGTCATGTTAGATCAGCTACAGTCATGTTAGATCAGCTACAGTCATGTTAGATCAGCTACACTCATGTTAGATCAGCTACAGTCATATTAAATCAGCTACAGTCATGTTAGATCAGCTACCGTCATGTTTGATCAACAACAGTCGTGTTAGATCACCTACAGTCATGTTAGATCAGTAACAGTCATGTTAGATCAGCAACAGTCATGTTAGATCAGCTACAGTCATGTTAGATCAGCAACAGTCATGTTAGATCAGCTACAGTCATGTTAGATCAGCTACAGTCATGTTAGATCAGCAACAGTCATGTTAGATCAGCTACAGTCATGTTAGATCAGCAACAGTCATGTTAGATCAGCTACAGTCATGTTAGATCAGCTACAGTCATGTTAGATCGGCTACAGTCATGTTAGATCGGCTACAGTCATGTTAGATCAGCAACAGTCATGTTAGATCAGCTACAGTCATGTTAGATCAGCAACAGTCATGTTAGATCAGCTACAGTCATGTTAGATCAGCTACAGTCATGTTAGATCAGCTACAGTCATGTTAGATCAGCTACAGTCATGTTAGATCAGCAACAGTCATGTTAGA
>NC_091305.1:42621036-42648536 GCF_038502225.1 Cherax quadricarinatus
AGAGTAAGTCACAGTACCCTGCTCTGGTAGAGTAAGACACAGTACCCTGCTCTGGATGAGCAAGTCACAGTACCCTGCTCTGGTAGAGTAAGTCACAGTACCCTGCTTTGGTAGAGTAAGTCACAGTACCCTGCTCTGGTAGAGTAAGTCACAGTACCCTGCTCTGGTAGAGTAAGTCACAGTACCCTGCTCTGGTAGAGTAAGACACAGTACCCTGCTCTGGATGAGCAAGTCACAGTACCCTGCTCTGGTAGAGTAAGTCACAGTACCCTGCTCTGGTAGAGTAAGTCAGAGTACCCTGCTCTGGTAGAGTCAGAGTACCCTGCTCTGGAAGAGTAAGTCACAGTACCCTGCTCTGGAAGAGTAATTCAGAGTACCCTGCTCTGGTAGAGTAAGTCACAGTACCCTGCTCTGGAAGAGTAAGTCACAGTACCCTGCTCTGGAAGAGTAAGTCACAGAACCCTGCTCTGGTAGAGTAAGTCACTGTACTCTGCTCTGGTAGAGTAAGTCACAGTACCCTGCTCTGGTAGAGTAAGTCACAGTACCCTGCTCTGGTAGAGTAAGTCACAGTACCCTGCTCTGGTAGAGTAAGTCACAGTACCCTGCTCTGGTAGAGTAAGTCACAGTACCCTGCTCTGGTAGAGTAAGTCACAGTACCCTGCTCTGGTAGAGTAAGTCACAGTACCCTGCTCTGGTAGAGAAAGTCACAGTACCCTGCTCTGGTAAAGTCATAGTAACCTGCTCTGGTAGAGTAAGTCACAGTACCCTGCTCTGGTAGAGTAAGTCACAGTACCCTGCTCTGGTAGAGTAAGTCACAGTACCCTGCTCTGGTAGAGTAAGTCACAGTACCCTGCTCTGGTAGAGTAAGTCAAAGTACCCTGCTCTGGTAGAGTAAGTCACAGTACCCTGCTCTGGTAGAGTAAGTCACAGTACCCTGCTCTGGTAGAGTAAGTCACAGTACCCTGCTCTGGAAAAGTCACAGTACAATGCTCTGGAAAAGTTACAGTACCCTGCTCTGGTAGAGTAAGTCACAGTACCCTGCTCTGGTAGAGTAAGTCACAGTACCCTGCTCTGGTAGAGTAAGTCACAGTACCCTGCTCTGGTAGACTAAGTCACAGTACCCTGCTCTGGTAGAGTAAGTCACAGTACCCTGCTCTGGTAGAGTAAGTCACAGTACCCTGCTCTGGTAGAGTAAGTCACAGTACCCTGCTCTGGTAGAGTAAGTCACAGTACCCTGCTCTGGTAGAGTAAGTCACAGTACCCTGCTCTGGTAGAGTAAGTCACAGTACCCTGCTCTGGTAAAGTCACAGTACCCTGCTCTGGTAGAGTAAAAGTACCCTGCTCTGGTAGAGTAAGTCACAGTACCCTGCTCTGGTAAAGTCACAGTACCCTGCTCTGGTAGAGTAACTCACAGTACCCTGCTCTGGTAGAGTAAGTCACAGTACCCTGCTCTGGTAGAGTAAGTCACAGTACCCTGCTCTGGTAGAGTAAGTCACAGTACCCTGCTCTGGTAGAGTAAGTCAGAGTACCCTGCTCTGGTAGAGTCAGAGTACCCTGCTCTGGAAGAGTAAGTCACAGTACCCTGCTCTGGAAGAGTAATTCAGAGTACCCTGCTCTGGTAGAGTAAGTCACAGTACCCTGCTCTGGTAGAGTAAGTCACAGTACCCTGCTCTGGTAGAGTAAGTCACAGTACCCTGCTCTGGTAAAGTCATACTACCCTGCTCTGGTAGAGTAAGTCACAGTACCCTGCTCTGGTAGAGTAAGTCACAGTACCCTGTTCTGGTAGAGTAAGTCACAGTACCCTGCTCTGGTAGAGTAAGTCACAGTACCCTGCTCTGGTAGAGTAAGTCACAGTACCCTGCTCTGGTAGAGTAAGTCACAGTACCCTGCTCTGGTAGAGTCACAGTACCCTGCTCTGGTAGAGTCACAGTACCCTGCTCTGGTAGAGTTACAGTACCCTGCTCTGGTAGAGTAAGTCACAGTACCCTGCTCTGGTAGAGTAAGTCACAGTACCCTGCTCTGGATGAGCAAGTCACAGTACCCTGCTCTGGTAGAGTAAGTCAGAGTACCCTGCTCTGGTAGAGTAAGTCAGAGTACCCTGCTCTGGTAGAGTCAGAGTACCCTGCTCTGGAAGAGTAAGTCACAGTACCCTGCTCTGGAAGAGTAATTCAGAGTACCCTGCTCTGGGAGAGTAAGTCACAGTACCCTGCTCTGGTAGAGTAAGTCACAGTACCCTGCTCTGGTAGAGTAAGTCAGAGTACCCTGCTCTGGTAGAGTAAGTCACAGTACCCTGCTCTGGTAGAGTAAGTCAAAGTACCCTGCTCTGGTAGAGTAAGTCACAGTACCCTGCTCTGGTAGAGTAAGTCACAGTACCCTGCTCTGGTAAAGTCATAGTACCCTGCTCTGGTAGAGTAAGTCACAGTACCCTGCTCTGGTAGAGTAAGTCACAGTACCCTGCTCTGGTAGAGTAAGTCACAGTACCCTGCTCTGGTAGAGTAAGTCACAGTACCCTGCTATGGTAGAGTAAGTCACAGTACCCTGCTCTGGTAGAGTAAGTCACAGTACCCTGCTCTGGTAGAGTAAGTCACAGTACCCTGCTCTGGTAGAGTAAGTCACAGTACCCTGCTCTGGTAGAGTAAGTCACAGTACCCTGCTCTGGTAGAGTAAGTCACAGTACCCTGCTCCGGTAGAGTAAGTCACAGTACCCTGCTCTGGTAGAGTAAGTCAAAGTACCCTGCTCTGGTAGGGTAAGTCACAGTACCCTGCTCTGGTAGAGTAAGTCACAGTACCCTGCTCTGGTAGAGTAAGTCACAGTACCCTGCTCTGGAAAAGTCACAGTGCCCTGCTCTGGAAAAGTTACAGTACCCTGCTCTGGTAGAGTAAGTAACAGTACCCTGCTCTGGTAGAGTAAGTCACAGTACCCTGCTCTGGTAGAGTAAGTCACAGTACCCTGCTCTGGTAGAGTAAGTCACAGTACCCTGCTCTGGTAGAGTAAGTCACAGTACCCTGCTCTGGTAGAGTAAGTCACAGTACCCTGCTCTGGTAGAGTAAGTCACAGTACCCTGCTCTGGTAGAGTAAGTCACAGTACCCTGCTCTGGTAGAGTAAGTCACAGTACCCTGCTCTGGTAGAGTAAGTCACAGTACCCTGCTCTGGTAGAGTAAGTCACAGTACCCTGCTCTGGTAGAGTAAGTCACAGTACCCTGCTCTGGTAGAGTAAGTCAAAGTACCCTGCTCTGGTAGAGTAAGTCACAGTACCCTGCTCTGGTAAAGTCACAGTACCCTGCTCTGGTAGAGTAAGTCACAGTACCCTGCTCTGGGAGAGTAAGTCACAGTACCCTGCTCTGGTAGAGTAAGTCACAGTACCCTGCTCTGGTAGAGTAAGTCACAGTACCCTGCTCTGGTAGAGTAAGTCACAGTACCCTGCTCTGGTAGAGTAAGTCAAAGTACACTGCTCTGGTAGAGTAAGTCACAGTACCCTGCTCTGGTAGAGAAAGTCACAGTACCCTGCTCTGGTAGAGTAAGTCACAGTACCCTGCTCTGGTAAAGTCATAGTACCCTGCTCTGGTAGAGTAAGTCACAGTACCCTGCTCTGGTAGAGTAAGTCACAGTACCCTGCTCTGGTAGAGTAAGTCACAGTACCCTGCTCTGGTAGAGTAAGTCACAGTACCCTGCTCTGGTAGAGTAAGTCACAGTACCCTGCTCTGGTAGAGTCACAGTACCCTGCTCTGGTAGAGTCACAGTACCCTGCTCTTGTAGAGTAAGTCACAGTACCCTGCTCTGGTAGAGTAAGTCACAGTACCCTGCTCTGGATGAGCAAGTCACAGTACCCTGCTCTGGTAGAGTAAGTCAGAGTACCCTGCTCTGGTAGAGTAAGTCAGAGTACCCTGCTCTGGTAGAGTCAGAGTACCCTGCTCTGGAAGAGTAAGTCACAGTACCCTGCTCTGGAAGAGTAATTCAGAGTACCCTGCTCTGGTAGAGTCACAGCACCCTGCTCTGGTAGAGTCACAGTACCCTGCTCTTGTAGAGTAAGTCACAGTACCCTGCTCTGGTAGAGTAAGTCACAGTACCCTGCTCTGGTAGAGTAAGTCACAGTACCCTGCTCTGGTAAAGTCATAGTACCCTGCTCTGGTAGAGTAAGTCACAGTACCTTGCTCTGGTAGAGTAAGTCACAGTACCCTGCTCTGGTAGAGTAAGTCACAGTACCCTGCTCTGGTAGAGTAAGTCACAGTACCCTGCTCTGGTAGAGTAAGTCACAGTACCCTGCTCTGGTAGAGTAAGTCACAGTACCCTGCTCTGGTAGAGTCACAGTACCCTGCTCTGGTAGAGTAAGTCACAGTACCCTGCTCTGGTAGAGTAAGTCACAGTACCCTGCTCTGGTAGAGTAAGTCACAGTACCCTGCTCTGGATGAGCAAGTCACAGTACCCTGCTCTGGTAGAGTAAGTCAGAGTACCCTGCTCTGGAAGAGTAAGTCACAGTACCCTGCTCTGGAAGAGTAATTCAGAGTACTCTGCTCTGGTAGAGTAAGTCACAGTACCCTGCTCTGGAAAAGTCACAGTACCCTGCTCTGGAAGAGTAAGTCACAGTACCCTGCTCTGGTAGAGTAAGTCACTGTACTCTGCTCTGGAAGAGTAAGTTACAGTACCCTGCTCTGGAAGAGTAAGTCACAGTACCCTGCTCTGGTAGAGTAAGTCACAGTACCCTGCTCTGGTAGAGTAAGTCACAGTACCCTGCTCTGGTAGAGTAAGTCACAGTACCCTGCTCTGGTAGAGTAAATCAGAGTACCCTGCTCTGGTAGAGTAAGTCAGAGTACCTTGCTCTGTAAGAGTAAGTCAGAGTACCCTGCTCTGGGAGAGTAAGTCACAGTACCCTGCTCTGGTAGAGTAAGTCACAGTACCCTGCTCTGGAAGAGTAAGTCACAGTACCCTGCTCTGGTAGAGTAAGTCACAGTATCCTGCTCTGGTAAAGTCACAGTACCCTGCTCTGGTAGAGTAAGTCACAGTACCCTGCTCTGGAACAGTAAGTCACAGTACCCTGCTCTGGTAAAGTCACAGTACCCTGCTCTGGAAGAGTAAGTCACAGTACCCTGCTCTGGAAGAGTAAGTCACAGTACCCTGCTCTGGTAGAGTAAGTCACAGTACCCTGCTCTGGTAGAGTAAGTCACAGTACCCTGCTCTGGAAGAGTAATTCAGAGTACCCTGCTCTGGAAGTGTAAGTCACAGTACTCTGCTCTGGAAGAGTAAGTCACAGTACCCTGCTCTAGAAGAGTAAGTCACAGTACCCTGCTCCGGAAGAGTAAGTCACCGTACCCTGCTCTGGAAGAGTAAGTCACAGTACCCTGCTCTGGAAGAGTAAGTCACAGTACCCTGCTCTGGAAGAGTAGGTCACAGTACCCTGCTCTTGGAAGAGTAAGTCACAGTACCCTGCTCTCTAAGAGTAAGTCACAGTACCTTGCTCTTGGAAGAGTAAGTCACAGTACCCTGCTCTTGGGAGAATAAGTGACAGTACCCTGCTCTGGTAGAGTAAGTCACAGTACCTTGCTCTTGGAAGAGTAAGTCACAGTTCCCTGCTCTTGGGAGAATAAGTGACAGTACCCTGCTCTGGAAGAGTAAGTCACAGGACCCTGCTCTGGAACAGTAAGTCACAGTACCCTGCTCTGGAAGAGTAAGTCACAGGACCCTGCTCTGGAACAGTAAGTCACAGTACTCTGCTCTGGAAGAGTAAGTCACAGTACCCTGCTTCGGAACAGTAAGTCACAGTGCCCTGCTCTGGAAGAGTAAGTCACAGTACCATGCTCTTGGAAAAGTCACAGTACCCTGCTCTGGAAGAGTAATCGTAGTACCCTGCTCTGGAAGAGTAAGTCACAGTATCCTGCTCTGGAAGAGTAATCACAGTACCCTGTTCTGGAAGAGTAAGTCACAGTACCCTGCTCTGGAAGAGTAAGTCACAGTACCCTGCTCCGGAAGAGTAAGTCACAGTACCCTGCTCTGGAAGAGTAATCACAGTACCCTGCTCTGGAAGAGTAAGACACAGTACACTGCTCTGGAAAACTAAGTCATAGTACCCTGCTCTGGAAGAGTAAGTCACAGTGCATTGCTCTGGAAGAGTAAGTCACAGTACCCTGCTCTGGAAAAGTCACAGTACCCTGCTCTGGAAGAGTAATCACAGTACCCCGCCTGGAAGAGTAAGTCACAGTACCCTGCTCTTTTACAAGTCACAGTATCCTGCTCTGGAAGACTAAGTCATAGTACCCTGCTCTGGAAGAGTAAGTCACAGTACCCTGCTCTGGTAGAGTAAGTCACAGTACCCTGCTCTGGAAGAGTAAGTTACAGTACCCTGCTCTGGAAGAGTAAGTCACAGTACTCTGCTCTGGAAGAGTAAGACACAGTTCACTGCTCTGGAAAACTAAGTCATAGTACCCTGCTCTGGAAGAGTAAGTCACAGTGCATTGCTCTGGAAGAGTAAGTCACAGTACCCTGCTCTGGAAGAGTAAGTCACAGTACATTGCTCTGGAAGAGTAATCACAGTACCTGCTCTGGAAGAGTAATCACAGTACCCCGCCTGGAAGAGTAAGTCATAGTACCCTGCTCTGGAAGAATAATGACAGTACCCTCCTCTGGAAGAGTAATCATAATACCCCGCCTGGAAGAGTAAATCACAGTACCCTGCTCTGGAAGAGTAATCACAGTACCCTTCTCTGGAAGAGTAAGTCACAGTACCCAGCCTGGAAGAGTAAGTCACAGTACCCTGCTCTGGAAGAGTAAGTCACAGTACCCCGCCTGGAAGAGTAAGTCACAGTACCCTGCTCTGGAAGAGTAAGTCACAGTACCCTGCTCTGGAAGAGAAAGTCACAGTACCCTGCTCTGGAAGAGTAAGTCACGGTACCCTGCTCTGGAAGAGTAAGTCACAGTACCCTGCTCTGGAAGAGTAATCATAGTACCCCGCCTGGAAGAGTAAGTCATAGTACCCTGCTCTGGAAGAGTAATCACAGTACCCTGCTCTGGTAGAGTAAGTCACAGTACCCTGCTCTGGTAAAGTCATACTACCCTGCTCTGGTAGAGTAAGTCACAGTACCCTGCTCTGGTAGAGTAAGTCACAGTACCCTGTTCTGGTAGAGTAAGTCACAGTACCCTGCTCTGGTAGAGTAAGTCACAGTACCCTGCTCTGGTAGAGTAAGTCACAGTACCCTGCTCTGGTAGAGTAAGTCACAGTACCCTGCTCTGGTAGAGTCACAGTACCCTGCTCTGGTAGAGTCACAGTACCCTGCTCTGGTAGAGTCACAGTACCCTGCTCTGGTAGAGTAAGTCACAGTACCCTGCTCTGGTAGAGTAAGTCACAGTACCCTGCTCTGGATGAGCAAGTCACAGTACCCTGCTCTGGTAGAGTAAGTCAGAGTACCCTGCTCTGGTAGAGTAAGTCAGAGTACCCTGCTCTGGTAGAGTCAGAGTACCCTGCTCTGGTAGAGTCAGAGTACCCTGCTCTGGAAGAGTAAGTCACAGTACCCTGCTCTGGAAGAGTAATTCAGAGTACCCTGCTCTGGGAGAGTAAGTCACAGTACCCTGCTCTGGTAGAGTAAGTCAGAGTACCCTGCTTTGGTAGAGTAAGTCAGAGTACCCTGCTCTGGTAGAGTAAGTCACAGTACCCTGCTCTGGTAGAGTAAGTCAAAGTACCCTGCTCTGGTAGAGTAAGTCACAGTACCCTGCTCTGGTAGAGTAAGTCACAGTACCCTGCTCTGGTAAAGTCATAGTACCCTGCTCTGGTAGAGTAAGTCACAGTACCCTGCTCTGGTAGAGTAAGTCACAGTACCCTGCTCTGGTAGAGTAAGTCACAGTACCCTGCTCTGGTAGAGTAAGTCACAGTACCCTGCTATGGTAGAGTAAGTCACAGTACCCTGCTCTGGTAGAGTAAGTCACAGTACCCTGCTCTGGTAGAGTAAGTCACAGTACCCTGCTCTGGTAGAGTAAGTCACAGTACCCTGCTCTGGTAGAGTAAGTCACAGTACCCTGCTCTGGTAGAGTAAGTCACAGTACCCTGCTCTGGTAGAGTAAGTCACAGTACCCTGCTCTGGTAGAGTAAGTCAAAGTACCCTGCTCTGGTAGGGTAAGTCACAGTACCCTGCTCTGGTAGAGTAAGTCACAGTACCCTGCTCTGGTAGAGTAAGTCACAGTACCCTGCTCTGGAAAAGTCACAGTGCCCTGCTCTGGAAAAGTTACAGTACCCTGCTCTGGTAGAGTAAGTAACAGTACCCTGCTCTGGTAGAGTAAGTCACAGTACCCTGCTCTGGTAGAGTAAGTCACAGTACCCTGCTCTGGTAGAGTAAGTCACAGTACCCTGCTCTGGTAGAGTAAGTCACAGTACCCTGCTCTGGTAGAGTAAGTCACAGTACCCTGCTCTGGTAGAGTAAGTCACAGTACCCTGCTCTGGTAGAGTAAGTCACAGTACCCTGCTCTGGTAGAGTAAGTCACAGTACCCTGCTCTGGTAGAGTAAGTCACAGTACCCTGCTCTGGTAGAGTAAGTCACAGTACCCTGCTCTGGTAGAGTAAGTCACAGTACCCTGCTCTGGTAGAGTAAGTCAAAGTACCCTGCTCTGGTAGAGTAAGTCACAGTACCCTGCTCTGGTAAAGTCACAGTACCCTGCTCTGGTAGAGTAAGTCACAGTACCCTGCTCTGGGAGAGTAAGTCACAGTACCCTGCTCTGGTAGAGTAAGTCACAGTACCCTGCTCTGGTAGAGTAAGTCACAGTACCCTGCTCTGGTAGAGTAAGTCACAGTACCCTGCTCTGGTAGAGTAAGTCAAAGTACACTGCTCTGGTAGAGTAAGTCACAGTACCCTGCTCTGGTAGAGAAAGTCACAGTACCCTGCTCTGGTAGAGTAAGTCACAGTACCCTGCTCTGGTAAAGTCATAGTACCCTGCTCTGGTAGAGTAAGTCACAGTACCCTGCTCTGGTAGAGTAAGTCACAGTACCCTGCTCTGGTAGAGTAAGTCACAGTACCCTGCTCTTGTAGAGTAAGTCACAGTACCCTGCTCTGGTAGAGTAAGTCACAGTACCCTGCTCTGGATGAGCAAGTCACAGTACCCTGCTCTGGTAGAGTAAGTCAGAGTACCCTGCTCTGGTAGAGTAAGTCAGAGTACCCTGCTCTGGTAGAGTCAGAGTACCCTGCTCTGGAAGAGTAAGTCACAGTACCCTGCTCTGGAAGAGTAATTCAGAGTACCCTGCTCTGGTAGAGTAAGTCACAGTACCCTGCTCTGGTAGAGTAAGTCACAGTACCCTGCTCTGGTAGAGTAAGTCACAGTACCCTGCTCTGGTAAAGTCATAGTACCCTGCTCTGGTAGAGTAAGTCACAGTACCCTGCTCTGGTAGAGTAAGTCACAGTACCCTGCTCTGGTAGAGTAAGTCACAGTACCCTGCTCTGGTAGAGTAAGTCACAGTACCCTGCTCTGGTAGAGTAAGTCACAGTACCCTGCTCTGGTAGAGTAAGTCACAGTACCCTGCTCTGGTAGAGTCACAGTACCCTGCTCTGGTAGAGTAAGTCACAGTACCCTGCTCTGGTAGAGTAAGTCACAGTACCCTGCTCTGGTAGAGTAAGTCACAGTACCCTGCTCTGGATGAGCAAGTCACAGTACCCTGCTCTGGTAGAGTAAGTCAGAGTACCCTGCTCTGGAAGAGTAAGTCACAGTACCCTGCTCTGGAAGAGTAATTCAGAGTACCCTGCTCTGGTAGAGTAAGTCACAGTACCCTGCTCTGGAAAAGTCACAGTACCCTGCTCTGGAAGAGTAAGTCACAGTACCCTGCTCTGGTAGAGTAAGTCACTGTACCCTGCTCTCTAAGAGTAAGTCAGAGTACCCTGCTCTGGAAGAGTAAGTCACAGTACCCTGCTCTGGTAGAGTAAGTCACAGCACCCTGCTCTGGTAGAGTAAGTCACAGTACCCTGCTCTGGTAGAGTAAGTCACAGTACCCTGCTCTGGTAGAGTAATTCAGAGTACCCTGCTCTGGTAGAGTAAGTCAGAGTACCTTGCTCTGTAAGAGTAAGTCAGAGTACCCTGCTCTGGGAGAGTAAGTCACAGTACCCTGCTCTGGTAGAGTAAGTCACAGTACCCTGCTCTGGAAGAGTAAGTCACAGTACCCTGCTCTGGTAGAGTAAGTCACAGTATCCTGCTCTGGTAAAGTCACAGTACCCTGCTCTGGTAGAGTAAGTCACAGTACCCTGCTCTGGAACAGTAAGTCACAGTACCCTGCTCTGGTAAAGTCACAGTACCCTGCTCTGGAAGAGTAAGTCACAGTACCCTGCTCTGGAAGAGTAAGTCACAGTACCCTGCTCTGGTAGAGTAAGTCACAGTACCCTGCTCTGGTAGAGTAAGTCACAGTACCCTGCTCTGGAAGAGTAATTCAGAGTACCCTGCTCTGGAAGTGTAAGTCACAGTACCCTGCTCTGGAAGAGTAAGTCACAGTACCCTGCTCTAGAAGAGTAAGTCACAGTACCCTGCTCCGGAAGAGTAAGTCACCGTACCCTGCTCTGGAAGAGTAAGTCACAGTACCCTGCTCTGGAAGAGTAAGTCACAGTACCCTGCTCTGGAAGAGTAGGTCACAGTACCCTGCTCTTGGAAGAGTAAGTCACAGTACCCTGCTCTCTAAGAGTAAGTCACAGTACCTTGCTCTTGGAAGAGTAAGTCACAGTACCCTGCTCTTGGGAGAATAAGTGACAGTACCCTGCTCTGGTAGAGTAAGTCACAGTACCTTGCTCTTGGAAGAGTAAGTCACAGTTCCCTGCTCTTGGGAGAATAAGTGACAGTACCCTGCTCTGGAAGAGTAAGTCACAGGACCCTGCTCTGGAACAGTAAGTCACAGTACCCTGCTCTGGAAGAGTAAGTCACAGGACCCTGCTCTGGAACAGTAAGTCACAGTACTCTGCTCTGGAAGAGTAAGTCACAGTACCCTGCTTCGGAACAGTAAGTCACAGTGCCCTGCTCTGGAAGAGTAAGTCACAGTACCATGCTCTTGGAAAAGTCACAGTACCCTGCTCTGGAAGAGTAATCGTAGTACCCTGCTCTGGAAGAGTAAGTCACAGTATCCTGCTCTGGAAGAGTAATCACAGTACCCTGTTCTGGAAGAGTAAGTCACAGTACCCTGCTCTGGAAGAGTAAGTCACAGTACCCTGCTCTGGAAGAGTAAGTCACAGTACCCTGCTCTGGAAGAGTAATCACAGTACCCTGCTCTGGAAGAGTAAAACACAGTACCCTGCTCTGGAAGAGTAAGTCACAGTACCCTGCTCTGGAAGAGTAAGTCACAGTACCCTGCTCTGGAAGAGTAAGTCACAGTACCCTGCTCTGGAAAAGTCACAGTACCCTGCTCTGGAAGAGTAATCATAGTACCCCGCCTGGAAGAGTAAGTCACAGTACCCTGCTCTTTTACAAGTCACAGTACCCTGCTCTGGAAGAGTAAGTCACAGTACCCTGCTCTGGAAGAGTAAGTCACAGTACCCTGCTCTGGAAGAGTAAGTCACAGTACCCTGCTCTGGAAGAGTAAGTCACAGTACCCTGCTCTGGAAGAGTAAGTCACAGTACCCTGCTCTGGAAGAGTAAGTCACAGTTCACTGCTCTGGAAAACTAAGTCATAGTACCCTGCTCTGGAAGAGTAAGTCACAGTGCATTGCTCTGGAAGAGTAAGTCACAGTACCCTGCTCTGGAAGAGTAAGTCACAGTACCCTGCTCTGGAAGAGTAATCACAGTACCTGCTCTGGAAGAGTAATCACAGTACCCCGCCTGGAAGAGTAAGTCATAGTACCCTGCTCTGGAAGAATAATGACAGTACCCTCCTCTGGAAGAGTAATCATAATACCCCGCCTGGAAGAGTAAATCACAGTACCCTGCCTGCTCTGGAAGAGTAAGTCACAGTACCCAGCCTGGAAGAGTAAGTCACAGTACCCTGCTCTGGAAGAGTAAGTCACAGTACCCAGCCTGGAAGAGTAAGTCACAGTACCCTGCTCTGGAAGAGTAAGTCACAGTACCCTGCTCTGGAAGAGTAAGTCACAGTACCCTGCTCTGGAAGAGTAAGTCACAGTACCCTGCTCTGGAAGAGTAATCACAGTACCCTGCTCTGGAAGAGTAATCATAGTACCCCGCCTGGAAGAGTAAGTCACAGTACCCTTCTCTGGAAGAGTAATCACAGTACCCTGCTCTGGAAGAGTAATCATAGTACCCCGCCTGGAAGAGTAATCACAGTACCCTGCTCTGGAAGAGTAATCATAGTACCCCGCCTTGAAGAGTAAGTCACAGTACCCCGCCTGGAAATATTCACAACTCACTCACAACTTGTAAAAGAAACCTTAGATGACTTCTCTCACTATTATGTAACGACTGTAGTCTTCTCTTCACATTACCAATTAATTACGAAGAATCTCTAGATGTTTACGTCCTTCTTAAAATTCTCCTTCACGATGTGAAAAACAGAAGAGATCACTTATAATACATTAGATCTTACGTATATGAAGCTATATAATCCTGAACCTAAGCTTGAAAACTAACATTTAGTCCGAAATATTTTAGTTTTTCCTACACGTTTCTCTCTAGAGAATCTTTTCTGGTTTACAAAAGATTCCCAGCAGCCGGAGAAATGACTGATAAACAGCCTAAGAAGGAAAAAACTAACAGCAGAATTATGAATTAGCAAAGACGGACTGTGCAAATGAGGGTTAGTGGCCTTTGATAGAGTGCATCACAAGAGGCTCTTAAGAAAAGTGGCAGCTCATGGTATAGGAGGTAAAGTTCTAGCATGGATAGAGGCATGGGTTACCAACAGAAAGGAGAGAGTTTCCATTAATGGGGATTAGTCACTAGTGGCGTTCCACGGGAATAAGTTTTAGGCCCTCTGTTGTTCATAATTTATACCCATAGGCCTTGGAAAGAACTGCGTTGGGAAGTATCGGAATTGTTGTGCCACTTAAGAGCAAACCTGAAAAATTGGAAATAGAAGTTAAACAACGTTTTGTTCGGTCTTGGACCAGTTTTTTATCTCAAATGATTTGTTAGTCTCTAGGACGGACCGAGACGTAATCTAGTTTTTTATGCTTCTAATTTGTGGTTTAACTGTGAACAGCTCTATTTGTGGTATTGTAACTCATTCTTTACAATCAATATTTGTAAACAAACAGCGAGACATAAAGGCTGTTACAGTAAACATAATCATTAAATAATGAGAGAGAGAGACGGAGAGAGATTACTAACGAGGTAAAGTAAATGTAATCTGTGATACCATACACTCAGTATATACAAGTAAATTCAATACGCATGCATTTTTGAGTAGAATACTGTATCGTTACTTGTGTTAGCTGGAGGACAATACTGTATCGTTACTTGTGTTAGCTAGGTAAGCGATGCTACTTCCGTTTCTGAATTAATTCTTGCAGCCTATTGTGTTCCTGTTTTCCCGTTTTCCACGTGTATCAATATGAAGCATAAAAATTAATCCAAGAAAGAATATATAATTATCCCCAGCTGTACTTTATAATGATTGCTGTTAATTAAAAAAATTTTCTTAAATAATGTATGTTCCTGCACAAGAAGGTTACTGTAGCAAGGGAGAGTAAGCATTTACTTTCCTTCAGAGAATTATGCTCGGTAGATAGTACAAGCGAAGCAAACAACATTCACAAGAGAGAAGCGCAGGAAACCTGCAGACCTCGCCAGTGATCGCATCCCGCAGTTTAACTTCTGTTAAACTAAATTCAAATCTTTCACGATTTCAATACAGCTGGGAGCGTAAGACAACAGATCTGGAACAAGAGAGGGGAAAACTGCTGCCGATGTATTTATACGTCGAAGTATTCCTGGAACCTGGAGAGAGTTTTGCTCAAGCCATCCCTTTAAGGCAAAGGAGATGGCTGAACTGGAGAGCTGCCAGAGATCCTTCAGTGAGATCCTTCACAGAGATCCTTCACAGAGATCCTCCAACGCCCAGCTCACTCCATCACACATGTGAAACGTCGGGAGCCCTTGAAGGCAGTCAAACTTTTCTCAGAAGTAAGAAGATGCACATGAAAAATATCGCAAGATGCTCGAGGGAAGAAAAAAATGGGAGTGGATGATAGGAGTATATTATTTGTTTTACCTCTTCTCGTTGAAATATAAGATGGCTTAAGTAGACATATATGGATATACTTATACTAGTTCATACCTACACACACACGTATACGTATACCCTCTCCTAAAGACAAATATACTTACTTCATGCATTACGATGTACATTTTGCACTTTAATTATTTCTATGTATATTTGAGATTTATTACTATTTATTGACATTAAACAAGCTGTTTAGGGATCACCACACCCGCCCCATCACCACCCTCCACCCAGCCCCCATAACTACTCTCCACCCAGCCCCATCACCACTCTACCCAGCCCCATCACCCTCTTCCCTTCGTCACTCCATCTACCTATCACTACCCTCGCCACAAAATCCCCACCCCTCACCCCAGGTATCCCTGGACCATTTATCCCCCTCCCTTTCCCTCCCACGACCAATCACATCGTCTTCTCTCCAACTAATTCTCATTCCCGACAGGATCTTTTGCTCAGCATCTTTAAAAAATCCTCTCGGCGCCTCTACCTCCTGCAGCATCCGTCTTAAATCTTTCTCTTCTCCTTCCTTCCTAATCTTTCCATCCTCCTCTCTCGAGATCTTTCACTTCTCCTTCCTAATCTTTATCTTCTTCTTCCCTATGCCAATATTATATTACCTATTTCACTTTGACCTTTAGTCCTGTCCTTATGCCTTTATAACCTTGAACATCAATTTCCCCATACATGTCTGGTATAACATCAATGTTCCCATGTATCCAGGTACCCAAGGATGTTTTATTGGATGTCATGAAGCCCGACATACCCAGTAAAACATCCTTGTCATCAATATATTACTATTATCCTATATACCTTTAATATCACCAGTCTACAGGTACCCAAAGTAACATCAGTGCCCTCAGCTACTGAATATTACATCAATCCCAGGAACCCAATACAATATCCTTTCTCCAGGTATCCAGTATAACAATATCCAACACAGTCAATATAAGAGTATCCAACATTCCCAATATAACAATATCCAACATACCCAGGTGTCCTCAGGTGCCCAACATGACATCAGTGTCGCAGATTACCACTGTTCATAAATTCCCTCAGGATCTACTTGTTTATTCAAAGCTAAACCTATGCAAATCACAGAGCACGGAAACTGGTGAAGGCTTGACCCTCCGGCCGATAATCGTGAGACAAACAAGCTTGCTCTCGGCCACCTCCCTAAAAACGAAAGGAACTTCGTTGAGTTAGGCATAAGAATTACCAACTGGGTGTCTAAACTGCAATCTGAATTGTTTGCCATCCTAATGATGCTAGAATTACCATATGATACTGAGCTTGACTCTTTGATTATTATTGATTGTATGACATCACTTAAGGCTCTTAATTAATTCACATAATGAGTCTAACAACATGCTCCTTGGAGAAGCCGAATATAGATACTGAAATATTCGGGAAAAGGGAATTAATATACAGTTGTTATGGATTCCATTACACATCAGATTGCCTCTTGATAAAGTTGATATGTTAACCAAGAAAAATACCTTGAAGGAGACTGTAGAATATAACTTTGGTATATCTGTGGGACAATATTAGGAGAGAAGTAAATAATGAAATTGAATGTTATAGGAATGCAGTTAAACCCTGAGTAGATATATAACCCACTATGATAACATGAAAGTAGATAAGTACGCATATGGAGCAATTTATAAAGTGAACAGACTGACTGAGGTAGTGGCCTGCCATAGGCTTGGTTACAAGTACTTCTGGCAGTTTGGGAGACACAGATGTTGATCAAATTAAATGTAAAGTATGTGGCCAGCCCTACGGTCACTATCTTGAACACTATGTGCTTAATTGTCCACTTATTGAGGAATATAGAGTTAGACAGTATAATAACCTATGTGACATGTCAAGATGTCAAGATACTAGATATATTAAGCAAATTTCCTAAATTTGCTTGTAACAAATAAGTGAACTGTAGATATAAATCCAGATGTACTCCTGTTAACCCTTTTGGGGCCCAGTTCCTGGGGTTTTTGTGTATCCATATGGTCTTGAGCTGCCCTCCACAGGATGGATATGGGATGCACAATAACCTAGCCACTTCGGAGGTAAAATCTAATATCTCTCTCTCTCTCTCTCTCTCTCTCTCTCTCTCTCTCTCTCTCTCTCTCTCTCTCTCTCTGTCTCTCTGTCTCTCTGTCTCTCTCTGTCTCTGTCTCTGTCTCTCTCTCTCTCTCTCTCTCTCTCTCTCTCTCTCTCTCTCTCTCTCTCTCTCTCTCTCTCTCTCCTTCCCTCCCTCCCTCTCACCACATCCTTCCCTCCCTCTCACCCCTTCCTTCCCTCCCTCTCACCCCTTCCTTCCTTGCCCCTCATCCCTTCCTTCCTTGCCAATCACCCCTTCCTTGCACCTCACCCCTTCCGTCCCTCCCTCTCACCCCTTATTACCCTCTCCCTCTCCCCCTCACCCTCTCTCTCCCTGCCATCCTAATCTCCATCCCTCCCACTCTGTCTCCCTCCCACCCTCTCTCTCTCTCTCTCTCTCTCTCTCTCTCTCTCTCTCTCTCTCTTTCTCTCTCTCTCTCTCTCTCTCTCTCTCTCTCTCTCTCTCTCTCTCTCTCTCTCTCTCTCCCTTCCTCACTCTCCATCCTTTCTTTCTCTCCCATTCTCTCTCCCTCCCATCCTCTCTCCCTTCCAGGCTCTCTCTCTTCCAGACTCTCCCACTCATCCTATCTCTCTCTCTCCCTCTCATCTCCACTTTCTCCTATCCCTTCTCCTATCATCCTTCTCGTATGCTTCTCTGCTTTCCTCTTTCCTGCCATATTTTCACCCTGTTTGTCCTCACCATTTCCTCTTCGCAAACCTCCATCCTTCACTCTCTCCCTCTCTCTCTGTCTCTCTCTCTGTCTCTCTCTCTCTCTCTCTCTCTCTCTCTCTCTCTCTCTCTCTCTCTCTCTCTCTCTCTCTCTCTCTCTCTCTCTCTCTCTCTCTCTCTTTCTCTCTCTCTCTTTTTCTCTCCTTCCCTCTTCCCTCTGTGTTGGGACATCCGGTGGTAAATCTTTACCTCTTGTTCTATCTCTCCATCTCATCACTCACCTCTTCCTTTCCTCCAGGTTTCCTCCACTTGTACCTTCTCTTCCCGTCCTGCACCGGCTGAACCCGGCTTTCCTTCCTGCCTCTTCCACCTCACCCATCACTGTCTTCCTTGCTGCTACTCCCTTTCCTTAATCCTTGTGTGTGTGTGTGTGTGTACTCACCTATTTGCATTTGCAGGGACCGAGTGACAGCTCCTGGCCCCGCCTCTTCTCTGGTAGCTACTAGGTCCACTCTCTGCTCCATGAGCTTTATCGTATCTCTTCTTAAAGCTAAGTATGGATCCTGCCTCCACTATATTACTCCCCAGATTGTTCCACTTCCTGAGAACTCTATGACAGAAGAAATACTTCCTAACATCCCTGTGACTCATTTGTGTTTTCAGATTCCAGCTGTGGCCTTGTGGCCTCTTGTTTTTGAGTCACATCTGAAACATTCTGTCACTATCTACCTTGTCAATTCCTCTCAGTATTGCATATGTTGTTATCATGTCCTCCCCTATCCCTCCTGTCCTCCAGTGTCGTGAGGTTGATTCCCTTTGACCTCTTCTCGTAGGATATACCCCTTAGCTATGGGACTAGTCTTGTTACAAACTTATGCACTTTCTCTAATTTCTTGACGTGCTTGAAAAGGTGGGGGTTATATACTGGTGCTGCATACTCCAATATGCGCCTGATGTACACGGTGTACAGAGTTTTGAACGATTCCTTGCTATGGTGTTGAAACACTGTTCTCAGGTTTTCCAGTCGTCCATATGCTGCAGCAGTTATTTAGTTGATGTGCACCTCAGGAGATGTGCTCGATATGATACTCACCCCAAGATTCTTTTCTTTTTGTGAGGTTTGCAGCTTTTGATCCCCCTAGTCTGCGCTATGTCTACGGTCGTCTTTGATCTTCTCCAGACTTCATGATTGCACTTCGTGGGGTTAAACTCCAGGAGCCAATTGCTGGACCAGGCTTGCAGCCTGTTCAGATCATTTTGTAGTCCTACCTGATTCTCATCCGTTTGAATTCTCCTCATTAGCTTCACATTATCTATCCATTTCGTCACATCATTCACATATTCCAAAAACAGCACCGGCCCTAGGACTGACCCTTCTGGAACCCCGCTCGTCACAGGCGCCCACTCTGACACTTCGTCAAGCACCATCACTCGTCAGGTATTCTTTGTCCCGCTGCAGTACCTTTCCTGTTATTCCTGCCTACTCCTCTAGCTTTTGCAGTGGGGGGGGGGGTTAGAAACGGAAGGGGGTTATTGCATCACTTGCTTATTCCTTTCTTCTTTCCTTGTTCCATCAATATCTCCTATTGAGGAGATATTCGTTAAATATATAGACCAACATATAACAAGAAAATTCAGATAAAGTCAAGTTGTATTAGACTCAGAACACCGTTGTTTATAACATTTCTAAAGTCACACACATTCATTCCATCTAACATTTTGTTTTTTTGTAGTTTTTCAAAACAGCCGACTGACTTCAGAGGCCAAACTCTAATGAAAAAAATATTATAAACTTTGCTCTTCATATATGCATTAAGAGTGTTTTTAACTCTGATTTCAAATCAGGTTTTTAGAAAAAAAAATGACAGAATGTCAATAATGATTTTTTCTTTTTTTTTTTTTTTTAGGCTCAGACACTGAAAAGTGACTGATGGTGTGGATAAGAATGAATTATGGAAGTTCGTTGAAACATTTGTTTACTTAGTAAGGAGAAGAATGATCCTGGAATCTTCAGTGTTCTCCAAGATAAAAGAGAGAGGGGGACAAACAAGACTTGTAAACTACGAGATGCAAATGTTACTGCTTGTGTTGGTGATGAAGTACACATCTCTTATAAACATTTCATTAACGCAAGTGTTGCTCCCTCTAACAGTCGAATTATTTTTGTTTTTGGTGAAATATGTTTTGGATTTTAGTAGTAAGAATTACTTTCGGTCGTTATGAGTCTCTGTCAGTACTGACACATTTCCGAAAATAATACCTGAAATATGGGAGAAAAGGAGTGGCAAGTGGTCATGTAAACAGGACGACGACTGGAATATTTAGAAATTGATCTTCACGCCACTGATCGTGTCTACTACCGTTCCAACTTCCTTACAGCGAAGACAATCCGTCTCAGTAAGTGAAACTGACGTACCTAAAAGGGTAAATAATCATCGGCCGAAGTATAAGAAGTTAACGGAAGTAATCGTTAGAGTTTGCTCGTATCCTGAAGACTACAATGATAAACATCCCTCAGTTGGTGATCTTGATCTGACTTCATTACTGGAAACTTTTCCTGTAGGATCTGGTAAAAATGCTTACGCTCCAGGGTATATAAAAACACGGATGGCTTTGGCAATTCAGTCTTCATATGCGACGAACAAGATAGGCGAGACATTGCTGAACTCGGATATTTCGTTAATACATTATTAAGAAATCGTTACGAAAGCCAACGTAGCCGCGAGGAAAACGTTGAAAATATGACCATTACTGAACCAGCTGCGTTTTTAATTCAAAAGCCATGTAAAAACTAAAGGAGTTGAAAATAAAGAGTTTTATCTTTCAGCTGAGGATACAAACCTAAAAGAACGCTTGGAATGTCTGCCAAAAACCCTGACACTGCTTCGTTCGCAAATATTTACTGAAACTGATACTGAATTGAGAACCGCTGCCATTGGGAAGTGCATTATGCAAGCTTGCAAGTCCATAGGTATAACATCACCGTTGCAATTGAGTGTTGCCGTTCAAATGCATTCTCACTTCCGTTCAAGATATCTTGTTCACGTGCTGAATCACTTGACTGGAACAATATACAAATAGCAGCACATAAGAGAGAGAAATAAATGGTCTACGTCGGGTCGAAATGTTTCTCTCTTCTGTGTGAGGGTTAATTTTGTGAGGTCACAATACTGGAACGAAACCCAGTCTCTGCAACTCGTGGCAAAGTTATTGAAACAAATGGTGAAAGAAGCTGTTCTTTTTGCAGTTGATAACGGTGACCACAATGTTCTGACCACTGACGGGGAAAACACGTCTGGCTCACGAAATCGCGATAACACGATTGCAAACAAATTACTGAACGTTTTATGGTATCAGGATGAAAGCTGCAATTACTATAAGAAGAAATGCGAAGACGAATTCGACGAAGTAACATTTGCAATTAGGACTTAAAAGATATATCAAAAGTAGAGATGCATATATATATATATATATATATATATATATATATATATATATATATGTATATATATATATATATATATATATATCTGATATATATATATATTATATATATATATATATATATATATATGAGGGTCCCTAGGACAGTTCTAGAGGTGGTACCTCCCTATTTATATATATATATATATATATATATATATATATATATATATATATATATATATTATTTATATATATATATATATTATTTATATATATATATATATATATATATATATATTATTTATATATATATATAAACAGCTATTGGAGGATAGATGGGCTAATGAGAGCATAGGCAATGGGGTCGAAGAGGTATGGGATAGGTTTAAAAATGTAGTGTTAGAGTGTTCAGCAGAAGTTTGTGGTTACAGGAAAGTGGGTGCGGGAGGGAAGAGGAGCGATTGGTGGAATGATGATGTATAGAGAGTAGTAAGGGAGAAAAAGTTAGCATATGAGAAGTTTTTACAAAGTAGAAGTGATGCAATGAGGGAAGAGTATATGGAGAAAAAGAGAGGGGTTAAGAGAGTGGTGAAGCAATGTAAAAAGAGAGCAAATGAGAGAGTGGGTGAGATGTTATCAACAAATTTTGTTGAAAATAAGAAAAAGTTTTGGAGTGAGATTAACAAGTTAAGGAAGCCTAGAGAACAAATGGATTTGTCAGTTAAAAATAGGAGAGGAGAGTAATTAAATGGAGAGTTAGAGGTATTGGGAAGATGGAGGGAATATTTTGAGGAATTGTTAAATGTTGATGAAGATAGGGAAGCTGTGATTTCGTGTATAGGGCAAGGAGGAATAACATCTTGTAGGAGTGAGGAAGAGCCAGTTGTGAGCGTGGGGGGAAGTTCGTGAGGCAGTAGTTAGAATGAAAGGGGGTAAGGCAGCTGGGATTGATGGGATAATGATAGAAATGTTAAAAGGAGGTGGGAATATAGTTTTGGAGTGGTTAGTGCAATTATTTAATAAATGTATGGAAGAAGGTAAGGTACCTAGGGATTGGCAGAGAGCATGCATAGTTCATTAGTATAAAGGCAAAGGGGACAAAAGAGAGTGCAAAAATTATAGGGGGATAAGTCTGTTGAGTATACCTGGTAAAGTGTATGGTAGAGTTATTATTGAAAGAATTAAGAGTAAGACGGAGAATGGGATAGCAGATGAACAAGGAGGCTTTAGGAAAGGTAGGGGGTGTGTGGACCAGGTGTTTACAGTGAAACATATAAGCGAACAGTATTTAGATAAGGCTAAAGAGGTCTTTGTGGCATTTATGGATTTGGAAAAGGCGTATGTCAGGGTGGATAGGGGGGCAATGTGGCAGATGTTGCAGGTGTATGTTGAAGGAGGTAGGTTACTGAAAGCAGTGAAGAGTTTTTACGAGGATAGTGAGGCTCAAGTTAGAGTATGTAGGAAAGAGGGAAATTATTTCCCAGTAAAAGTAGGCCTTAGACAAGGATATGTGATGTCACCGTGGTTGTTTAATATATTTATAGATGGGGTTGTAAGAGAAGTAAATGCGAGGGTCTTGGTAAGAGGCATGGAGTTAAAAGATAAAGAATCACACATAAAGTGGGAGTTGTCACAGTTGCTCTTTGCTGATGACACTGTGCTCTTGGGAGATTCTGAAGAGAAGTTGCAGAGATTGGTGGATGAATTTGGTAGGGTGTGCAAAAGAAGGAAATTAAAAGTGAATACAGGAAAGAGTAAGGTTATGAGGATAACAAAAAGATTAGGTGATGAAAGATTGGATATCAGATTGGAGGGAGAGAGTATGGAGGAGGTGAATGTATTCAGATATTTGGGAGTGGACGTGTCAGCTGATGGGTCTATGAAAGATGAGGTGAATCATAGAATTGATGAGGGGAAAAAGGTGAGTGGTGCACTTAGGAGTCTGTGGAGACAAAGAACTTTGTCCTTGGAGGCAAAGAGGGGAATGTATGAGAGTATAGTTTTACCAACGCTCTTATATGGGTGTGAAGCATGGGTGATGAATGTTGCAGCGAGGAGAAGGCTGGAGGCAGTGGAGATGTCATGTCTGAGGGCAATGTGTGGTGTGAATATAATGCAGAGAATTCGTAGTTTGGAAGTTAGGAGGAGGTGCAGGATTACCAAAACTATTGTCCAGAGGGCTGAGGAAGGGTTGTTGAGGTGGTTCGGACATGTAGAGAGAATGGAGCGAAACAGAGTGACTTCAAGAGTGTATCAGTCTGTAGTGGAAGGAAGGCGGGGTAGGGGTCGGCCTAGGAAAGGTTGGAGGGAGGGGGTAAAGGAGGTTTTGTGTTCGAGGGGCTTGGACTTCCAGCAGGCATGCGTGAGCGTGTTTGATAGGAGTGAATGGAGACAAATGGTTTTTAATACTTGACGTGCTGTTGGAGTAACATTTATGAAGGGGTTCAGGGAAACCGGCAGGCCGGACTTGAGTCCTGGAGATAGGAAGTACAGTGTCTGCACTCTGAAGGAGGGGTGTTAATGTTGCAGTTTAAAAACTGTAGTGTAAAGCATCCTTCTGGCAAGACAGTGATGGAGTGAATGATGATGAAAGTTTTTCTTTTTCGGGCCACCCTGCCTTGGTGGGAATCGGCTAGTGTGATAAAAAAAATAAATGATAAAATATATATATATATATATATATATATATATATATATATATATATATATATATATATATATATATATATATATATATATATTTATATAATGTCACTACTTTCTTCACAATGGATGAAGTTTAAAGAGGAACCTACCTTGGAAATAACTGGCGGAAATACTCACCTTCTGTGGCAATTGGCCTGACACTTTCCGGCAAGTACACCAAGCTGCTCAATGAAGGGAATTCACATCTCTGGTGATTTTGGAGAATCATCTGAGATAATACTCCCGATACTAGATCTACAACCCAGTGATATGACACGCATTTTGTGTACCTTAAAATACATTTTAAACACAAATAGAATGCGACGAATCACTCCTATTGCAATATCTTATCAATCTCTACCTTGGAATCGCGTCAATCATTGCTACCGATTGCAAGTATAGGTCTGAAGCAGAAGGTTTAGTCATTATATTTAGCGCCTTCCATTCGCTTATGAATATCCAAGGTACCGCTGGAAATTTGATGGAAAATCTTGGTCTCCGAGATGCTTTGCAAGTAGTTGATGGAGAAGCTGTTCTTAGTCACAAAGTAGAAAAGCATTCGTGGCCACATATTGGTTGGCTAGGAACTCACGTATCTCCATGATGTTTTTGGTGAGGGGAAGTGATACGAGTGAAGACGATACTAGTCTAGGGCAAAGTACCATAGACCTGCGTGAGGAACATGTTCTGTACTCGAAGCCTATTAAGGAGGTTTTAAGAGAGAGGTTTTAAGAGAAAATTGGGCCAGTCAGAGTAAAAGTTCACTGATAAGTAAGACAAGGTCAGAGAAGTGGTCAGTGGCTGCATTATTATGTAAAGTGGTGCAGGCTGTTGGAAGTGGTCTACGGAGGTTACATTTGAATCCAGTTCATGAATTTTAACCCATGTATGCAACAGCCGGTTCAACTAATTGCCTGAAATACCTGTACCGGGTAAATATGCTGCAACATCCACAAAGGAAACCACTTGCACACGGTGCATTTTAAAACGGTGTACATGCAGTGTACATGCAGTATACATACAGTGTACGTGCAGTGTACGTGCAGTGTACACGACTGACAACGTGGTCAGGTCTGGGATATGACCTGGTGATCGAACTAGTATCAATATCACTTAGAGTCAGACACGAGGAAGTAAGCTTACAAATGAAGAATAAAAAAGGCACAATTCCGTGACAGGAAAAATACACAAATAACCCGCACACTGGAGAAAGAAATTGATAACTACGTTTCAGTCCAACTTGGACCATTTTTAAAACCATGAACTAGTTACACGTGTGATTAGTTAATGCTTTTATAAATATTCAACGGGCTTTATTGGATTTCTCAGCGCCTGTGGCAATACATCATGCTTGACGTGTAAGCAGCATGTTCAAGACATACCCAGGATGTATTGAACATCCACTTCGTCTCCATCAAAGGCAACTATATTTCTGAGAGATGGATCTATCTTGCAGGAGTCTTGACTTGTCATTTCTTTGTGTTGCTCGCTTGTCAGGCATCATGCACTAGTCAACATATGCACTGCCACAGGCGCTGAAAGATCCCATAAAGTAAGATGAACTAGTCACATATGTGACTGCATTTACTAGTCTCATATGTGACTAGTAATGGTCACATATGTGACTAGTTAATGGGCAGCAAAATAGTTGATAAACTCCCTGGAAATTATGTATGTATATATTCCAGCAAAAGATTAAAAATACATAGCTATGATAACACCAATGTCGACCAACTACATTTATTTCAGCATCAAACTGTTGCAGCAAGTATTGACTATATCAGCCTTCAAGAGGCACTGCGGTGTGAACTTTGCACTTATTCACAATCTCTTTTTTCAGTCCTCCGGAGTGCTACTGTTACAACCCAGGAACAATAAGGCTTGTTATCCTGGGTGTAAACGGGAGCAAGGAGCAGAACAAACACAGCTGTATCACTCTGAATTATATTTTCCTTCACCAAATGCGATTATAAGAATTTACAAGTGTGTACACTATATACAGTTGAAAATATGTGTGTACAACACGGTAAATCAAGACGCAAAGACACAGCCTGGAGACAGAATGGTTAACCGTGTTCAACCAGCAGCTGGGTGAAAATGACAAGGGTGAGAATGAGTGGTATCCACGTCATCTTCACAATTGCCAGATTCACAATATGACTGTCTGAACCTAGGAACTGATCTGACGATGGGGGCCCCGATCGTCCGGCCCTTAGTTACCTGGTTCTCTGGTTGGGGAGGTACCCTTTTATGTGTTCACATGCTCTGAATAAAGGGTACATACTCTTTGCATGCAACACCCCCACCCCGAGAAGGCTCAGGACTAGGCTTCCACCTCCAATTGGTAACCGTGACACCATGGCATTATATATAATGAGACCGCCTTTCCTCTCGACCATCCAACTCTTAGATAGAGCTCAACTTTATTCGCGACATAAAGCCAAACTCTAATCTTAGAGCGAGACAGCAGACAGTAGGGCTAACGTAGGTCCAAGATACCTGCGGACGGTAGCAAAAGTCTTAACTCGCACTCTGTGTCGATGAACACTGCAACAGGCCTATTGGCCCTTGCGAGGCAGCTTCAATTCTCCCACCGGCTTAAGCCAATGCCTTAACCTAGTCAGGCCAGTCACATTCACTTAAGGGAGGAGCACGGCATCTGACCTGGTAGCACAAGCTAGTCAGGTCCAACTCGCACCTACTCATGTATTACACGTCTTAGCTTCTATGACGGTACTCGGGAGTTTGTTCCACTCATCCACAACTCTATTACCAGTCGCAGGTACATGATAAGGTGTGTACAGCACCTATATATTGATTCTGAAGACCTATCGCCAACTAGTGGCTTTATCAATTCAATACAAAGATTATTTGAAAGTGTTGAAATTAGATACAGTAGAAGACGAGGTAGCATGTGCCTCAACCAAGGTAGTGTTTACCACCGTAGTTTTGATGAATCTGAAGCATAGGCAGGAAGATGGTTGTTTATATAAGATCCACTACTGGAGATAGGTTATGCCCAATAGTTGGGCCAGAGATTGAAGAATGTATTCTCTGTACCAAGACTTCATGCTGTTGCCCAACTCTTAGACATGACGGACTTCCACTAGTGGGGCCGTGCATGGTGAGAGTACCTTATACTACTGCACTACATCTGACATTTATATAGGCAATAATCTTCCAGGTAATTAAGATACATGTGCAACAGTGAGGCATCTCTATTTCGAAACGTTGAGCCTACACAGTAGGTTTCTTCAGTCGAATACAGAGGTGACAGTAAAAACAGCAGATGTAAACAGTTCATCACCCTCGAAGACTTAGTTTTGAGGGGATCAGTCCTCATTGTTTACATTCTTACTTTTGCTAGTAAAAGTTTCATTTTTACTTCATCAAGTCGTCCTTGAAACCAGGAGACACATATGACTCCTTAGCCAATTTTTGTACAGACTTTACAGTGAAAAAGCATTGTAAAGCCACGGTTGCTTTTGATGAATAATCAAGTGAGAGTCACCCATCGAAACAAAAAATTGCTGACATCGGAGACGAGGCCTGAACTTGTACCTATCACCTACAGTGAACCTCTTGATGCGAACCCCGATTGCCAACACCAAAAATTTCTCCTTGATTCTGTGAATATGTCCAGAATACTTAATCTCATTAATCACCTCATGAGATAGGATGCAAAGTTGTGTGTTTTGAAGAAAATTCCGATGCTGATATTGAATAGGAAGCTGTTGTCTTTAAAAGAGCTGAAGACAGACTCGCTCGCCGCTGTTGAACTACGCTGCCGTCTGTGATTTCTCGTGGCGCTTCCAAAATGGAATCCAGCGATGGAAAAAACAGGCACAAATGCAGTATAATGCGACCCTTTATTGACTACGTCAGATCTGTTTGTGACTTGATATCGCCCACTGTATGAGCGAAACGTAGTCAATAAAAGATCACATTTTAATACAGATGCTTCTGTTTTTCCATCGTGTCGGTACTTTATACCATTTCTCTCCATGGTATTCAAAGCCTCCCACTACAGTTTATGAAGTCAAAAATATTCGAAATATTTTGGGCTCTCAGACGTACAAGCATTTGCTTTTCCTCCATGTTTTCACCGGGTATGACAGCACTTTCCACATACACGGAATTAACAAGAGCACATCCTATAAAAAGCTCGTAAACTCTGACGACTTAAAAAAGAAAAAAGGGTAACTGTGGTTTTTAGCTCTGAAAATAAAACTTAAGCTGAAACTGAACATGCTGGGAAAAGAAATAATGATGCTGCTCAATGGACGCAGGAAAAATGAAGTACTAGGATTCCTGCCTCATGACGGTCTCATGGAAAAAGTTTGCCTTTAGTCGACACTACAAGTAACAAGGAAAACATGTTACAGAAAACGTTTAATCCTGGGGATGCTTGATGGAAAATAATAGTTATTATTTTGCAAGTGATTTGTCTTAAGCTCCAGCTTCTGTGTTGTGTATCCGCTGTGAGTGTGCAGTGTCAAAC